>NC_041382.1:160074123-160177433 GCF_002162155.2 Triticum dicoccoides
CTAAAGTTTTTGTTTGGCATAATATGTATGCCTCCGTTGCAACATGCAATTTCCTAGTAGAAATATAATGTTTATTAGAGAAAATGCCTACACTTCTCTCACCGAAAGGAGTGTGGTGTAAATTCACACAAAATTTAAAAGTATTTATCCTTGCGCTTTTGAAAGGGCACTTATGAGGGAAACACATGCGTCTCCCCCCTACAAAAAGGAGTAGAAGATCATTTCACATAAAGTCTACTCCATCTATAAATAAATATAAGAGTGTTTAGATCACTACTCTTATATTCGAGGGAGCACTTATCAGCGTATATGGTTTGAAAAGATTACTTTCAGGATAAACGCCTGCACTTTGCCCCCGCGAAAAGAAGTAGAAGAATAAAACGTTCACCAAAACGGCACCCATTCCCATGGCATTGCCGGCAAGTGTCACCGTCGCTTGCCTGCTTTGGCCTCCGTACGCGGTGATAGATCCAACACGCACCACGCAGGAGGTGGGTCTAGGCGACGGCACCTAAAATATCCTCCCCCATCGGCACGAAACCTAGGCGGAAAAACAACAGCTACCAACACGTAAAAGTGAACCTTTTTTATTGGTAGTCCACCTTTGGAAGAAACAAGCTCTAGCTCACGAGTTTACTATCCGCCCCAGTCGCCCAGAGGGCGGAGGGGCCCCGTGCCCCCGTCACCCCGTCGCAGGGCGACTAGTCCGCCTCGACAGCGTGGGGCAATACGCTCGCTCGCCGACTTCTTTCCAGTCCGTTGCGCGCGAATACGTACGCCCGCGCCGTCGCGCGTATACGTATGGCCGCAGCGCAGCGCGGCGGCTTCCGTTGGCGGTGGCGCGCGGGCGAGCGCGTCCGTTACTGCCTGCCGTGGCGTGCCGTGGCCCGAGGCGAGGGCGGGGGGCGGGGCGACACGACAACCCCCACCGCCATGTGGATAACGGCGATCTCTGAGCAGCCGCGCTAGCTTAGCTGGGGCCAGCATCGCTTTCCGCCCTTATCGACTCCGGCCGGGGAGATCCAACCGCTGGCCACCGCGTTCCATTTCCCTTCGCTGGACACGACACGACCCCCCCTCCTTTTCCGTCCTGGCCGCAGACATCTTCGGCTTCGCTCACCTGACGATTAAAATCCGTTCCAACAAAGCATCCCATTTCTCCGAGGAACCAAGTAGTAGTTATTTATTTTTGCAGTAGAACCAAGTAGTGGTAGCAGCATCCCATTGGTGTATAACATAATTGTACTACTCCCTTCGTTCCAAAATATAGCGCGTCCTCGGTTTCCGTGCTTCAACTTTGACCATTAATTTAATCAACAAGACCGACCGCGGCGGGCGAAAAAATTATACCAATAAATTCGTATTCAAAAAAAGTTTTTAATTATATAATTTTTGATCCCGCCGCAGTCGGTTTCGTGGGTTAAATTTATGGTCAAAGTTGAACCTCGAAAAGCGTGGGCGCGCTATATTTTGGAACGGAGGGAGTAGTACTGGTGGTACTTGTACAGTACTTGCGGCGGTATCAGCTGGTCGACCATACGTAGGGTACGTGGAATTGAGGGGAGAGAGGGCAGAGTGATGGAGGCGATTGGACACGGGCGATTTTTCTCGGGGTGTGGGGCTGGATTTAAAAGGGGGCAAGCTAGCCACCAAAAAGGGTGTCCCCGCAGGGCAGTAAACGGCAGGGCGAGGCCACGTGCGCACGAATCACGGCGCGGAATCCGACGGCGGCGAGGGGACGCTACCCACCCCGCACCCAAAAGCCAACGTGCCGGATTGGCACCACCGCGCGGTACACACCACCCCACCCCACCCCACCCCACCCGAGCGAGCACCGCAACGCCAACGCCAACGCCTCATCCCGATGCCGCGGCCGCTCTGACTCCCACCCATCTCCCCACACCCCCAACCCCCAATCGAAAGCAAGACAAGCCAAGCCAGCCAGCCAGCGAGAGAAGAAGCGAAGAAAGGAGGAGAGAGGGAGAGAAAAAAAAAATCCTCCGTCCACCGCCTCCGCCGCCGCCGCGCGCTCCGTTCGCTGACGCGGGTCTGCGCGCCGATAAGGGGCAGCTGGAGGGCTGTGAGCTGAGCGGAGCGGCGGCCGCGGCGCCAGATCGACCGGGGATGCCGCCCAATCCGACGGAGCCGGAGCAGCCGGAGGCGGCCGCGACGCCGGCGCCGCCCAAGAAGAAGAGGAACCTCCCCGGGACGCCAGGCGAGAGCGCGCGCTTCGGGTTTTGCGGGGTGGTTGGTACGGCTCGCGCGAGCTTTCTTGGTCTGATGGTGGTCGGTTTCCGTGTGCTTGTGCAGATCCGGACGCGGAGGTGATCGCGCTGTCGCCGGGGACGCTCATGGCGACCAACCGGTTCGTGTGCGAGGTGTGCGGCAAGGGCTTCCAGAGGGACCAGAACCTGCAGCTCCACCGCCGGGGCCACAACCTTCCGTGGCGGCTGCGCCAGCGCGGCCCCGGGGCGGCGCCGCCGCGCCGGAGGGTCTACGTCTGCCCGGAGCCCGGCTGCGTGCACCACTCCCCCGCCCGCGCGCTCGGGGACCTCACGGGCATCAAGAAGCACTTCTGCCGCAAGCACGGCGAGAAGCGATGGGCCTGCCCACGCTGCGGCAAGCGCTACGCCGTCCAGGCCGACCTCAAGGCCCATGCCAAGACCTGCGGCACCCGCGAGTATCGCTGTGACTGCGGCACACTCTTCACCAGGTACTGCTTCCAGCTCGGTTCCCCCCAATTTCGATGGTCCCTTTTCCTTCCCTTTGAAGGGCAAATGTTTGTGCTTTTGTTTCATTCATCAGTCGGCGTGCTGGCTTGATTCAGGAGAGACAGTTTCGTGACACATCGCGCTTTCTGTGGCGCTCTCGTGGAGGAGACCGGCAGAGTGCTCGCTGTTCCGGCGCCGCCTTCGCCTCGGCCACCTGATTTGGAGGAGGTTGAGGAGAATGTGGACAAGGACAAGGAGAAAGAAGAGGAGAATGTGGATAAGCACAAGGAAAAGGAGGATGAGGGGGACAAGGGGGGAGAAGATGAAAATGAGACTTCTGCCGTGGCCGAGGTGGATGAGCCGCAGCACGTTGAGGCAGCAATGGAGGAGCCACAGCCGCAGCGGATTCCGTCGTCGCCATCTCCAACGCCGCCATCTCCAGCGCCACAGGAGCAGCAGCCAATGGTGGCAGTTGTGCCAAATTTGGATGGTATGCTTCTTTTGCATTTTGCAATGTGTTTGTCTTACTATCTATTCATAGACTATGTTAGATTTATAGCAAAGTCATTCTCCCTAAATCCATCTTTATTTGTTATTACTGTAACAAGAAAAGGAATACATGAGTCTTGTTTCTTTCCCAATTTAGCTAGTCTTATGATCATTTAGGCAACAATGATGAGTGACTTGTTCTTCCGTACTGTGCCTATATGTTACAGAGCCAGTGGTGGTTGTGGAGCCAATTGTGGATATCAAGCAAGAGGAGGAGGATAAGCGAGATGAAGATGTTTGCTTCCAGGAAGCCGATAAGTACGACGTCGCTGAACTAGAAGACTCCAACTTGCCAGATAATGATACCCCGATGCCTCCTTGTTTCCTCCCCTCGCCCTCGGATGCCATTGGTACAGATGGCAGCAGCACCAGTTGTGGCACAGTCAGCAGTGCATCCAATTCCATTGCGCCAGCAACGACGACTAGCACATTTGCGGGGCTGTTTGCATCAGCCACAACAAGCACCACTCCCCAGAGTAGATCGCTGCGTGATCTTATAGGTGTTGATCCCACCTTCCTTTGCCTTGCAATCGGTACACCATCATCTCTGTTCCCACAGACAGATGCAAGCAACCCCGGCAACTTTGCTCCACCACCAGCACCGCACATATCTGCGACTGCACTCCTGCAGAAGGCTGCTGAGGCTGGAGCTTCGCAAGCAGGCACATCTTTCTTGAAGGAGTTTGGTCTTGCAAGTTCCTCCTCATCAACCCCATCCAGGCCACCTCAAGGAAGGTTCATCGAGAGCAGCTCAACGCAATCCCAGCAGCCCCAAGGAAGGTTCATCGAGAGCAGCTCAACGCAATCCCAGCAGCCCCAAGGAAGGTTCATCGAGAGCAGCTCAACGCAATCCCGGTTACCTCAAGACAGGCTCATCGACAGCATCTCAACACAATCCCGGTCACCTCAAGACAGGTTCATCGACAGCATCTCAACACAGTCCCGGTCACCTCAAGACAGGTTCATCGACAGCATCTCAACACAATCCCGGTTACCTC
This sequence comes from Triticum dicoccoides, assembly GCF_002162155.2. Lineage (NCBI taxonomy): Eukaryota > Viridiplantae > Streptophyta > Magnoliopsida > Poales > Poaceae > Triticum > Triticum dicoccoides. The sequence goes on from NC_041382.1 coordinate 160,078,382, forward strand.
AAGACAGGTTCATCGAGAGCAGCTCAACACAATCCCGGTTACCTCAAGACAGGTTCATCGAGAGCAGCTCGACACAATCCCGGTTACCTCAAGACAGGTTCATCGACAGCTCAACACAATTTCGATTACCTCAAGACAGGTACATCAATAACTCGATGCCATCGAAGCTATCTCAAGGGAGATTCATGGATACCTCACTGCCATCCCAGCAACTGCTACCTCAAGGAAGGTTCTTCGACAACTCGCCAGCATCAAATCTGTCTCAAGGAAGGTTCTTTGATAACTCTCAACCATCCAATCCAACTCAAGGAAGGTTCTTCATCAACTCGCCACCATCCAATCTACCTCATGGAAGGTTCCCTGATTATTCGACACCAGGAAGGTTGCCTCAAGGAATGTACATCGATGGCTTGCCACAATCCAGGCTACCACAAGGAAGGTACATCGACAACTCACCGCAGGCCAAGCTACCTCAGGGGGGAAGGTTCGTTGATAGCAATCCACAGCAATGGCACCAAAGGAGCAATAATCATAACCAGCTAATGGATATGGAGCCTGGGCCGATGGTATCTGGTAGCCTTGGACTTGGTCTCGCCTATGAAGGTTCAAATCCAAGGTTGCCAGATTTGATGATGGGGCAATCACCACTGTTCGGTCCCAAGCCTGCCACTCTGGACTTCCTTGGGCTTGGCATCGGAGGGACCATGGGCGGCTCCACGGCCAGCGGTGGCCTACCGGCATTGATGGTGGGAGGAGAGCTGGACATGGGGTCTGCCGCACAGCCGCCCTCTCCATGGGAGGAGGCACAGAGAAAGACCAACGGCCGCACGATCCTGTGAGGTTCTCTTTTTTGTAAACCTTAGGGGGCTTTTGTGCTTTGGCTCATCCATTCTTTCAGCTGCTGTGTTGTGTTGGGTGGTGGTGGTAGGAAAGCTAGAACCGTGCATGTAAGCTGCAGAACCTGTACATAGATCTTCCGTCTCCCCACCCCCCTCTCCTGTCTAAATTAAAAGCTATTACTATAGAGAGAATTTGATCTTTGTGACCTTTGTGGCCTGTTCCTGTCGAGATGCGACGAGGTGGTAACAGCAGCAGTAGGGGTAAGTAGAGCGGTTTGGTTAGTTGCCTTTGCTAGTGGTAGCTTGTGGTGCCAAATTGCCGACGCAGGATTGCTTCGGAAAAGGAAAGGCTGTGAGACTGGGACAGCGAAGGGGCAAGTGAAAGGTGTTTTTTAGTTTCGGCCTGTTGCTATCGGTCAATATACTTCGGCCAAACTATCCTCAGGCGAGTCTAGCCTCTGTGCTTTTCAGAATCACCGCGCCGTTTTTTTTCCCCAAGCCGGTCTTCTTTGCTTTGCGTTTTGCTGGCCATGTCGTCACCGGTGAATGTGATGGGGCATCAGTCTCTTTTGCGTATCGTGCTACATGTTTTTTCACCGGTGTTGGGTTATCAAATCAGTTGTTTCTGTCGCAACAGAAACGGCCTGAGGAGGATGTCCTCGTTGACGGTAACTTTTTTTTTCTCCTTTTCTTATTATGCCGACAAATGGTTGGTGTAAGCTCTAGTGCAGAACCAGTGGATCGTTCCATTTAGGGCCGCAAGTGCAATTTGACAGTGTACAGTCGCAGCGGTACGATTTGCAGCTCCGTTCTGATGCCCGAACACACGAGTTCCTGATTCGAAAGCAAGCAGGCACGCTCGGCTAGGAGGGGCCTAGATCTAGCTACCTCCTAGAGAGATAAGCTAAAAGCTGTTTAGCAGATTGACGGCACTCAACTCTGGAATCGCCTAGCCTTGTGGGGGAACCCAGCCAGTAGAATCGAATCGGATCCCCCATCTCCCCGTCGCTCCCGTCCACAGAATACAAATGAGCAAATTTCATACAGTTATTACGAGTTTGGCAGGTTAAAATTATGCCGTGGCAAAAATTTATCCGGGCTCTAAAATATATATCCCTCAGATATAGTAGTACTAGCAGTTTTAAATATGCTGCTTCGCTAGTTGACGACGAGTTTCATACTTGATGTCTACACAATGTTCCCTAAAATTTCCTCCCTCCTTTCAACTCTATAGCCTACCTACAAGATACGTATATGCAAATTTATTTATGAAAAACAACAGAAAAAGTCAGACTAGTGTTTAGACGTAGTACATGGCAGGCAGAACCAAGATTTTCAACCAAGTTTTTTGAGTGCCATGTCTAGGACTGATCAAATCCCGGCAGTAAAGAGTGGAACGGAGTACGTCAGTACACATATACTGTAAGTATCCTCGGACTCTTGTTATTATCTTTTGTCAGGAACATGCTATCCAACCTAAGGTCTTTTTCTTTCCTTCTTGGACACGTGCTAACACCCTTCTGGAATGGCAAACTGATGGTGGCGGCAACATACGTTGTTCATGTCAGGCTACAGTCTTCTTTTGTTCCTCTCAGGACCGGTTCTTTTCATTAAAACATGTCGTGTTCCTCTCGGATAAAACGCAAGGGGTCGAACGTGTCGAGATTCTGGACCCAGGTCGTACAAACTCTACAGCCTTGCTGGTTTGACATGTCGCGCGCAGCCCAATCAGTGGAGTGAAAGTGAAAACGCAAGACATCCCGCTTTTCTATTCTAAATAGAAGAAAGTAACACCAAGAGGCGCAAAAATATCTAAAACAACGGACCAGGTTTCAGAGAACAGGATAACTCGTAACCTGCACCACGGAGTCTGTTCAACTAAATAGAATATGCTTTATACTCGGAAAGAAAAAAAGTGAGTGGAATCCTATAGCAATCTTTCTTTTTCTTTTTCTTTTTTGCGGGGGAATCCTATAGCAATCTTATTCGAACACGCCCACATCAAGAATTTCACACAAGCAGCAATCTGCCAAGCAGAGAATCTAGTAAGACCGAATATAGTCCAAAAAGTCTATGGTATTGTTGACACTGGATTTTGAAAAAGCTTTTGACATGATTGAACACAACACAATCTTGGAGATACTCACGGCAAGAGGGTTTGGAGATAGATGGATTATGTGGATTAAGATGATCTTTTCTTCTGGGGTCTCTTCTATGCTACTAAATTGGGTGCCTGGAAAACAGTTTCATTGTAAAAGAGGAGTGAGGCAAGGAGATCCTTTATCTGCACTCATTTTTGTGCTGGTTGCTGATTCCCTTCAGACAATTTTAAATAAAGCTATGAGAGCAGGTTTAATTCAAGCACCAATTGAATCAACATCCAACCCTGATTTCCTGTCATACAGTATGCAGATGACACAATCATAATTCTGCCTGCCAGTCTAATTCAAGTGGAGCAAGTGAATAATTTGTTGAAGCACTTTGCCAACCAAACTGGGCTTAAAATAAGCTACCACAGATCAGTCATGATTCCTATAAATGTGCAGGAAGAGGCCTGCAGTCAGATTTTACACTCCGTGGGATGCAAAAGGGGAACCTTCCCATTTACATATTTGGGCATGCCATTGAATACCAGTAGGCTCAAAGCAGAGGATTTCCCCTTGATATGTCAACAAATAGAGAGAAGACTATCTGTATGTTCTACAATAATTTCCTATGATGGCAGACTGCTTCTCATAAAATCTGTTTTCTCTGCCCTGCCAATTTTTTTCATGAGCATTCTGCCACTGCCTGCATCAATCACGAGCCAGATCAACAAATACCCCAAAAACTTTCTGTGGAGAAAGTATGGAGAGTTAGTGGCTGGACCAACACTAATTGCGTGGGAAAAAGTCTGCATGCCTAGAAAACAGGGTGGGCTTGGAATTTTGGATGCGAGTTTGCACAATAAGGCCTTAATGATGAAAAATGTGCAGAAGTTCCTTGATAAGGAATCACCACCTTGGGTTCAACTAATCTGGGAGAAGTATTGTTCTCAGACAATGCCAGGTGACAAGTTAGTTGGATCCCACTGGTGGAGAAGTCACCTAAGATTGCTTGAAGATTACAAATCCAACTCACTATGTAGACTAGGCAATGGTCAGGCAGTTCTACTTTGGCATGATAATTGGACTGATCAACCTCTCAAGGACAAATTCCCCGAACTTCTCTCATTTGCAAAGGATGATGCTTTATCGTTTAATGACTGGAAAAATGCCGAGGATCAAATCCATTTGTTCAACACTCCACTCTCCACTCATGCATTCTCTCAGTTCAATGAGCTACAAAGATTAATACAGACACAGAGTAATGATCATCAGAAAGATTTCTGGAGTTGCAAGGCACAGAAAAACAAATATTCTTCCATTCTGATGTATCATCACTTAAGCCCTCAATAGCAAAAATAACGTATCTTCAAATGGTTGTGGAAGAGCTCATGTAGATTGAGACACAAATTCTTCTTCTGGCTCCTTCTGCATGATAGGGTAAACACCAGAAATTTACTTAAAAGGAAATCTTTCACACTAGAAAGTTCCACATGTGTGTTCTGCCATGAAGACATGGAAGAAACGGCACAACATCTTTTTTGGGACTGTGGATTCTCCCAAGACTGCTGGCATAGTATACTTCCTAGAAAAAACTTGGTATTTCATTCTTAGATGATATCCTCCTGGCAAAAGCTGAATTACCGAGCCGCATTGCATTGGAAATCATAGTACAAGGGTGTTGGGCCATATGGGGGAAATAAATTGATTTTTTTAGAAAAGAAGTTCCGAGTGTAAACTATTGGAAATTCAAATTAAGAGAGGTCCTCAAACTTATTGAGCATGAAATCAAAGCAAAGTACTTGGAGGCTTTGCAAAGATGGATCGGTGATCATCTAGGATGAACACTACGTGGTACAGTTTTTTGCTTGATCATGTTAGAAAAGTCTAGAATAGGATACGTGCTCCTTTTCTTTTTGCTTTTTTGTATATTTGTACCATATTAATTTTGTTAATAGAAAATACCATAGAACTATTGTTCTACGGTTTGAGCTGTAACGCCCTCGATGCGGCTATATCTCCCACGTGTCGAAGCACGACTTAGAGGCATAACCGCATTGAAAGCAATGTCACAAGTGAGGTAATCTTCACAACAACCCATGTAATACAATAAGGGAAAGAGATACATAGTTGGCTTACAATCGCCACTTTCACACAATACATGAATAAGCATTACATCATCCAGATACAATCAAGGTCTGACTACGGAACCAAAATAAAAGAAGACTACCCCAAATGCTACACAGATCCCCGATCGTCCCGACTGGGCTCCACTACTGATCAACTGGAAATGGAACAACATAACGAACACGATCTTCATCGAGCTCCTCCTTGAGCTCGGTTGTGTCACCTGCACGATTTCATCGGCACCTGCAAACTGGTTTTGGAAGTATCTGTGAGTCACGGGGACTCAGCAATCTCACACCCTCGCGACCAAGACTATTCAAGATTATAGGTAGGGTAAAAGGTATGAGGTGGAGCTGCAGCAAGCGACTAGCATATATGGTGGCTAACATCCGTAAATGAGAGCGAGAAGAGAAGGCAAAGCACGGTCGAGAAACTATGATCAAGAAGTGATCCTAGAACAACCTACGTCAAGCATAACTCCAACACCGTGTTCACTTCCCGGACCCCGCTGAGAAGAGACCATCACGGCTACACACACGGTTGATGTATTTTAATTAAGATCAACTTCAGATTTTCTACAACCGGATTAACAAATTCCCATCTGCCCATAACCGCGGGCACGACTTTCGAAAGTTCAAATCCCCGCAGGGGTGTTCCAACTTAGCCCATCACAAGCTCTCACGGTCAACGAAGGATATTCCTTCTCCCAAGACAATCTGATCAGGCTCGGCATCCCGGTTACAAGACATCCTCGATAATGGTAAAACAAGTCCAGCAAGACCGCCCGATGCGCCGACATCCCGATAGGAGCTGCACATATCTCGTTCTCAGGGCACACCGGATAAGCAATCCGTACAACTAAAACCAGCCCTCGAGTTTCCCCGAGGTGGCGCTGCAAGGGGCTCTAGTTTGGACCAACACTTAGACACGCACTGGCTCGGGGGGTTTAAAATAAAGATGACCCTTGGGCTGGTCTAACCCAAGGGAAAAAGAGACTAGGTGGCGAATGGTAAAACCAAGGTTGGGCCTTGCTGGAGGAGTTTTATTCAAAGCAAACTGTCAAGGGGTTCCCATTATAACCCAACCGTGTAAGGAACGCAAAATCCGGGAACATAACACCGATATGACGGAAACTAGGGCGGCAAGAGTGGAACAAAACACCAGGCATAAGGACGAGCCTTCCACCCTTTACCAAGTATATAGATGCATTAATTAAATAAGAGATATTGTGATATCCCAACAATAATATCCATGTTCCAACAAAGAACAAACTCCAATCTTCACCTGCAACTAGCAACGCTATAAGAGGGGCTGAGCAAAGCGGTAACATAGCCAAACAACGGTTTGCTAGGACAAGGTGGGTTAGAGGCTTGGCTTAACAATATGGGAGACATGATAAGCAAGTGGTAGGTATCACAGCATAGGCATAGCAAAAGAGCGAGCATCTAGCAAGCAAAGATAGAAGTGATTTCGAGGGTATGGTCATCTTGCCTGAAATCCCGCAAGGAAGAAGAACGAGTCCATGAAGAAGACAAATGGACGAAGTCGAATCGGTTCCTCACGAATGCGACGTTATCGGAACCAACCCGAAGAAGCAACACCGGAAAGAAACACACAACATAGTAAACAACCAACACATGAACATGGTATGATATGCGGGATGCGGTATGTGATGCATATGCATGATTTGGAAAGGAATGATTGAAACTGGCCTCAACTTGGAAATCCAAGAGTTCCACTGGAAAGGTGATGTGATTTCGGTTGAAATCGATATAAAGATCACCGGAATACGATGCACGGTTTGGAAATGGCAAGCAAAACAAATATGGCACCGGTCTGCGATAAACAGCAAGTAGCCTTCTAAATGCATCAAGAACAACATGATACAACACTCCAACATAGTAACAAAATACATGGTAGGGATCCACTCATGATGCTTGAAAAAAGATGAACACTGAGCTACGGCTAATTCACCCAATAGCAGGTTCAAACAAGCATGGCAAAAGTGCAAAAGATAACAGGTTACAGACTTAGTGAAATTAGCAGCATGTCAGGAATTTATCATCAGGAAGCAATCTTTAGAACATGAAAACTACATGCTACAGGAACATTTCATGGCAAAGCAAGGCATGAAATGAAGCTACTCTAAGCATATAAGAAAAGTCCCTTAGTGACCATGAGCCAAAAGGGATCAGAAAATACAATTGCAAGCATGTGAACATAACAATTAACGAAAACAGATTCAGACTTAGTGAAAAACTGGAGCATGCAAAACAGTTAACAAGTAGGCATGTTAACGAGCTCGATGCACTCACTACAAAGCATGGCATGACAGACTAAGCATACATCCATCAAGAAGACATGGCATAGAAGTTAGACATGGCAAGAACAACAACATAGCGTGCATGGATCAACAACAACAAGCTCGGCAAAATCTATAAACATGTTAACAATCTACCAGAAACATTTTATAGCAAAAGTAGAGCTCGATTGACTCAAGCTAGGGTGCTCCATAATTGCATACAAAGACAAGGATGGATAGAGCACAACAATATTAACAAAACATCCTTACAGATCATCCTCAAAAGAGGCACGGATCACTAGGAAACAACATGAACATATGGCATAAAAAGAAAAATAGGACAAGGACTTAGTGAAATTCTAAGTCCCTAAAATCAACATCATTGAGTAAGCTACTTTGCATGCTTGTGCTAGTCACCACAAATATCACAAAAATACATGGCATACACCCCTGTAAAGATGGCATGGCATTCTACAAAACACATGTAGAGCTCAGGATCATAGCATGCACACATTAATCATGGCAAAAATGACAAAAGGCCATTTGCTAAAACAGATCTGAAATAATCATCACATAGCCCTCTTCCAACAGCATTTCGGGCATCACGATGAGCTCAAATGAAAATGATGCAATAAGATGAAATGATGTACTCGTTGAGATGAACATTTTGATATGCTACACGCACGAATCGGAGCCACGATGAGGAAGTTATGATGCGATGAAGATGGGCACATGAATCTAGAAACTTCGGGGACTTGGTGGAATTTTACCTCCGCGAAAGTCAACGTGGGACGGAGAGAAGCGGGACGAAGAGATCCGGGACGAGGGAGGCCGTTTGGTTCATCTCCTGGTGGATCTGGCCCACTCCGGCCGGATCTCCCTGGAGAAGTTCGCCGGAGATGGGGAAGCTCGTCAGAGAGGGAGGAAGAGGGCACCGGAGTTGTCAAGGTCACTGGATCCGGCCGGATCGAGGCCGAAGCGAGGTGGAGGCACCATGGCCGACGATGGAGAGAGCAACTCCAGCGAGGAGCTCCATGGCGGGGCGGCGGCGGCCGGTGAAGGGCGGCGCAGAGGGCGGCGGTCGCCGGCGGAGAGGATCTGTGGCGGCGGGGCGAGCCGCGGCGCGAAGGGCGGCCGGCGGGTTCGTCGGGGACGACGGTGCGGACATGTCCGGCGGCGCGAGAGGAAGAAGCTAGGGTTTGTACCGCGGATTTTTGGGAGGGGATCACATATTTATAGGTAGAGGGAGCTAGGAGAGTCCAAATGAGGTGCGGTTTTCGGCCATGCGATCGTGATCGAATGACTGAGATGATGGAGAGGTCTTAGGTGGGTTTTGGGTCAGTTTGGAATGGTGTTGGGCTGCAACACACACGAGGCCTTTTTGGTCCCTCGGTTAACCATTGGAGTATCAAACGAAGTCCAAATGGCATAGAACTTGACATGCGGTCTACCGGTAGTAACCCAAGGCCGCATGGCAAATCCTGGTCCAATCCGAGAACGTTTAACACCTGCACATGAAAAGAGGTAGAAAGGGACACCGGGTGACATAGGAGCGCCGGAATGCAAAACGGACAACGGGGAAAATGCTCAGATGCATGAGACGAACATGTATGAAAAAGAAATGCACATGATGACATGATATGCAAAGCCTGACACGCAAACAATGACAAGGCAACAACAGCGAATAACTGGAAGACACCTGGCACATCGGTCTCGGGGCGTTACATGAGCCTAAAAAAATATAACCTTCTGCCAGGTATATTTCATCCTTGGAACTTGGTGCCATGTTTGACAAGTTTTATGAGGCATTGGTATTGGTCGACACCGATCTTCATGAGTTGTAGGGATAACCAGTGTAGTCTGCTCAAGAACGAAATGTAACAACACAAGCCAAGTGATAGATTTCGGAGATAGAACTCGATTCAACATACACTCTGAATCAAACCAAGAGGAAAGTGGAAGGTTCTCTGTGACGAGGTCTTGAAACTGCTCCAAGAAGGAAGGACCTAGGGCATCTCCAACCCCCACCTATAAACCGGACACTGCATCTGTCCACAGACCTGGGGATCAGTTCGCAGACACTGATGCAGGAGCAGGTCATCCAACCACATATGTCCAGTTGCATTTCCACTGAAATATAATGAAATTGAACAAATTTGATGCAAGTTTAAACAAACCAGACATATTTCATTGAAACTTGGATAAATTTGGCATAAAACCGGATGGTTTTCGACATATTTGAACTAGACCAGACTCTAACCTCGCCTAAAATGACCATTGGCGCCCGTTCGCCTCTGCAGCCGGCCATGAGCCCCAGAAAATGAAGCATCGTCTCTGCCTAGACAGCATGCCAGCGGCTAATCGGCCGATGATGATGAGCCCGCCAAGCTTGGCTTCAGTAGGAAAGAAAGAGCGGTGGCCTTCTTGGGATCTAAACTTTGGCGACCTCCCATGCCTTCCTCACCACCGCTGGCACCCGTGGATGTGCCGGCTTCATGGTCATGGCGGTGGGGCACGGGTGTGCAGGAGCTGCAACGTCATCCTCGTCCTTGCTCTTGCTGTAGACTTTGTCTGCCGCCTCGTTGATCTCCTTGAGGGTGGCTTCTAGCCCCGCTTGATGTTGGTGGTACCGTCGCGGTAGATTCCGCGGGCGGTGCGATAGGAGTCGACTAGCGCCTCCTGCTCAACCACCTCCATGTCCTATGCGATCGTCATGCCGGCGGTGAGTTGCTCCTTCGTGCGCCACTGCTCATCGAGGAGGCTGAGGTTGTACTCCTGGTCATCCCACACCTGCTGGAATAAGGCCGCCCACTAAGAAAATACCAGTTTGGTGTAGTGAGCATGTGCCTCTCCCATGGTGATGCGGCATGAAGGGTGGTGCTCGCTCGTCGTCGACCGCGTCCCCCATTGGGATGTCTGCAGCGCTGGCCTTTGTTTGCCTGCCAGCCTGCCAGCCGGCAACAATATCAATGATCTCCATATTCTGCTCGGATGAGAGGCTACCCCAAGTGGCTTTGGAGTCCGGGGAGGCCATGGCGGGTGTGGTGTGGAGAGGAGAAAGGGAGCGAAGGAGGATGGATGTGGCTATGGTTGGGGCTGGAGTTTAAATAGCTGAAGGATGCCAGGACAAGCTATGGGGTGGTTAATGGTGGGCGACAAATGAACAGACGAGTGGCACCGTAGTAGGTTCTTTGACAACCACACCTGTTTAACGGAGGAGACAAAACAAGGGGCTATCATTTGAATGCAGAGGAGTCGTTTGCACCAGAATGACGTGGGCGGCGCTCTCGGCCGACACGCCTCTTCAATGCCGAAGCACCAGTGAGAGGGTGTGTCGCTTCGAACCGGCATGAATGCGGCACTGGTGCTTTGGAACGACGCTGACCGCTTCGAGCAGAAAGAGGCGCGGGCGATGGAGGGTTTTTTGGGTGGGCCAGGGCAGTCAGAAGCGAGCGTGGCATCGGTCCAGATGCCCACGAAGCCACCTCCCCCAGTTTTCTTCCAATTTGCGGGAAAAATCACGTCTGGACCAGTCGGCGGACTGATACAAGCCTGCGTTGGATGGCAAAACACATCCGGACCGCGCGGTGATACGTCTCCAACATATCTATAATTTTTGATAGCTTCATGATATTATGTTATCAATCTTGTATGCTTTATAGGCAATTTCATATCATTTTTGGCAACTAAGCTATTAACCTAGTGCCCGGTGCTAATTCATGTTTTTGCCTATTTTAGGTTTCACAGAAAAACAGTGCCAAACAAAGTCCAAATGCGATGGAACTTTACGGTGATTTTTTCTAGACCAGAAGGGACCCAGGAAGCTTCGGGAGGAGGCCCGAAGATATACGAGATCCACAAGCTCACTACGCGCCCCCAGGGGGCACCACCTGAGCTTGTGGGACCCTTGTAGTTCTGTTTGACCTAATTGCACTTCTATAAATTTCATAAAATCCCAAAAACACTAGAGCGAAACCGAAACAATTATTCCACTGTTGCAAGTCTCTGTTCTTCGCAATCCCATCTAGAGGCCTCCGCCAGTACTTTTCCTAAGGGGGAATCCATCACGGAAGGCTTCTACATCAACCTTGCTACACCTCCGATGGTCCATAGTGATTAGTTAGATCTCTCTCTCTCTCTTTGATCTTCAATACAATATTCTCCTTGGAGTTCTATTCGATGTAATCTTCTTTTGCGGCGTGTTTGTTGGGATCCGATGAATTGTGGGTTTATGATTAGATTATTCATTGAAAGTAATTGAGTGTTTTCTAAACTTTATTATGTATGATTGTTATCACTATGTAATGCTTTCCGATCTATGAGTTTTCTTTGGCCAAGTTGATGATTAGATCTTAAGTGGGAATGGTGCATGGTAGTAGGTTCAATCTTGTGTTGTCCTCACCCCGTGACATAAGGGGCAGCGAGGCACATATTTGTATTGTTGCTACTAAGGGGGAAACGATGGGGTTGAATCATATTGCTTGGTTTTATTCTGTCTACATTATGTCATCATACCTCATGCATTACTCTGTTTGTTATGAACTTAATACCTAGAGAGGCAAGCATAGAAGCGCTCTCAATGTGGGGTAACATTAGTAGATGCAGAATCGTTTTGGTCCACTTGTCATGGACATAATGCCTATGTACATGATCATGCCATGAATAAAGTCATAACTATGCTATTTTCTATCAATTGCCCAATAGTAATTTGTCTACCCACCGTATGATATGTTCTTGAGAGAGATGCCTCTAGTGAAAACTATGCCCCCTAGATCTATTTTAATCATATTACTAAAACCCTAAATACCTTGCTGCAATTTATTTACTTTTATTTTACTTTGCAATTTATCTATCTACTACTATCAGATTTGATCCTTGAAATTAACGAGTACAAGGGGATTGACAACCCTCTTGCCCGCGTTGGGTGCAAGTATTTGCTCTCACTACTAGGAAAAGGCCTACTAATGGCACACCAGTTTTGCCTACCAATGGCGCATCACTGGTGCGCCATTAGTATCACGCCACTAGTATTTATTACTAATGGCGCACCACTGGTGCGCCATTAGTATCTGGTATACTAATGGCACACCACCCAGTGCGCCATTAGTATATAACACCATGCGCCATTAGTATGCCTCCCAGGGGCCATATTTAACCATGTTCTTTGGCACACTAATGGCGCACTGCGGATGGATGCGCCATTAGTATACTTGGCATACTAATGGCGCACTCTTTGGTGATGCGCCATTAGTATACTTTGGCATACTAATGGCGCACTCTGTAGTGATGCGCCATTAGTATGAATATTAGGTTTTTTTACTTTTCTGATTTTTGCACAGGTTACAAAATATATTATTTGACAGAATATAGACAGTAGCACACAGCAACAGCAGATTCATCGAATACAATAGAAGATTAGTCTTCGAATACAATTCATCATATTAGTCTGCGAATTCAAAAGACCAAACAAAGATAAAACATTACAAGTCTCGAGACCGCGAGTATCGAGTTTGTCTTCACATTACAAGTCGATATCGATCATCTAAACTACCATCACATAGAAGAGAGCTGCGGTCATCACGATGAGCGTCATCGTGATGAAACTGGTCTTCATCCGGTTCCTCCAACGCTCCCTCCTCTCTCCCGCTAGATAGCGGGCGTATCTAGATTCCGCCTCCGCCCTAGTGGTGTACCCTTTGTAACTGTTACCGCTGAAATGGTGAACCTGTCTCCGACACTCCTCCCAGTCATCGTAGACTCCGGGAACCTTACCCTTGTACACGACATACGACGACATCTCTATGCACAAGCCAAACAACAGACAATACATACATAAGCAATATATAAGTATGCAACAAAAGGATCAGAAGAGAAAAGCAAGACATTAATAGCACGATTCATGGTCCTACTAATAAATAGCATCGATTACATCTAAGTTGAACGACTGTCCAAACAAAAGAGACATACAATTCATTAAAGTTTAATTACAACATGAGCCAATCAATGTTTTAGAACTACACATCACTACTTTCGACTCGACTCATGGACAGGAGCATGGATGAAGCTGCCGTCTGTCGTGATGGTCATGAAATCGCAGGCGTTGTCAGCCTGCATTTGTAGCATTCCGTCTATCTCAATGTTGGACAGTTGATATCTGAGGAAGAACTACCCCGAGGTATGAAGGACATCTTGATGGATGATGTCCGCAAACTCCAACTGGATGCGAAAGAATTCTTGTCTAATGTCCGTGTCCTGGATTGCCGACAAGCTCGCGGCCCAATCTTTGAGATTATTTGGTAGCAGAAGGTGGTGATGGTCCCTTACGATCGCCCGCATGTGATGGAGGGCATAGTAGGCATCCTTCTGACCGCCAGGAGGCTGCTTGACGCAGCAGAACATCGTATTGTGGGCGAACACATGCTTGCCATACTTACGAACTGCCCTGATGAAGGTGCCTCCAGATTTGGCGTAGCCGGGGAGAACATCATCAAGAACTTTCTTAATATTTGTGTAGTCTATCTTGGAGTTACGGTTCGGGTCGAAATACGTGGCCATGGAATATTTCGGGCTTAAGAGGATGAGTGTGCAATGTGTGTCACTGCACAGAACCCAGAATGTTAGAAAAAAAGAACGATCGAAATCTAAGAAATCATATGTTACGGGGCGGTTAAGGGATGACTTACTCGGGAAAGTAAGCCACAAGGAAGTTATCCTTATCTGGGTTTGCCAGAATGACGTCTTCGAGGTGTGAACTCGCGACTTGGCGGTCCCCAGCGCTGCTCAAGAGCTTGGCACGCATGTAGAAGGGGTCGACGATCACGATGTCCGGGGTCTTGTCTCTAATGATCCGCATCTCCATACTCAGCGAAAATAGCCGAACGAAGGTGTAGTGCAGCGGATGAAGGTTGAACATAGCAAAGATGTCATCAAACCGCAGGACGATCGTACCCCTGATGGCGCCATCCACAAAGCCCTTGCCCTCTGGCACCTTGGCCACGAAAACCGGGTATGCCACATCATTCTCTCTGAGACGCCGCTTCTCCAAAGAAAGAACACTGTCGTGCAGACTCCGCATAGCACCGGTTGCAGCATTGAGCATATTTGTCGGTAGCATCACCCTACCCGCCACATGCACCCTCCTCGAGATATCCTTAGGTGAAGGTGGCCTGTCCTGAGCACGGATCATACTCGGTGTCGGCTGGCTCGCACCGGCGGCCTTTTTAGTCGGTCATTTCTGGCCCTTCTTCTTGATCTGCTGTAATGGGACCAAGTTCTGCTCACAGACCGCCTTCTTGAGCGTGTTGGGGCTGATAATATTTGGCACCTCCGCTATCTAAGGCTCGGTGAAGGCGGCAGCTGGAGGCGTCTCCTGAGAACTGAACGCCAGACGACGCCTGTTGCAATTGGGTTTCTCCGCCGTACGAGCTAGATCGCGGTCGTCTTGTTTGGGTTCTTGAGAAGGAGGCCCGCAGAACTCGTCACCGTACCCATGTTCGGCAAAGTACTTATCGACGTTGGTAAATGTACCATTGTCGTTGTCGTCGTCGTCCGGATCCTGTGCCATATGCATGTCCGGATCCTGTGCCATAGGGATGTCTGGCATGTCCGGTAGCGTTGCGGCATTCTTGCCATGGCTTGGCGCCGGCACGACTGGCGGTCTTGTCTGTGGGGTGGTGTCCCCTGCCCCCAAACGAATCTGGCTCTTCGGCCAAAGCAGGGGCCAGCTTACGCAGGCGCTGAGGGTCATCTCATCTTCTTCGTCGGCCCCAGCGGGTCGAATCGGAGGTAACAGCTCGTCGCAGCCTGGCAGCACCCGAACCACTTCAACCCTATACATTGTGGGTGGCATCGGATTACCGTGGAACACGGGGTTGCCCGGTTGAACGATTCTGCCCTTGGCGACATCGACCAACTCGCCGCCCATGAAGTGCAGGAGAGTGCAAGGAACGTCGGCGGCGCCCTGCGAAAACATGTAGGGCGTCAGGGATGCCCAGTCAAAGGCAAGGAGATGAAGTCCTCGGCCGAGAGGCTTAGTTACCGTGATGCCGTCGAGCTCGGCTAATGTCGAGGCAGCGCCAACGGCGGGCGTGCAACTGACGGAGGGGCCGCTTGCTGGCGAGGTGCCGTCCGGCGTACACCCGGGTGCATTAAGCTCCAATGCCGGCGTCATAGACACCAATACCGCCGCCGCTGGAGACACCAATGGCGCCGCCGCCGTAGACACCAATACTGCCACCGCCGGAGACACCAATGGCGCCGCCTGCGCGTTGTGCGAGTTGCTGGCCGTGAAGCTGGGAATCGAGGGCGGCCCCTGTTGGCCACCCGCAATCCACGTCGTTATCCCATGAATCAAGGTAGGCATAATGTCGGTGAGCGTCGATCCCAGTTGTTGTTGCACTTGCTCTTGGACCATCTCCGGAATCCGCACCACTTGCGCCTTGAGTGCTTCAACCTCGCGTGACTAGCTTTCCGAGCTGGTCTTTTTCTCCTTTCGCCCACCAGCGACATAGTATGACGACCATTTTGTGGACAAGCCTTTGCCGGCCACACAACCAGCTGACGTCGGCTTATTGAGCTTATCCCTGTTTTTCATTACGTTCAACGCCCTATTCAAAGGGGTGTCGAAAGGGGAGCTCTGAGACGACCCCGCGCTACTGCTTTCTTTGTCCTGCGGAAGGAACATGAACCATTTAGAAATATTGGGGATTAATTAGAATGCAACCATATGGAGCTAATTACGTGGGGGTGTATTCCTTACCAGAACAAGCTCAAGCTCCTTGGTCTTCGGATCCGTGGTAAGCTCCTTTGTTACCGGGTCCTCCTTGTACCGGGCCCTGAGAAAGTTCCTGGTCTGCTTGTCACTGTATTTCTCGAAGCGGGGCGGTAGGCCTTGCTCGGCATGCTCCGTGTCCTCCTTGTCCCATACAGGCTCCACCACTCTGTAACCGCCGGGACCGAGTTGGTGGACCCCTATGTTCAACTGCCGCATTTCTTTCCCCCACTGACTTGATTCGGAGGTTGCGGGGCTCTCGCACTTGATCTTGAACTCCTTGTAGTCATCTTCGCTCATCAAAGGATATTTCGCCTTGATCTTCTCATAACTATCACCTTTGTCAATCATTGCCTTCACCGTGCTTTTCCAAGTAGACAGGGCCGTGCTCATTGTCGTGAGGGCGGCACCGTTCACTTGATTACCCGAGAGGCATGTGTTTGCGAACTCAGCGGGAACTTGTATCGTTCGTGCAGCTTCGTGAAGAGGAGGTTGCGCAAATTCCCTCGGTCCTTATGCCTTAGGTTCTCGGTGTTGATTGAGGCGGTGCTCCGGAGAATGCACCCGAGCTGAATCGAGTACCCCTTGACTACGTGTTTGGGCACCGTCGGATGCCCGTCGGAGTTCACTTCAGTAAATTCCTCCCTGACAGTGCCGAGCATGTTCGGGCACCGGTCCTTCCGTTGCCTCTTCAGTTGGCTGCCATATGTGTGTGCGTCACCATCATTAGTGGTGGCATCCGTGGCGCCATCATCAGTGGTGTCATCCCCGACGCCACTAGGGGTTGTGTAGTCAGGATCAGTGTCTTCCGCGGCGTCCTCATAGCGGTGAGGTTCTTCCTCCAACTCCTGCGACAGCTCCCAGAATTGCTTGCCGCCCGAACCGCCGGCCTCATCGTTGTGGGCCATGTTTCGCTCTAAATAGGAAAAAAGTTTGGTCAAAAAGTTGGTTATTGTCAAGGAACGAGATCATGGTCTCATCATTTAGGGTTTGTCGACACCGAGGCATCCTAAAAGCTAAGCTTTTATCATTTAGGGTTTGTTGACGCCGAGGTACCCTAAAAGCCTAAGCGTACATCATTTAGGTTCTCATCGACACCGAGGCACCCTATAGAAGCCAAGTTGAGTTTTCATCATTTAGGGTTTAGCGATGCTGAGGCACCCTAGGTTGGGCCTAATCACTTGGCACTAATCACTTGGCTCTATTTCCACCTATGTTGGGTTTATCATCTAGGGTTTATCGATGCTAAGGAGAATTCTAAGTTGGGCCTAATCACTTGGCTCTATTGCCACCTATGGTTTAATGCAACAAGAATGGCGGGGCAGTTGATCCTACTTAACCAAGTACTAAGATACCCCGACCCATGCATTAGTCGCAAGTACCCCATATGTCCTATTTTTAGCAAAGTCATGCTAAAATTCACGGAAAATTTCAGCATGACCTTTGCTGAAAATAGGACATATGGAGTACCCGAATTTGCCGGAATGGAAGTTAATCGACATTCCGGAAAACTCAAGGGCCTCTCGGGGTACCTACAAAATCATTATCCCCGCGTAATGAAGTCGCCAATGGGTCATTTCAGAAGATCACAAGTAGCATCGTCACAAGTACAACATCATCACAAGTACAGCAGCAGCAGTAGTGAATACAGGCATAACAGCAGCAGCAGCAGTTAAGAAAAAGTTGCAGAAGCTTGTAAAACTATACTTTGAAGTTGAAGCTTTTAAGAAGAAGAAAATCCAGCCGGATAACTTTCCTCCTTAAATCACTACACTGTTGACTGTTCATTCACTACACTATTGACTGTTCATTCACCAAATTTACCATACAAATAGGAGTACTGTACTAGAGTACTCTAACATCCAGATAACTCATGATGGCGCAAAAAGTTCAAATGGTGAGTAGCTTAGCTTGGCATGTCTCAGACTCATTTGTGCACTGGTAACTAGTTTTTTACAGCAACCAACAACAACACTGATCAGGGAGCTGCCTGCATATTTCTAAAAGAGAAGGAAAATTCTGTTTGCTCGTAAACTTGCTAGAGGCTACAAAACTAGTGTAAGTTATTGTTGTTCTACACACACTTAGCTCAAATTCATGACTATTTCAAGTTAAATGTTCTTCCTGTCTTCCAGGCCCATCTAAGCATGTCCGTCCACTCAATAACTCTACGACTACTTCTAATGGAGGAGAGGAGGAACAGCAGAGGTGGATACTCACATCTGCTTCTGGTGGGTGTTGAGGTAGGACTTCTCGCAGTACTCGGAGGCGGAGTAGAGCTGCGGCCGCAGGTTCTTGAGCTCCTGCATCAAGACGGCCACCAGTACTAATGTGTTAACAAATTTCGGCCAGTATAAGTGTATAACCAAGACAAAGCTCCTGCTCTCTCAAACTGAATGTTACTGCTAAGCTTTGATTTCAGGTCAAGACGGTGCAGATAAAACAACTTAACCTTTTTCCTTTCATATATCACCAGTCATTGCATGTTTCACTGCTAACATGTTTAAACCAAAACATTTGCTCATCTGAAGCATTATCACAAACACCTATCATGCAAAATCCTTTCACAAGTAAACTTTAACATGCACCAGAAAAAATCATGCAGCAAGTATTCATCAGGAAATGGCCATCGTTATATCTCACAATACCCAATCTAGCGCTCGTACTCATCCAATGCAAAAATCAGGGGAAAAATGAACAGACAGAGGATGCAAGAGGAAGGAGGGAGGGGCTGAGGGAAGAGGGAGGAGGAAGAAGGGGGGACGTAGGAGTGGTGGCTACCTGCCTATGGATTGGTCGCCGGCGTAGCTCCGGGAGGAGGCGTTGCTAGGCGGGAGGCGCTGCTGGTGGGAGCGGCTGCTCGACGGAGGGAGGCGCTGCTGGGCTCCTGTGCCGGCTGCGGGGCAGAGGAGGCTTCGGACGGCTGGGTGCACTGCGGCGTCGGGCTGGCAGTCGTGGCGGCAGGCCGTCGTCGGCGAGGACCGAGACGGCGAGGCGGGGCGCGGGGGTTGTCGGAGCAGAAGGAGGAGGCATGAGGGTGTGGCGAGGGGGGGAGGGGAAGTGGATCTGGCGAGGGAGGGACGAAGGGATTGGGCGAATTAGCTAGGGGGAAGATTACTAATGGCGCACCCCCTGGCGGTGCGCCATTAGTATGTTTTATTTGATAGCAATGGCGCACCCAGAGCGGTGCGCCATAAGTAATTTTTTTAGATAGTAATGGCGCACCAGCCAGAGGTGCGCCATAAGTAATTTTTTTATTATTTTTTGTTGCATCTAATAATTTTTTAGAAAATGAATAGAATATGAAACAGTAATAATTTTGTATAAAAACAATAATAAATTTTTAAAAAATATCATCAAATTTTTTATTTGAAAATATTTATGAATATAAAAAATATCATCAAATTTGTTATTTGAAAATATCATCAAATTTGTTATTTGAAAATAAAATCAAATTTGTTTTTTTGGATTTTTAGTTGCATTCATTTGTGACGGTGGAGCGGGGGAGGGTGCGGGGGTGTCCTCAGCGACGGTGGAGTGAGGGAGGGTGCGGTGGGTCGTCGGCGGCGGTGGAGCGAGGGAGAGGGTGCGGGCCCGGGGGTCGTTGGCGGCGGTGGAGCGGGGGAAGGGTGCGGGAGGTGCTAATGGTGCACCACAGAGACATGCGCCATTAGTAACCCAACGTACTAATGGCTCACCACACAGACATGCGCCATTAATAGTTTTGCAAAAAAGTAAAAAAAATATACTAGTGGCGCACCATGGCACAGTGCGCCATTACTAGTTTGAACTAGTAATGGCGCACTATGCAACGGTGCACCATTAGTAGTTTTGCAAAAAAGTAAAAAAAAATACAGTAGTGGCGCACTCTATGGCTGGTGCGCCATTAGTAGTTCTAACTACTAATGGCGCACTCTGCCCGGATGCGCCATTAGTATGTTTGAAAAAATGAAAGAAAAACATTTTGTTACTAGTGGCGCACCGTGTGCCTGGTGCGCCATTAGTGTCTTCCACACTAATGACGCACCAACAGATGGTGCGCCATTAGTATATAATAATAGCGCACCACAGGTCTGGTGCGCCATTAGTGTCAATTCCATCTATAGCCCTTTTCCTAGTAGTGTCTTATGTGTGTAGGTATCGTTGACTGTTGTTTGTGTGAATCTCCTATTGGTTTGATAACCTTGGTTCTCTACTAAGGGAAATACTATCTGCTACTATATTGCTTCACCCTTCCTCTTCGGAGAAAATCCCAACACTGCTCACAAGTAGCAGTCCAGACGGTTTGAGGGTCGGCTTTGGAGATGCCCTTAAGATGGTTCTACTAGGGAGGATTTAACACAGGAGCAAATCTATCAGCTTATATCATTTTTCTAGCACTAAGGGCATCTCCAATGCCGACCCCAAATTGGACACTGCATCCGTCCGTGGACAGGGGGGCCAGCCAACGGACATGGATTTGGGAGCCGACCATCCAACACTATCCCCTAAATGCCCGTCAGTTGAAAGGATGGAGAAGACGGGTCTAGAGGGGGTGATTAGACCCTTAACACACAAAAGTAGCAGTTTTTAATTTCTTCAAGTTAAGGTTGAGTTTATCACATGTTAAAGCACACACAATACATTTCAAGCAAGCATGACAGTATAGGCAGCAAAAAGGTAAATCATGCAATTTGCAAGAATGTAGAGGGATGAGATTGAAGTGTGCAAACGCAATGGAGACATGGAGATTTTTGGCGTGGTTCCGATAGGCAGTGCTATCATACGTCCATATTGATGGAGACTTCAAGCCACAAAGGGTCACAGTTGCGCGAGTACACAGAGGGCTCCACCCACAAAGGGTCCATGAAGAAGCAACCTTGTCTATCCCATCATGGCCACCGCCCACGAAGGACTTGCCTCACTCGAGTAGATCTTCACGAAGTAGGTGATCTCCTTGCCCTTAGAAACTTCTTGGTTCAATTCCACATCACGACAGAGGCTCCCAAGCAACACCTAACCAATCTAGGAGACACCACTGTCCAAAAGGTAATATATGATATGTAGATGATGAACTCCTTGCTCTTGTGCTTCAAATGATAGCCTCCCCAACACTCAACTCTCTCTCTCTCTCAGATTTGGCTATGGTGGAAGAGGGATTTGAGTAGAAAGCAACTTGGGGAACGCTAGAAATCAAGGTTCAAAAGGTTGGAATGGAATCTCTTGATCTCAACACATGAGTAGGTGGCTCTCTCTCAGAAAATGAATGATGGAAGTGTAGGAACATTCTAATGGCTCTTCTCAATGAGGAAGAAGGGGTGGAGGGGTATATATAGCCTCCACACAAAATCCAACTAGTACACACTTTTCACTCATCTCGGTGGCACCAATTAGGAAGCTCGGTGGCACCGATCTGTTCAAAATATGAATGTTAGGAATCTCGGTGGGACCGACTAGAACAACTCAGTGGGACCGATGTGCTAGGGCTTAGGGAAAACATCATCTCGGCGGCGCCGATTGCATCAACTTGGTGGTACTGAAATGAAGCATTAGGCAATAGAGAATCTATCAAGCTAACTCGACAATACCGACTGCATAAACTCGGTGGGACCAAAGCGAATGCAGTAAATCACAAAGTGCTGGCAAGGCCATCTAGGTGGGACCGAGATCCATATCGGTGTGACCGAATTGTTAGGGTTTCTGGCAGTGGATATGTCAAAAGAACTTGGTGGCTCCGGGTTGAAAGAATCAGTGGGGTCGAGTTTGGAATTAGGGTTTGGATATATTTGGATGGAGAAAGTGGCCGAGGGTTTTGGAGAAATATCACTAAACACTTGAGCAAGCAGACCATTAAGCAACACCTCATCCCCTTTTAATATTATTTGCTTTCCTATGGACTCAATGTGATCTTGGATCAGTTAAGTAGAAATTAAGAGTCTTGAGCTTTTGCCAATCTTTGTCCTTATCATTTTGAAGGGGTTCCACATCCTCTTTTCCTTGCCACTCCACTGTTGAACTTATCTGAAATATACTAGATAAAACTATTAGTCCAACAAAAGATATGTTGACATTAATTACCAAAATCACCCAGGGAGCACTTGTGCTTTAAATCTCCTTTTTTTGGTAATTTATGACAACATACATCAAAGATTCATGTAAATGATATGAAGAGTAGCAAGTAAAGCTTTGGAAGAACATGTAACATGCATAAGCTCCCCCTACATGTATGCAATCATGCATGTAATGATAGAATTGAATAGCATGTGATGCACATCATGATAGAGCAAGAAATGAGTTGCATGTATCTTGGCTATATGCATCAGAGTAAAAAATTGAGTGATATGTACCTTCATGTCTATGAATCCCCCTTGCAAATAGTATGTGCAAAAGCAGGAGATCATCATGCACATGAGTGTGATGCATATACTTACCTTGCAGTTCTTGAGCTGACTCTTGAAGAAGCAATCTTGAGAAAACAAGGTTAAATAACACAAGAAAACTTCAAACAAGAAGGATTTCAAGATCCACAAGAATGCCAAGACTAGGATGACATGTAATAGCACTACAAAAAATACAGTTCCATTATGATACGTGTTTGTCACAGTAGGTCACGTTTTCTGTCATGCATGTACATCCATGACGATTTTATGACAGAATCAAGTTAGTCATACCTGTGGTGTTGTAGAAGTGTTCCATGACATTACCAAAATTACCATCATGGAAGTGTCCACTTCCATGATGATAAATCGCGCGTCATAGAAGTGTTTTCATCAAGGGTGACCGACACGTGGCATCCATAGTCCACGAATAGTACAACCCATGTTTGGCAAAATGATTATATGCCCCGTAGAAGGCCCATGGATCCTACGACCCATAAAAGGCCAATGGATCCTACGGCCCATAGAAGGCTCATGGATCCTGCGGCCCGTAGAAGGCCCACGGATCCTACGGCCAGTAGAAGGCCCACGGATCCTACGGCCCATAGAAGGCCCACGGATCCTACGGCCCGTAGAAGGCCCATGGATCCTATGGCCTGCAGGAGGCCCATGGTTACAACAGTCCATGTGTTGCCATGGTTATTGTGGCCTAGTTACCAAAAATAGGTTATTGTGGCCACTAGAAAAACACGGAAAAAGAACTACAGTGACTACAAGCAAACAACTAAACAAGAGAATAAGGAAATAAATAAGCAAGCAACTAATGCTAGGCTATTACAACTATTACACATATTACATCCACCGGGCATCAAAGTTCGCCACCAGTGCAAACATAGGGAACAAAGCAGCATATTACATACAATGGCCATCTAAATTGGCCACCAATGCAAATAAACGTAGTAGAAAAACAAGTCAATAACTGAAACAACTTCAGAAGAGCTCATAAAAGTTATCCTGGGTATCCACCATGCCGGCAATAAGCTTAGAAAGCTTATTAGCTTTGTCTTGTTTGGCGCTAAAATCCTTCAACGCTTGCTGTTGCACCAGAAAGTATGCATCTGAATGCTCTGGGGACTTCTGCAGTCCTTACGCATCTTGTCGCAACACAGTTGATCGATGTCTTTCAGCTTGTAGTTGAGACTTAAGAAACTGAACTGATTTAGACAGTGAGTTTGAATAGCTTGTGCCAGCGGTAGTGGCCAGTAATTCGAACACTAAACCAAGACAAGACTTTGGGGTTGTCTCACTGTCTTCAAGATAGTTTTCCTTAGTTGTTTTATTAGTTTTGTTGGAGACCAACAAGGATGTCTCACTATCCTGAACCTTATCTGCATTACTTCCTTTACCATTGCTTAATAATGCACTCTTCCCCAATATTCTATCAGCATTCTAAAAGAAGAAACAAGCAGACACATAACAGGTTTAGCATGTACTAGTATACGGAACTCATTTCGGTGAACCAGTTCATTAGTAAGGTGGACAAGATTAAACTACCAAGTCTTCTATTGCCAAGTAGTACATTATAAAAGCATCAAACAAACATATATCTATATCCTATGGTCACTGCATTGTCTTGCCAAATCAAAATAGAGACACGGTTCAAATCATATCAGTTCAAGAGAAAGTAGCAGTGAAAGAATACAAAGCGTGGGAAACTACACGACACAACAAGATTTCAGATGGGTACCACGGGTCTACATGTACAACAACACTATTGGCTCTGTTGTGATGCTAGTAATGTGCATGATATGAGAAGTCAACTATATACACAATTGAAATTGAAATCAACAGAGCTATTTATAAGAGGAAACCTATTAAAGAAACATGTGTAAACATACCTGTTGTGCCATTGGAGTTTCGATTGGATCCTTCAATTTAAAAATAAGTTTGTATGAGTAAATACAGTGATACAAGAGCAAAGCAGTATGCACGATAGCAATGGAATCTTAAATGAGAACAATTGTTCTTCAGGTTTAAGCACTTGTTCTACATGAATAGAGTACAATAAGACGCAATCATATAGTACTTAAAAATGAGCTCATAGACCTTACCACATTCTTGGTTCGGGACTAGTACAAAACAAGGACTTTCTAGTCATCGTCTAGTAAATGTGTCTCAGGAGAACGTAAGGGAATTTGATGAGTTTCTTTGCCAGTGAAGTACGTTTTCTGCAGGTAATTCCGATACTGCCACCAAGCATTCTTGAAGATAGCAGAGGTATTAGCACAGGATACCTCATCCCGAGTTTCCAAGTCGGTCCTTCTCTATAGAGAAAAATGGGAAAATTTGCTGTATTATAACCATCATGGAGGTAGAATGTATGGGACAAAGCAAAGTAATTTCCATGAATAACATTACTTACACATAACTCCTGGACAAACACCTGCAACTAGCATTTTCCTCCATCTTCAGTATAATATTCCCATGATGGGAAGATACACACATAGGATTTAACAACATCAAATGCGATAGATGCTAAACTACAAATGGTTTATTGTGCTTCCTCCACAGGACTAGGTGTACTAACTGGTGGAGTTGGGGTTCACTATGGTAGTACTGACGCTTTGGGCACTGGAGCTGCCTTACTAACTGCTCTTGTTTGGGATCTCTATGGTGGAGATGGTGCTATGTCAACAGGAACTGGGTTACTATCTGCTGGGGTTGGGGTTAGATTGGGTGAAGCTGGTTCTCTGTCCATCGCAATAGGGGTACAATCTACGAGAGTCCGGGTTATGTGTGGTAGGGTTGGTTCTTGTGCATGTACAACAGGGGTGTTATCTCCACCAAGAGGTAGCACTGTTTTATTTGAAGACCGCGTTTTTACTCCGCTAGATACTGCCATCACCTGCTCCAATTCAAATGGCTGATAAACAGGAAACATAGTTGAATGTATGAGAGACAAATGCAATAGATAGTGTGGGAAAAAGAGGGCATGAAATAGTTGACATGTATATTATCGAACTAAAACGGATAGCATGGCATAATTTCACATATATGATGTCTATCTAAACTGGATAGCATAGCATAACATAATTCAAAGATATGATGACTAACTAAACATGATCGCATGGCATAATTCACACACATGTTATCTAAGTAATCAAGATCGCATGATTTAATTCATATATGTGATTTATATGCTAAGCAGAGGGCATTCACATATATGATGTCTGAACTAAGAACGTGGTGTTGAATATTGTGTATATGATGTCTAAACTATGCAATGCAAGACACCATATGCATGATATGAGCAGTATAACCGTGCCAAGTTAGAGCATACACCTCGGTGGGGGAATAGAATTGGTCATCTGTATCTGAATCCATCTCTGAGGAGCTATCGGGACCCAACAAGAGATCTGCTTCGACAGTTAGCACTGTCTGCTCTGAAGGCCTTGTTTTCACTCCAAATTTTTCCATCACCCACTCAAATGGCTGATTCACAGGAAGAGTAGTTTAATGTACAAACATTGTAGACAAATGGAAATGTAATGAAGAGAAGGACGGGCAAGATATCATTCAAATATATGATGCCTGGTTAAACATGATGGAATTGCACATTTCACATATATTATGGCTGGCTAAAAGACACGAGACTGCATAATTCCCATATATGATATAGAAACAAAACATGTGGCATTACAGAACATATCTAACCTAAGAAGATGACATATATGATGTCGAAAGTAGGCAGTGCAAGGCAACATATGCATGATATGACTAACATCATCATGACAAGTTAGAGCAAACACCTTTGGGAGGGGGGGGGGTTAAATAGGAGTTGTTAGCTGCGTCTGAATCCGCCTCAGAATAGATATCTTCCTCTAGATTACAATCTGGAGAGGGGGGAGGGTTTGCCATTGAACCCACCATGGAGCGATGTCTGCATGACATTGTACTGCTGCGCAGAACTCTTCTCTTTTCTCTACATGTTCAGCATGACTGTGTATAATATCTGACATGCATACGAGAAAATATAGTGAGATTATGTAAGGAGAGCATGCAGAAATCTAGAATGATGGTAACAACCAGTGGATCGATGCAAAAATAATGATAGCAGGCTGATGATTGCTTTAATTTAACAAAAAGACAGATAATGATTGCTTTACTATTTGTTTCCCACCCAAGATGAACAACATAGGCATACCCTAGGTGAACCAAATATTAGATAGAGATACTATTCATTGCTGCCTCGATATGTGCCCCACAACTAATTTAGAACTCAAGTTTGAACATTAATTTGGACCTGACTTGGAGTCTAAGAGGTGAACAGGACGATAAATTAGCAGGTAATATTAAGTAATGCATAACATAAGCAGAAACAAAAGAGTGCGACCTCTCTTGTGGACCCGTGTACTCCTCAGGTTCATCTGCTAAGTCGATGATAGTGATGTTGTTGCGGTGGGTGCCGGCAACAGGGAAGGAGATCTGAGGCGGCGAAAGACGGCCAGGAGTCGTGATGTATGGTTTGGCGGATGCTTATGTCGATGGAGCAGTGCTACCTCTTGAGCACTGCGTTGGTTTTCCCTTGAAGAGGAAAGGGTGATGCAGCAAAGTAGCATAAGTATTTCCCTTAGTTTTTGAGAACCAAGGTATAAATCCAGTAGGAGACTACACGCAAGTCACCTCGCACCTACACAAACAAATAAGAACCTCGCAACCAACGCGATAAAGGGGTTGTCAATCCCTTCACGTTCACTTACGAGAGTGAGATTTGATAGAGATAATAAGATAAATATTCTTGGTATTTTTATGATATAGATTGAAAGTAAATATAGCAAAGTAAAATAGATTGAAAACTTATATGATGGAAGATACACCCGGAGGCCATAGGTCTCTCAAGATAGCATCAGTATTACGGTGGGTAAACAAATTACTGTCGAGCAATTGATAGAAAAGTGCATAATTATGAGAATATCTAGGCATGATCATGTATATAGGCACCACGTCCGCGAAAAGTAGACCGAAACGATTCTGCATCTACAACTATTACTCCACACATCGACCGCTATCCAGCATGCATCTAGAGTAATAAGTTCATAAGAACAGAGTAACGCATTAGGCAAGATGACATGATGTAGAGGGATAAACTCAAGCAATATGATATAAACCCCATCTTTTTATCCTCGATGGCGACAATACAATACGTGGCTTGCTGCCCCTGCTGTCATTGGGAAAGGACACCGCAAGATTGAACCCAAAGCTAAGCACTTCTCCCATTGCAAGGAAAATCAATCTAGTAGGGCAAACAAAACTGATAATTCGAAGACACTTGCAAAGATAACAAATCATACATAAAAGATTTCAGAGAAGAATCAAATATTGTTCATAGATAATCTTGATCGTAAACCCACAATTCATCCGATCTCGACAAACACACCGCAAAAGAATTACATCGAATAGATCTCTAAGAAGATCGAGGATAACTTTGTATTGAGATCCAAAGGGAGAGAAGAAGCCATCTAGCTAATAACTATGGACCCGAAGCTTTGTGGTAAACTACTCACACATCATCGGAGAAGCTATGGCGTTGATGTAGAAGCCCTCCGTGAATGATTCCTGATGACCCACAAGTATAGGGGATCTATCGTAGTCCTTTCGATAAGTAAGAGTGTCGAACCCAACGAGGAGCAGAAGGAAATGATAAGCGGTTTCCAACAAGGTATTCTCTGCAAGTACTGAAATAAGTGGTAACAGATAGTTTTGTGATAGGATAATTTGTAACGAGCAACAAGTAAAAAAAGTAAATAAAGTGCAGCAAGGTGGCCCAATCCTTTTTGTAGCAAAGGACAAGCCTGGACAAACTCTTATATAGAGAAAAGCGCTCCCGAGGACACATGGGAATATCGTCAAGCTAGTTTTCATCACGTTCATATGATTCGCGTTCGGTACTTTGATAATTTGGTATGTGGGTGGACCGGTGCTTGGGTACTATCCTTACTTGGACAAGCATCCCACTTATGATTAACTTCTATTGCAAGCATCCGCAACTACAACAAAAGTATTAAGGTAAACCTAACCATAGCATGAAACATATGGATCCAAATCAGCCCCTTACGAAGCAACGCATAAACTAGGGTTTAAGCTTCTGTCACTCTAGCGACCCATCATCTACTTATTACTTCCCAATGCCTTCCTCTAGGCCCAAATAATGGTGAAGTGTTATGTAGTCGACGTTCACATAACACCACTAGAAGAGAGACAACATACATCTCATCAAAATATCGAACGAATACCAAATTCACATGACTACTAATAGCAAGACTTCTCCCATGTCCTCAGGAACAAACGTAACTACTCACAAAGCATAATCATGTTCATAATCAGAGGGGTATTAATATGCATATAGGATCTGAACATATGATCTTCCACCAAATAAACCAACTAGCATCAACTACAAGGAGTAATTAACACTACTAGCAACCTACTAGTACCAATCCCGGACTTGGAGACAAGAATTGGATACAAGAGATGAACTAGGGTTTTGAGAGGAGATGGTGCTGGTGAAGATGTTGATGGAGATTGCCCTCTCCCGATGAGAGGAGCGTTGGTGATGACGATGGCGATGATTTCCCCCTCCCGGAGGGAAGTTTCCCCGGCAGAACAGCTCTGCCGGAGCCCTAGATTGGATCCGCCAAGGTTCCACCTCGTGGCAGCGGAGTTTCGTCCGAGGAGATGGCTTATGATTTTTTTCTCATCGAAAGACTCCATATAGTAGAAGATGGCCATAGGAGGGCCACCAGGGGGCCCATGAGGTAGGGGGGCGCGCCCAGGTGGGTAGGGCGCGCCCCCACCCTCGTGGGCAGGGTGTGGCCCCTCTGGTGAACTTCTTGTGCTCAGTGTTTTTTATATATTCTGAAAATGTCTTCCGTGAAGTTTCAGGACTTTTGGAGCTGTGCAGAATAGGTATCTAATATTTGCTCCTTTTCCAGCCTAGAATCCGAGCTGCCGACATTCTCCCTCTTTATGTAAACCTTGTAAAATAAGAGAGAATAGGCATAAGTATTGTGACATAATGTGTAATAACAGACCATAATGCAATAAACACGATATAAAAGCATGATGCAAAATGGACGTATCAATTCCCCCTCCGACGGAGCTCCGGAAAAGGCCCCAAGATAGGTTCTCTTGGGTACAGAAGGTTGCGGCGGTGGAAATAGGGTTTCGTGGTGCTCCTGGATGTTTTGGGGGTATATGGATATATATAGGAGGAAGAAGTAGGTCGGTGGAGCTGCGAGGGGCCCACGAGAGTGGGGGCGCGCCCAGGGGTGCAGGCGCGCCTCCCTGCCTCGTGGCCTCCTCACTCCTTTCTTGACGTCCGCTTCAAGTCCCCTGGATCACGTTTGTTCCAAAAATAACTCTCCCGAAGGTTTCATTCCGTTTGGATTCCGTTTGATATTCCTTTTCCGCGAAACACTAAAATAGGCAAAAAAATAGCAATTTGCACTCGGCCTTGGGTTAGTAGGTTAGTCCCAAAAATAATATAAAAGTGTATAATAAAGCCCATTAAACATCCAAAACAGATAATATAATAGCATGGAACAATTAAAAATTATAGATAATGTTGGAGACATATCAAGCAGCTCAGGTGAGGTGGACGACGTCGCGGCAGGAGTAGGACAAACCACACAAAGTTTTCTTTGACACCTACCTGTAACTGAAGTAATTCTGTAAGGGCTCCTTTGGCTTGCATGATTCTAAAAACGCAGGGATAGGAAAAACACCGGAATAGGATAGGAATGCACATGGGAAAAAACATTTGTAAACACATGATTTCTGTCAACTTGGGTGTTTGGTTCACATGAATTGGAAGAGCAGAGGAATGCAAAGAGACATGGCCAAATTAAAGTGAAACCATATGAAAGCGTGTGCAATTAGAATGTTATTCTGCCACTAATGCACTTGGTCTTGTTTTCATGCATAGGATTTTGAAAAATAGGTCCAGGTGGATGTTTTGCTCCAGTCCTTTCAAGAAAATGCATGAATAATTGAATAGTAGAGTGCCATAGGAAAATTTCCTATTGCTATTTTTTCCTTCGAACCAAAATAGCCCTAATGGATCAACATGAATGTAGAGTAATAAGTGATGCGACAAGTGTACAACCTCTTTGCCGTAGCCGTGACGACCTCAGTATCATTGAGTTGGTCGTTGAAGAAGTTGAGGCAGAGGTGGCTGTCGGAGGTGTGGAGGAAGATCTGAGGAATCTGTAGACGGCGTCCAGGGCACTGCTTTGTTGTGATGGATGGTTGCATCGTTGGAGCAGCTTCGGCGAGCCGTAAGACGTCGAGGCTGGAGCAGTACAAGAAAAACATCGTTAATATCAAGCAGGGTTCTAATAGCATCTCCAATAGATGATGTAAAATACATTACCAAAAAGTGATAGATGTAAAATTTACATCACCCAAAAACACCTAACTACAACAGATGAGGTAAAAACTGTTGGCTCTGAACTTAACTGTCAAAACTGAAATTTACTGTGGAATCTGAATGTTACTGTCGAAACTTAACGCAATGGTGGCACAGAGGCACTTCACATGTAGTTTAGGGAGGGCCTGCGGTTCATCTTCTACCTGCACCCCCTAAGCTGCCAGCCACCATCGGCCTCGCTGCCAGCGGCCGGCGGCGCTCCCGCGCCGCCTGATGTCTACTATAGAACCTTCTTTTTGTAGACATTGTTGGGCCTCCAAGTGCAGAGGTTTGTAGGACAGTAGCAAATTTCCCTCAAGTGGATGACCTAAGGTTTATCAATCCGTGGGAGGCGTAGGATGAAGATGTTGGGGAACGTAGTAATTTCAAAAAAATTCCTACGCACATGCAAGATCATGGTGATGCATAGCAATGAGAGGGGAGAGTGTCGTCCACGTACCCTCATAGACCGTTAAGCGGAAGCGTTATGACAACGCGGTTGATGTAGTCATGCGTCTTCACGATCGACCGATCCTCAGTACCAAACGTACGGCACCTCCGCGTTCAGCACACGTTCAGCTCGGTGACGTCCCGCGAACTCACGATTCAGTAGAGCTCGGGGAAGAGTTTCGTCAGCACGATGGCATGGTGACGATGTTGATGAAGCTACCATTGCAGGGCTTCGCTAAGCACAACTATAGTATGACTGAGATGGATTATGGCACCGCACACGGCTGGGAGAGATCAATGATCAACTTCTGTGTCTAGAGGTGCCCCTGCCCCCGTATATAAAGGAGCACGGGGGGAGGGGGGAGACCGGCCTGCCCTAGAGGGCGTGCCAGGAGGAGGAATCCTCCTCCTAGTAGGAGTAGGATTCCCCTCTTTCCTACTCCTACTAGGAGGGGGAAAGGAAGGGGGAGAAGGAGAAGGAAAGGGGGGCGCCACCCCCCTCTCGTAGTCCAATTCGGACCAGAGTGGGAGGGGGCGCGTGGCCTGCCCTGGCCGGCCCCTCTCCTCTCTCCACTAGGGCCCAATAAGGCCCATTAACCCCTGGGGGGTCCAGTAACCCCTCTAACACTCCGGTAAAATCCCGATTTCACCCGGAACTCTTCCGATGTCCAAATGTAGGCTTCCAATATATCAATCTTTATGTCTCGACCATTTCGAGACTCCTCGTCACATCCGTGATCATATCCAGGTCTCCGGACTACCATTGGTACATCAAAACATATAAACTCATAATACCGATCGTCACCGAACTTTAAGCGTGCGGACCCTACGGGTTCGAGAACTATGTAGACATGACCGAGACATGTCTCTGGTCAATAACCAATAGTGGAACCTGGATGCTCATATTGGTTCCTACATATTCTACGAAGATCTTTATCGGTCAAACCGCATAACAATATACGTTGTTCCCTTTGTCATCGGTATGTTACTTGCCCGAGTTTCGATCGTCGGTATCCTAATACCTAGCTCAATATCATTACCGGCAAGTCTCTTTACTCGTTCCATAATGCAACTCCTGCAACTAACTCATTAGTCACATTGCTTGCAAGGCTTATAGTGATGTGCATAGCCGGGAGGGCCCAAATATACCTCTCCAACATTCGGAGTGACAAATCCTATTCTTGATCTATGCCAACTCCACGAACACCATCAGAGACACCTATAGAGCACCTTTATAATCACCCAGTTATGTTGTGACATTTGGTAGCACACAAAGTGTTCCTCCGGTGATCGGGAGTTGCATAATCTCATAGTCATAGGAACATGTATAAGTCATGAAGAAAGCAATAGCAGTAAACTTTATACGATCAAGGGCTAAGCTAACGAAATGGGTCAAGTCAATCACATCATTCTCCTAATGATGTGATCCCATTGATCAAATAACAACTCATGTCTATGGCTAGGAAACTTAACCATCTTTGATCAATGAGCTAGTCAAGTAGAGGCATACTAGTCACACTATGTTTGTCTATGTATTCACACATGTATTATGTTTCTGGTTAATACAATTCTAGCATTAATAATAAACATTTATCATGAATAAGGAAATAAATAATAACTTTATTATTGCCTCTAGGGCATATTTCCTTAAGTCTCCCACTTTCACTAGAGTCAATAATCTAGATTACACAGTAATGATTCTAACACCCATGGAGTCTTGGTGCTGATCATGTTTTTCTCGTGGAAGAGGCTTAGTCAGTGGGTCTGCAACATTTAGATCCGTATGTATCTTGCATATCTCTATGTCTCCCACATGGACTTGATCCCGGATGGAATTGAAGTGTCTCTTGATGTGCTTGGTTCTCTTGTGAAATCTGGATTCCTTTGCCAAGGCAATTGCACCAATATTGTCACAAAAGATTTTCATTGGACCCAATGCACTAGGTATGACACCTAGATCGGATATGAACTCCTTCATTCAGACTCCTTCATTTGCTGCTTCCGAAGCAGCTATGTACTCCGCTTCACACGTAGATCCCACCACGACGCTTTGTTTAGAACTCCTCCAACTGACAGCTCCACCGTTCAATATAAACACGTATATGGTTTGTGATTTAGAATCGTCTGGATCAGTGTCAAAGCTTGCAACATCGTAACCATTTACGACGAGCTCTTTGTCACCTCCATAAACGGGAAACATATCCTTAGTCCTTTTCAGGTATTTCAGGATGTTCTTGACCGTTGTCTAGTGATCCACTCCTGGATTACTTTGGTACCTCCCTGCTAAACTAATAGCAAGGCACACATCAGGTCTGGTACACAACATTGCATACATGATAGAGCCTATGTCTGAAACATAGGGAACACTTTTCATTTTCTCTCTATCTTCTGCAGTGGTCGGGCATTGAGTCTTACTCAACTTCACACCTTGTAACACAGGCAAGAACCCTTTCTTAGCTTGATCCATTTTAAACTTCTTCAAACCTTTATCAAGGTATGTGCTTTGTGAAAGTCCAATTAAGCGTCTTGATCTATCTCTATAAATCTTGATGCCTAATATATAAGCAGCTTCACCGAGGTCTTTCATTGAAAAACTCTTATTCAAGTATCCTTTGATGCTATCCAGAAATTATATATCATTTCCAATCAACAATATGTCATCCACATATAATATTAGAAATGCTACAGAGCTTCCACTCACTTTCTTGTAAATACAGGCTTCTCCAAAAGTCTATAAAACCATATGCTTTGATCACACTATCAAAACATTTATTCCAACTCCGAGAGGCTTGCACCAGTCCATAAATGGATCGCTGGAGCTTGCACACTTTGTTAGTACCCTTTGGATCGATAAAACCTTCAGGTTGCATCATATACAACTCTTCTTCCAGAAATCCATTCAGGAATGCAGTCTTTACATCCATTTGCCAAATTTCATAATCATAAAATGCGGCAATTGCTAACATGATTCGAACGGACTTAAGCATCGATATAGGTGAGAAGGTCTCATCATAGTCAACTCCTTGAACTTGTCAAAAACCTTTTGCAACAAGTCGAGCTTTGTAGACAATAACATTACCGTCAGTGTCAGTCTTCTTCTTGAAGATCCATTTATTCTCGATGGCTTGCCGATCATCAGGCAAGTCAACTGAAGTCCACACTTTGTTCTCATACATGGATCCCATCTCAGATTTCATGGCTTCAAGCCATTTTGCGGAATCTGGGCTCATCATCGCTTCCTCATAGTTCGTAGGTTCGTCATGGCCAAGTAACATGACCTCCAGAACAGGATTACCGTACCACTCTGGTGCGGATCTTACTCTGGTTGACCTATGAGGTTTAGTAGTAACTTGATCTGAAGTGTCATGATCATCATCATTATCTTCCTTACTAATTGGTGTAGGTGTCACAGGAACCGGTTTCTGTGATGGAGCTACTCTCCAATAAGGGAGCAGGTACAGTTACCTCATCAAGTTCTACTTTCCTCCCACTCACTTCTTTCGAGAGAAACTCCTTCTCTAGAAAGGATCCATTCTTAGCAACAAATGTCTTGCCTTCGGATCTGTGATAGAAGGTGTACCCAACAGTCTCCTTTGGGTATCCTATGAAGACACATTTCTCCGATTTGGGTTCGAGCTTATCAGGTTGAAGCTTTTTCACATAAGCATTGCAGTCCCAAACTTTAAGAAATGACAACTTTGGTTTCTTGCCAAACCACAGTTCATAAGGCGTCGTCTCAACATATTTCGATGGTGCCCTATTTAACGTGAATGTAGCTGTCTCTAAAGCATAACCCCAAAACGATAGCGTTAAATCAGTAAGAGACATCATAGATCGCACCATATCTAGTTAAGTACGATTACGATGTTTGGACACACCATTACGCTGTGGTGTTCCGGGTGGTGTGAGTTGCGAAACTATTCCGCATTGTTTCAGATGTAGACCAAACTCGTAACTCAAATATTCTCCTCCACGATCAGATCGTAGAAACTTTATTTTCTTGTTACGATGATTTTCCAGTTCACTCTGAAATTCCATGAACTTTTCAAATGTTTCAGACTTATGTTTCATTAAGTAGATATACCCATATCTGCTCAAATCATCTGTGAAGGTGAGAAAATAATGATACCTGCTGCGAGCTTCAATATTCATCAAACCACATACATCAGTATGTACGATTTCCAATAAATCTGTTGCTCGCTCTATTGTTCTGGAGAACGGCGTTTTAGTCATCTTGCCCATGAGGCAAGGTTCGCAAGTACCAAGTGATTCATAATCAAGTGATTCCAGAAGTCCATCAGTATGGAGTTTCTTCATGCGCTTTACATCAATATGACCCAAACGGCAGTGCCACAAATAAGTTGAACTATCATTATCGACTCTGCATCTTTTGGCTTCAACATTATGAATATGTGTATCCCTACTATCGAGATTCAACACAAATAGACCACTCTTCAAGGGTGCATGACCATAAAATATATTACTCATATAAATAGAACAACCATTATTCTCAGATTTAAATGAATAACCGTCTCGCATCAAACAAGATCCAGATATAATGTTCATGCTTAACGCTGGCACCAAATAAC
This sequence comes from Triticum dicoccoides, assembly GCF_002162155.2. Taxonomy (NCBI): domain Eukaryota; kingdom Viridiplantae; phylum Streptophyta; class Magnoliopsida; order Poales; family Poaceae; genus Triticum; species Triticum dicoccoides. The sequence goes on from NC_041382.1 coordinate 160,114,363, forward strand.
AATTATTTAGGTCTAAAACTAATCCCGAAGGTAGATGTAGAGGTAGCGTGCCGACGGTGATCACATGGACTTTGGAACCATTTCCCACGCGCATCATCACCTCGTCCTTAGCCAGTCTTCGCTTAATCCGTAGTCCCTATTTCGAGTTGCAAATATTAGAAACAGAACCAGTATCAAATACCTAGGTGCTACTGCGAGCTCTAGTAAGGTACACATCAATAACATGTATATCACATATACCTTTATTCACCTTGCCATCCTTCTTATCCGCCAAATACTTGGGGCAATTCCGCTTCCAGTGACCAGTCCCTTTGCAGTAGAAGCACTCAGTATCAGGCTTAGGTCCAGACTTGGGTTTCTTGATAGAGGCGAGGGTCCCGATCTTTCGATGAGATGATAACTATCGATTTGGTGGAGACGACTTTGACGATCCGACTACAAATGTGCATGACGTTGCGCCTTAGCAACCGCTAAACCAATCTCCTGAGGTTACTGACGATGCTGGAAGCACGGTTAGCCTGACCATGAAGGTCTATTCCTACAAGCAATCGAAGAACGAGCAATAATATGATAAAGCAATCTGAATATCGCAAATATATATGAAGTATTGATAATGGTGGGGATCCGAAAGCGGTCTTGGTCTGGTCGTTGGACACAAACAAAGTACACGAAGTTGCAATGGCTAACTTTTAACTAAACAAATCCCCAGGAAAAAGCTACTAGATGGATCTACTTATATAGGAGCAAGGAATGGCGGCCAAGGAGGTGGGAGGACGTCCCAAGGCAGCCTAAAACTAACCCTAGGTCGTACAAGGCTCATGGGCCCAAGTGGAGGTGATGCAACACCTTTGGGCTTGTAGTTTGACTCAGATTCTGCTGCAACGTCAGATTGTATCGTCTGTAACTCAACGCTCCGGACGAATTTGAATGTGAATCCAATTGGGTTGGAAAGAGCACGAAATCTAGTTTCCAAGAAAAAAAGAATCACCCAATTCGGAGTCCATATGCAAAAGTTGTTGGCGTTTTGAGTCAGGTATGTCTGTGCAGTCCGAATCTGAATCTAGAACGTGAGAGACTTGGACTCTCTTCTCTTGGCCCAAAAGTGACGTGAGAGGACTTTTTGAACACAACCTAAACTTCTCCTTTTCCCTTATCTTCATATGTGGATTGTACAAATGTCCCATACACCTGCAATTAGACAAAACACAAAAGTGTATGAAGTATTTTTGTTCTGGATAACATAAATAGATTATTGAATAGTTTGCATTAGAAATTACCTGAAAAATATGCATGTATGCAATATTTTTTGTCGTATCCAAGGTAGTCATGTCCTCATCATCCTCCCCTTTTTGAAAACAAAGCCGTCCTCGGCGTTGCTTAATCTGAAATGTGGCTAACAAAAGAGACAAGGTGTACATGTTGTATATATATATGTCATCCAGTTTAACTTCCCTTGATTTTTGCACATATGACACATGTATATATGAGTAACTTTCATAGTTCATAAAATCTAAAGCCAAAAAATTATCACAAGAATTAGAAGGCATGAAAATATTGCAACTCAGTTTGCACGTATAAGTGAAGCTCTTATTCATTTCAAAAGATTGGCAATTTTCATCATTAAACCATCCCAACTTTGGTGAATAAACCTTACTTGCATCAAATTTACATGCTACAACATGCTTAAATAAGCAAACATGCAATAAGTCATTGGACACAGAATCATCACCAAGATTGGAGGTCATATCAAAATGATTAAACATTGGTTCTTTTGCATCAACAGTTAATTCAATGGGTGCACTCAAAATTATTGATATTTCAGTTGTTTGATCACATGACGCATTCATGACAGTAACAAGATTCTCTAAAATAGGTGGTGTACTCAAATCAACAGGTAACTCAATACATGACACATTCAAGTTAACTAGGCATGCATCATTCTCATGTGAAGTTATATCATCAATACCTTTACTGTTACCGTGTCGCAAAGATGTAGCTGATGTACGTATGGACATTGACAATGTACCATACCCTTGAGATGATGCCGCACTCATAATCCGAGGTGCAACGGCGGAGGAACCAACCGGCGGTGGTGAGCATGAACTGGAATAGTAGTTGTTGTAGTCACCTAATGCATCCTCCTGTATCTGTCTCTCAAAGGTACAAGCACGGACATACATACCAGTAATGCAACAAGGAATATACTGAAATCTTGCTTGAATATCATGGTTCAAACCACCAAAAAATCTATTCATTGTATCATTCTCAGATTCTTCTATGTCACAATGATGCATATAAGATTTGAACTCTTGGTAATAAGCATGAACAGTGTTGTTGCCTTGTTTAAATTGTTCAAATTTGCGAAGCAATTCACGACGATAATAAGGAGGGAAAAATTGTTGTCTCACTACAGCTTTCAAAACTTTCCAAGTTGTGGGTTGGTTATCAATGTTTTTCTTACAATGTACACTCCTCCAAACAGAAGCAAAATCAGTAAATGCTCTAGTGGCTGCTCGCACTCGCTCAAGTTCAGAAAAGTCATGGTGACTAAAAACTTGTTCTACTTCAAGCTCCCAAGCTAGATAAGTAGTAGGATTAAATCTACCCTCAAATGATGGTAAAAAGATAACCTGACCATGTGCTTGTGTGTGTTGTCCCAACTCTCGTGATGGTGAAGATGTGTCCGTTGTCCAAGAACTTCTACCTTCGGAACCTGTCATGATTAGTAGAAACAAGAAACAAAATTCAAGAATAATGTTCCTATGAACTACTAGGGTGTGGTGGTAAAGCGCTCACAGTAAAGCAAATATCAATATCTTACAAGTTCTTACCAAGCAGCAGGTGGTGACAGGCAACCAGCGGTGTCAAATAACTCTCAAGATTGTGTAAAGCGATTGCCAGGGGAACGTACGTATACACAGTGTATAAATATGTGGAGCTGGGTTGGCTATATATGGTAGCAAAAAATTAGCAATAATCAATTCAGAGATGCAATGCTGAATAAACGCTCAACGACGGTACTGTGCTAGTCCTAGGCTAGACCGAACTAGAGACGCAAGCCTAGAACACTAATAAGGTCACGTTGTAGCACAACTAGCATCAATGAAGGATACTAAGTAGCTCTGGACAGCAAGATATAAGTGAAGATCACAACGGCAGTAAAGATAATGATGTGAAACTACAGCCAAGCAGGATATATCAACAACTTTGTCTCCAACTTTCCTCTGAAAAAGTTTGTGCCGATTTTTTGGATTTTTTTTAAAGAATTGTATTGACTCAAGCTTTCAAACACAAAAGGAATCACTCAATTCCAAGTTGATATGAGGAGTTAAAAAATTCGAAAACTGGCCTGAAAAACTGGAATAAGCTGTGTTCATGAACTTCGGAGGGCAAAAAGACCTATTTAGAAGCTGATTTTGAGGTGCCAAATATTGAACTAGCTTCTTCAACTATTTAGATGCGGCTCGTCGCTAGCTTTCGTTTGTGTACTCGCAGAGGCAAAACGGACTTCGTATGAGGAAGTTATGCCTGTTTTACTGAACAGTGCACAAAACAGATTCCAATCCAAATTCAACTATGAGATTGAGTCTAAAAAGATCCGAATTTTGTTTTTTCTCTCTCTTTTTTTCCTCACACTTCTTTTCTTTCTCTCCTTTTTTCTTTGACTTTTTTTTCACTCGTTTTTTCTCTCTCTTTTTTTCTCCCTCTTTCCAAAACAAACTAGATAAGATGCAGATTGGATCAAGCGAAGATGTGAACGATCTCAACTATTATTATGACAATGAATGGTGGGTAGCACGTGGTGGAAATTGATGGATGGGTGGTGGACAGCGGAAGAGATAATGATGCAGCGGTGGCGTGACTAATGTGAACAGAACTCGAAACTCTAAACGAACTAGACACTAAGACCAGCAAATCGACACGAGGATGCAACCGATAATTCAACTATGCAAGCAATGAAAAGAAAAATTGCAAAGGCTCAGACTGGCTTGGACCAAGGATGAATAGATCTAACTCTTTTTTGTGGCTTTTTCTTGGACAATAGGTAAGAAAATAAATCTAATCTAGGAAAACTGGAAATTCTCACCGAGCAACCTGAAAACTGATACCACTTGATAGAGGCGAGGGTCCCGATCTTTCAATGAGAGGATAACTATCGATTTGGTGGAGACGACTTTGACGATCCGACTACAAACGTGCACGACGTTGCGCCTTAGCAACCGCTAAACCAATTTCCTGAGGTTACTGACGATGCTGGAAGCACGGTCAGCCTGACCACGAAGGTCTATTCCTGCAAGCAATCGAAGAACGAGCAAGAATATGATAAAGCAATCTGAATATCGCAAATATATATGAAGTATTGATAATGGTGGGGATCCGGAAGCGGTCTTGGTCTGGTCGTTGGACACAAATGAAGTACACGAAGTTGCAATGGCTAACTTTTAACTAAACAAATCCCCAGGAAAAAGCTACTAGATGGATCTACTTATATAGGAGCAAGGGGTGGCGGCCAAGGAGGTGGAAGGACGTCCCAAGGCAGCCTAAAACTAACCCTAGGTCGCACAAGGCTCATGGGCCCAAGTGGAGGTGATGCAACACCTTTGGGCTTGTAGTTTGACTCGGATTCTGCTGTAATGTCATATTGTATCGTCCGTAACTCAATGCTCTGGATGAATTTGAAGGTGAATCCAATTGGGTTGGAAATAGCACGAAATCTAGTTTCCAACAAAAAAAGAATCACCCAATTCGGAGTCCGTATGCAAAAGTTGTTGGCGTTTTGAGTCAGGTATGTCTGTGCAGTCCAAATCTGAATCCAGAACGTGAGAGACTTGGACTCTATCTTCTCTTGGCCCAAAAGTGACGTGAGAGGACTTTTTGAACACAACTAAACTTCTCCTTTTCCCTTATCTTCATATGTGGATTGTACAAATGTCCCATACACCTGCAATTAGACAAAACAAAAAAGTGTGTGAAGTATTTTTGTTCTGGATAACATAAATAGATTATTGAATAGTTTGCATTAGAAGTTACCTGACAAATATGCATGTATGCAATATTTTTGGTCGTATCCAAGGTAGTCATGTCCTCATCATTTCTTCTCTTGAGCAGCAACTTGTTTGCCGTTCTTCTTGAAGTTCCCTTTCTTCTTCTCTTTACCCTTTTTCTTGAAACTGGTGGTCTTGTTGACCATCAACACTTGATGCTTCTTCTTGATTTCTACCTCCGGAGCCTTTAGCACTGCGAAGAGCTCAGGAATCGTCTTATCCATCCCTTGCATATTATAGTTCATCACGAAGCTATTGTAGCTTGGTGGTAGTGATTAAAGAACTCTGTCAATGACACTATCAACCGGAAGATTAACTCCTAGCTCAGTCAAGTGATTATGGTACCCAGACATTCTGAGTATATGTTCACTGACAGAACTATTCTCCTCCATCTTGCAGTTGTAGAACTTATTGGAGACTTCATATCTCTCAATCCGGGCATTTGCTTGAAATATTAACTTCAACTCCTGGAACATCTCATATGCACCATGACGTTCAAAACGTCATTGAAGTCCCGGTTCTAAGACGTAAAGCATGGCACACTGAACTATCGAGTAGTCATCAGCTTTGCTCTACCAGACGTTCATAACATCTGGCGTTGCTCCTGCAGCGGGTTTGGCACCCAGCGGTGCTTCCAGGACGTAATTCTTCTGTGCAGCAATGAGGATAATCCTCAAGTTATCGACCCAGTCCGTGTAATTGCTACCATCATCTTTCAACTTTGCTTTCTCAAGGATCGCATTAAAATTCAATGGAACAACAGCACGGGCCATCTATCTACAATAACATAGACAAGCAAAATACTATCTACTATAGGATTCACACTCGACCTTTCGGTTTCAGTGTTCCGAGGCCATATTTGCATATGCTAGGCTCGTCAAGTTTAACCCGAGTATTCTGCTTGTGTAAAACTGTCTTACACCAGTTGTAGATGAACGTTGAGCTTATCACACCCGATCATCACGTGGTGTCTCGGCACGACGAACTTTGGCAACGGTGCATACTTAGGGAGAACACTTTACCTTGAAATTTAGTGAGAGATCATCTTATAATGCTACCGTCAAACAAAGCAGAATAAAATGCATAAAGGATAAACATCACATGCAATCAATATAAGTGATATGATATGGCCATCATCATCTTGTGCCTTTGATCTCCATCTCCAAAGCACCGTCATGATCACCATCGTCACCGGCGCAACACCTTGATCTCCATCGTAGCATCGTTGTCGTCTCGCCAACTATTGCTTCTACGACTATCGCTACCATTTAGTGATAAAGTAAAGCAATTACAGGGTGATTGCGTTGCATACAATAAAGCGATAACCATATGGCTCCTACCACTTGCCGATAACTCTGTTACAAAACACGATCATCTCATACAATAAATATAGCATCATGTCTTGACCATATCACATCACAACATGCCCTGCAAAAACAAGTTAGACGTCCTCTACTTTGTTGTTGCAAGTTTTATGTGGCTGCTACGGGCTGAGCAAGAACCGTTCTTACCTACCATCAAAACCACAACGATAGTTCGTCAAGTTAGTGCTGTTTTAACCTTCTCAAGGACCGGGCGTAGCCACACTCGGTTCAACTAAAGTTGGAGAAACTGACACCCGCTAGCCACCTGTGTGCAAAGCACGTCGGTAGAACCAGTCTCGCGTAAGCATACGCGTAATGTCGGTCCGGGCCGCTTCATCCAACAATACCGCCGAACCAAAGTATGACATGCTAGTAAGCAGTATGACTTGTATCGCCCACAACTCACTTGTGTTCCACTCGTGCATATAACATCTACGCAATAACCTGGCTCGGATGCCACTGTTGGGGAACATAGTAATTTCAAAAAAAATCCTACGCACACGCAAGATCATGGTGATGCATAGCAACGATAGGGGAGAGTGTCGTCCACGTACCCTCATAGACCGTTAAGAGGAACCATTTTGACAACACGGTTGATGTAGTCGTACGTCATCACGATCGACCGATCCTTAGTACCGAACGTACGGCACCTCCGCGTTCAGCACACATTCAGCTCGGTGACGTCCCGTGAACTCACAATCTAGTAGAGCTACCGTTGCAGGGCTTCGCTAAGCACCGCTACAGTATGACCGAGGTGGATTATGGTGGAGGGGGGCACCGCACACGGCTGGGAGAGATCAATAATCAACTTGTGTGTCTACAGGTGCCCCTGCCCTTGTATATAAAGGAGCAAGGGGGAGGCCGGCCAGCCCTAGAGGGCACACCAGGAGGAGGAATCCTCCTCCTAGTATGAGTAGGATTCCCCTCTTTCCTACTCCTACTAGGAGGGGGAAAGGAAGGGGGAGAAGGAGAAGGAAAGGGGGGCGCCGCCCCCCCTCTCCTAGTCTAATTCGGACCAGAGGGGGAGGGGGCGCGCGGCCTGCCCTGGCCGGCCCCTCTCTCTCTCCACTAGGGCCCAATAAGGCCCATTAACCCCTGGGGGGTTCCGGTAACAACTCCGGCACTCCGGTAAAATCCTGATTTCACCCGGAACTCTTCGATGTCCAAATGTAGGCTTCCAATATATCAATCTTTATGTCTCGACCATTTCAAGACTCCTCGTCATGTCCATGATCATATCCGGGACTCTGAACTACCTTCGGTACATCAAAACATATAAACTCATAATACCGATCGTCACCGAACTTTAAGCGTGCGGACCCTACGGGTTCGAAAACTATGTAGACATGACCGAGACATGTCTCCGATCAATAACCAATAGCGGAACCTGGATGCTCATATTTGTTCCTACATATTCTACGAAGATCTTTATCGGTCAAACCGCATAACAATATATGTTGTTCCCTTTGTCATCAGTATGTAACTTGCCCGAGATTCGATCGTCGGTATCCTAATACCTAGCTCAGTCTCATTACCGGCAAGTCTCTTTACTCGTTCCGTAACACAACATCCCGCAACTAACTCATTAGTCACATTGCTTGCAAGGCTTATAGTGATGTGCATTACCGAGAGGGCCTAGAGATACCTCTCCGACAATCGGAGTGACAAATCCTATTCTTATCTATGCCAACTCCACGAACACCATCGGAGACACCTGTAGAGCACCTTTATAATCACCCAGTTATGTTGTGACGTTTGGTAGCACACAAAGTGTTCCTCCGGTATTCGGGAGTTGCATAATCTCATAGTCATAGGAACATGTATAAGTCATGAAGAAAGCAATAGCAGTAAACTTTAAACGTTCAAGTGCTAAGCTAACGAAATGGGTCAAGTCAATCACATCATTCTCCTAATGATGTGACCCCATTGATCAAATAACAACTCATGTCTATGGCTAGGAAACTTAACCATCTTTGATCACTGAGCTAGTCAAGTAGAGGCATACTAGTGACACTATGTTTGTCTATGTATTCACACATGTATTATGTTTCTGGTTAATACAATTCTAGCATGAATAATAAATGTTTATCAAGAAATAAGGAAATAAATAATAACTTTATTATTGCTTCTAGGGCATATTTCCTTCAGAAGATGGTCTTTCTCAAACAACCCTGCAACCAAATAACAAAGAGTCTCTTGTGTCCCCAACACACCCAATACAATGGTAAATTGTATAGGTGCACTAGTTCGGCAAAGAGATGGTGATACAAGTGCAATATGGATGGTAGATATAGGTTTTTGTAATCTGAAAATATAAAAACAGCAAGGTAACTAATGATAAAAGTGAGCATAAACGGTATTGCAATGCTAGGAAGCAAGGCCTAGGGTTCATACTTTCACTAGTGCAAGTTCTTTCAACAATAATAACATAATTGGATCATATAACAATCCCTCAACATGCAACAAAGACTCACTCCAAAGTCACTAATAGCGGAGAACGAATGAAGAGATTATTGTAGGGTACGAAACCACCTCAAAGTTATTCTTTCTGATTGATCTGTTCAAGCGTTCGTAGTAAAATAACACGAAGCTATTCTTTCTGTTCAATCTATCCTAGAGTTCATACTAGAATAACACCTTAAGACACAAATCAACCAAAACCCTAATGTCACCTAGATACTCCAATGTCACCTCAAGTATCCGTGGCTATGATTATATGATATGCATCACACAATCTCAGATTCATCTATTCATCCAACACAAAGAACTTCAAAGAGTGCCCCAAAGTTTCTACCGGAGAGTCAAGACAAAAACGTGTGCCAAACCCTATGGATAAGTTCACGAGGTCACGAAACTCGCAAGTTGATCACCAAAACATACATCAAGTGGATCACGTGATATCCCATTTTCACCACAGATAAGCACATGCAATACATACATCAAATGTTCTCAAATCCTTAAAGACTCAATCCGATAGGATAACTTCAAAGGGAAAACTCAATCCGTTACAAGAGAATAGAGGGGGAGAAACATCATCAGATCCAACTATAATAGCAAAGCTCGCGATACATCAAGATCGTGCCAAATCAAGAATACGAGAGAGTGATGTCTACTACACAACCTTCTTCTTGTAGACGTTGTTGGGCCTCCAAGTGCAGAGGTTTGTAGGACAGTAGCATATTTCCCTCAAGTGGATGACCTAAGGTTTATCAATCCGTGGGAGGCGTACGATGAAGATGGTCTCTCTCAAACAACCCTGCAACCAAATAACAAAGAGTCTCTTGTGTCCCCAACACACCCAATACAATGGTAAATTTTATAGGTGCACTAGTTCGGCGAAGAGATGGTGATACAAGTGCAATATGGATAGTAGATATTGGTTTCTGTAATCTGAAAATATAAAAACAGCAAGGTAACTAATGATAAAAGTGAGCACAAACGGTATTGCAATGCTAGGAAACAAGGCCTAGGGTTCATACTTTCACTAGTGCAAGTTCTCTCAACAATAATAACATAATTGGATCATATAACTATCCCTCAACATGCAACAAAGAGTCACTCCAAAGTCACTAATAGCGGAGAAGAAACGAAGAGATTATTGTAGGGTACAAAACCACCTCAAAGTTATCCTTTCTGATTGATCTATTCAAGAGTCCGTAGTAAAATAACACGAAGCTATTCTTTCCGTTCAATCTATCATAGAGTTCGTACTAGAATAACACCTTAAGACACAAATCAACCAAAACCCTAATGTCACCTCAAGTATCCGTGGGTATGATTATATGATATGCATCACACAATCTCAGATTCATCTATTCAACCAACACAAAGAACTTCAAAGAGTGCCCCAAATTTTCTACCAGAGAGTCAAGACGAAAACATGTGCCAACCCCTATGCATAAGTTCATGAGGTCACGGAACTCGCAAGTTGATCACCAAAACATACATCAAGTGGATCACATGGTATCGCATTGTCACCACAGATAAGCACGTGCAAGACATACATCAAGTGTTCTCACATCCTTAAAGACTCAATCCGATAAGATAACTTCAAAGGGAAAACTCAATTCATCACAAGAGAGTAGAGGGGGAGAAACATCATAAGACCCAACTATAATAGCAAAGCTCGCGATACATCAAGATCGTACCACCTCAAGAACACGAGAGAGAGAGTTCAAACACAGCTACTGGTACATGCCCTCAGCCCGAGGGTGGACTACTCCCTCCTCGTCATGGAGAGTGCCGGGATGATGAAGATGGCCACCGGAGAGGGATTCCCCCCTCCAGCAGGGTGCCGGAATGGGTCTAGATTGGTTTTCGGTGGCTACGGAGGCTTCTGGCGGCAGAACTCCCGATCTATTCTGTTCCCCGATGTTTGGGGGGGTATATGGATATATATAGGAGGAAGAAGTACGTCGGTGGAGCAATGAGGGGCCCAAGAGGGTGGAGGGCATGCCCAGGGGGGTGGGCGCACCCCCCTGCCTCGTGGCTGCCTCGTTGATTGCTTGACGTATACTCCAAATCTCCTGGATTGCTTCCGTTCCAAAAATAACTCTCCCGAAGGTTTCATTCCGTTTGGACTCCGTTTGATATTCCTTTCTTCGAAACACTGAAATAGGCAATAAAACAACATTTTGGGCTGGGCCTCCGGTTAATATGTTAGTCCCAAAAATAATATATAAGTGTATAATAAAGCCCATAAACATCCAAAACAGATAATATAATAGCATGGAACAATCAAAAATTATAGATACGTTGGAGACGTATCAATCATCCCCAAGCTTAATTCCTGCTCGTCCTCGAGTAGGTAAATGATAAAAACAGATTTTTTGATGTGGAATGCTACCTAACATATTTATCAATATAATTCTCTTTATTGTGGAAAGAATATTCAGATCCGAAAGATTCAAGAAAAAAGTTTAATATTGACATAAAAATAACAATACTTCAAGCATACTAACAAGGTAATCATGTCTTCTCAAAATAACATGGCCAAAGAAAGCTATCCCTAAAAAAAATCATATAGTCCGGCTATGCTCTATCTTCATCACACAAAAATATTTAAACCATGCACAACCTCGATGACAAGCGAAGCAATTGTTTCATACTTTTGATGTTCTCAGACTTTCTCAATCTTCATGCAATACATGAGCGTGAGCCATGGATATGACACTATAGGTGGAATAGAATGGTGGTTGTGGAGAAGACAAAAAGGAGAAGATAGTCTCACACCAACTAGGCGTATCAACGGGCTATGGAGATGCCCATCAATAGATATCAATGTGAGTGAGTAGGGATTGCCATGCAACGGATGCACTAGAGCTATAAGTGTATGAAAGCTCAAAAAGAAACTAAGTGGGTGTGCATCCAACTTGCTTGCTCACGAAGACCTAGGGCATTTTGAGGAAGCCCATCATTGGAATATACAAGCCAAGTTCTAAAATGAAAGATTCCCACTAGTATATCAAAGTGATAACATAGGAGACTCTCTATCATGAAGATCATGGTGCTACTTTGAAGCACAAGTGTGGTAAAAGGATAGTAGCATTGCCCCTTCTCTCTTTTTCTCTCATTTTTTATTTTTTTATTTGGGCCTTTTTTCTCTTTTTTATGGCCTCTTTTTTTTTCTTTTTTTCTTTTTTTATTTTTCGTCCGGAGTCTCATCCCGACTTGTGAGGGAATCATAGTCTCCATCATCCTTTCCTCAAATGGGACAATGCTCTAATACAAATGATCATCACACTTTTATTTACATACAAATCAAGAATTACAACTCGACACTTAGAACAAATATGACTCTATATGAATGCCTCCGGCGGTGTACCGGGTTGTGCAATGACTCATGAGTGACATGTATGAAAGAATTATGAACGGTGGCTTTGCCACAAATACGATGTCAACTACATGATCATGCAAAGCAATATGACAATGATGGAGTGTGTCATAATAAACGGAACGGTGGAAAGTTGCATGGCAATATATCTCGGAATGGCTATGGAAATGCCATAATAGGTAGGTATGGTGGCTGTTTTGAGGAAGGTAAATGGTGGGTTTATGGTACCGGCGAAAGTTGCACGGTACTAGAGAGGCTAGCAATGGTGGAAGGGTGAGAGTGCGTATAATCCATGGACTCAACATTAGTCATAAAGAACTCACATACTTATTGCAAAAATCTAGTAGTTATCGAAACAAAGTATTACGCGCATGCTCCTAGGGGGATAGATTGGTAGGAAAAGACCATCGCTCGTCCCCGACCACCACTCATAAGGAAGACAATCAATAAATAAATCATGCTCCGACTTCATCACATAACGGTTCACCATATGTGCATGCTACGGGAATCACAAACTTCAACACAAGTATTTCTCAAGTTCACAACTACTCAACTAGCATGACTCTAATATCACCATCTCCATATCTCAAAACAATCATCAAGTATCGAACTTCTCATAGTATTCAATGCACTTTATATGAAAGTTTTTTTATTGCCATGTTGTTCTAAAGTACTCTCAAAATAATATAAGTGAAGCATGAGAGATCAATCTATTTCTTCAAAATAAAACCACTGCCATGCTCTAAAAAGACATAAGTGAAGCACCAGAGCAAATGACAAACTACTCCGAAAGATATAAGTGAAGATCAATGAGTAGTCGAATAATTATGCAACTATGTGAAGACTCTCTAACATTTAAGAATTTCATATCTTGGTATTTTATTTAAACAGAAAGCAAAACAAAATAAAATAAAATGACGCTCCAAGCAAAACACATATCATGTGGCGAATAAAAATATAGCTCCAAGTAAAGTTACCGATGAACGAAGACGAAAGAGGGGATGCCATCCGGGGCATACCCAAGCTTAGGCTCTTGGTTGTCCTTGAATATTACCTTGGGGTGCCTTGGGTATCCCCAAGCTTAGGCTCTTGCCACTCCTTATTCCATAGTCCATCGAATCTTTACCCAAAACTTGGAAACTTCACAACACAAAACTTAACAGAAAACTCGTAAGCTCCATTAGTATAAAAAAATAAATCACCACTTAGGTACTGTTTTTAACTCATCCCAAATTCATATTGGTGTAATATATACTGTATTCTAACTCAAGTATGGTTCATACCCTCCGATACTACTCATAGATTCATCAAAATAAGCAAACAACACATAGAAAACAGAATCTGTCAAAAACAGAACAGTCTGTAGTAATCTGGATCAAACGTATACTTCTGGAACCCCAAAAATTCTAAAATAAATTGCTGGACGTGAGGAATTTATCTATTAACATCTTCAAAAAGAATTAACTAAATAGCACTCTCCAATAAGAAATGGCAGCAAATCTTGTGAGCGCTAAAGTTTCTGTTTTTTACAGCATGATCGCAAAGACTTTCCCCAAGTCTTCCCAAAGGTTCTACTTGGCACAAAAACTAATTAAAGAATAAAACCACATCTAAACAGAGGCTAGATGAATTATTTATTACTAATCAGGAACAAAAAGCAAGGATCAATGATAAAATTGGGTTGCCTCCCAACAAGCGCTATCGTTTAACGCCCCTAGCTAGGCATGATGATTTCAATGATGCTCACATAAAGGATAAGAATTGAAATGTGGCACCCCGGCTCAGAGAAAACCGGAACGCCCCGTATTCCAGCCCAGAGATCGAGGTGAAGTCTTCTGGAATACGACACTGCTTAGTATAGAACAAACCAGCTCTCTATTACAACACAAATCTGAATACAAGGGTTCCGATATTACAATGAATAACATCGGCACGACGACACTACGCCAACCACGGTTGCTCTATACAATCAGCATAACAACTCGAAGCAGCGGAACAACTACTGGCAGCGGAACAACGAACAACGATGATGGATTCCAATCCGCAGGGATTTTGGCTGGAACGTTTATCCTAGCTCGCACACACAGGAACCACACCAAACAAGCAAGCAATCCAGGCACGACCTGCAAACTGGCATGACATGCCAGGTCAGTACATTGAATGTACTTGCAAGCTCACAATAACCAGAAGCATTCTAGACAAACAACAACATGGCAATTACAGGTTAAGCAGGAATTATCATGAGATCATCACGATAACATGGCATGAACAATATGAACATAGTATCGCTAGAACCATATGATCATGGCATGAACATATAAATCTGATGATACTAGCATGCAACATGTGTTGGAAATATGCCCTAGATGCAATAATAAAAGCATTATTATTATATTTCCTTGTTCATGATAATTGTCTTTTATTCATGCTATAATTGTGTTATCCGGAAATCGTAATACATGTGTGAGTAATAGACACCAACATGTCCCTAGTAAGCCTCTAGTTGACTAGCTCGTTAATCAATAGATAGTCATGGTTTCCTGATTATGGGCATTGGATGTCATTGATAACGAGATCACATTATTAGGAGAATGATGTGATGGACAAGACCCAATCCTAAACATAGCATAAGATCGTATAGTTCGTTTGCTAGAGTTTTCCAATGTCAAGTATCTTTTCCTTAGACCATGAGATCGTGTAACTCCCGGATATCGTAGGAGTGCTTTGGGTATACCAAATGTCACAACGTAACTGGGTGACTATAAAGGTATACTACAGGTATCTCCGAAAGTGTCTGTTGGGTTGACACGGATCAAGACTGGGATTTGTCACTCCGTATGACGAAGAGGTATCACTGGGCCCACTCGGTAATGCATCATCATAATGAGCTCAAAGTGACCAAGTGTCTGGTCACGGGATCATGCATTACGGTACGAGTAAAGTGACTTGCCGGTAACGAGATTGAACGAGGTATTGGGATACCGACGATCGGATCTCGGGCAAGTAACATACCGATTGACAAAGGGAATTGTATACGGGGTTGCTTGAATCCTCGAAATCGTGGTTCATCCGATGAGATCATCGAGGAGCATGTGGGAGCCAACATGGGTATCTAGATCCCGCTGTTGGTTATTGCCCGGAGAGCGATCTCGGTCATGTCTACATGTCTCCCGAACCCGTAGGGTCTACACACTTAAGGTTCGGTGACGCTAGGGTTGTAGGGATATGTATATGCAGTAACCCAAATGTTGTTCGGAGTCCCGGATGAGATCCCGGACGTCAGGAGGAGTTCCGGAATGGTCCGGAGGTAGAGAATTATATATAGGAAGTGCTATTTCGGGCATCGGGACAAGTTTCGGGGTCACCGGTATTGTACCGGGACCACCGGAAGGGTCCCGGGGGTCCACCGGGTGGGGCCACCTATCCCGGGGGGCCACATGGGCTGTAGGGGTGTGCGCCTTGGCCTGCATGGGCCAAGGGCACCAGCCCCAAGAGGCCCATGCGCCTAGGGATAAGGAAGGAAAGAGTCCCAAAAGGGGAAGGCACCTCCGAGGTGCCTTGGGGAGGAGGGACTCCTCCCTTGGCCGCCGCCCCCTAGGTGATTGGATCTCCTAGGGCCGGCGCCCCCCTAGGCTCCCTATATATAGTGGGGGAAGGAGGGCCTCTCAACCCACGCCTTTGGTGCCTCCCTCTCCCTCTCCAACACATCCTCCTCCTCCATAGTGCTTGGCGAAGCCCTGCCGGAGTACTGCAGCTCCACCACCACCACACCATCGTGCTGCTGTTGGAGCCATCTTCCTCAACCTCTCCTTCCCCCTTACTGGATCAAGAAGAAGGAGACATTACGCTGACCGTACGTGTGTTGAACGCGGAGGTGCCGTCCGTTCGGCGCTAGGATCTCCGGTGATTTGGATCACGTCGAGTGCGACTTCCTCATCCCCGTTCTTTGAACGCTTCCGCGCGTGATCTACAAAGGTATGTAGATGCAATCCAATCACTCGTTGCTAGATGAACTCCTAGATGGATCTTGGTGAAACCGTAGGAAATTTTTTGTTTTCTGCAACGTTCCCCAAAAGTGGCATCATGAGCTAGGTCTATGCGTAGTTCTCTTGCACGAGTAGAACACAATTTGTTGTGGGCGTTGATGTTGTCAACTTTCTTGCCGCTACTAGTCTTATCTTGCTTCAACGGTATTGTGGGATGAAGCGGCCCGGACCAACCTTACACGTACGCTTATGTGAGACCGGTTCCACCGACTAACATGCACTAGTTGCATAAGGTGGCTGGCGGGTGTCTGTCTCTCCCACTTTAGTTGGAGCGGATTCGATGAAAAGGGTCCTTATGAAGGGTAAATAGAAGTTGACAAATCACGTTGTGGCTTTCACGTAGGTAAGAAAACGTTCTTTCTAGAACCCTACTTCAGCCACGTAAAACATGCAACAACAATTAGAGGACGTCTAACTTGTTTTTGCAGCAAGTGCTTTGTGATATGATATGGCCAAAGTTGTGATGAATGATGAATGATATATATGTGATGTATGAGATGTTCATGCTATTGTAATAGGAATCACGACTTGCATGTCGATGAGTATGACAACCGGCAGGAGCCATAGGAGTTGTCTTTATTTTTTGTATGACCTGCGTGTCATTGAGAAACGCCATGTAAATTACTTTACTTTATTGCTAAACGCATTAGCCATAGTAGTAGAAGTAATAGTTGGCGAGCAACTTCATGGAGACACGGTGATGGAGATCATGATGATGGAGATCATGGTGTCATGCCGGTGACAAGATGATCATGGAGCCCCAAGATGGAGATCAAAGGAGCTATGTGATATTGGCCATATCATGTCACTTTTATTATTTGATTGCATGTGATGTTTATCATGTTTTTGCATCTTGTTTACTTAGAACGACGGTAGTAAATAAGATGATCCCTCATAATAATTTCAAGAAAGTGTTCCCCCTAACTGTGCACCGTTGCGACAGTTCGTTGTTTCGAAGCACCACGTGATGATCGGGTGTGATAGATCCTAACGTTCACATACAATGGGTGTAAGACAGATTTACACATGCAAACACTTAGGTTGACTTGACGAGCCTAGCATGTACAGACATGGCCTCGGAACACAGAAGACCGAAAGGTCAAGCATGAGTCGTATAGAAGATACGATCAACATGAAGATGTTCACCGATGTTGACTAGTCCGTCTCATGTGATGATCGGACACGGCCTAGTTAACTCGGATCATGTTATACTTAGATTACAGGAGGGATGTCTATCTAAGTGGGAGTTCATTGAATAATTTGATTAGATGAACTTAATTATCATGAACTTAGTCTAAAATTTTACAATATGTCTTGTAGATCAAATGGCCAACGTAGTCCTCAACTTCAACGCGTTCCTAGAGAAAACCAAGCTGAAAGACGATGGCAGCAACTACACGGACTGGGTCCGGAACCTGAGGATCATCCTCATAGCTGCCAAGAAAGATTATGTCCTGCAAGCACCGCTGGGTGACGCACCTGTTCTCCCTGCAGAACAAGACGTTATGAACGCTTGGCAGGCACGTACCGATGACTACTCCCTCGTTCAGTGCAGCATGCTTTACAGCTTAGAGCCGGGGCTCCAAAAGCGTTTTGAGAGACACGAAGCATATGAGATGTTCGAAGAGCTGAAAATGGTTTTCCAAGCTCATGCCCGGGTCGAGAGATATCAAGTCTCCGACAAGTTCTTCAGCTGTAAGATGGAGGAAAACAGTTCTGTCAGCGAGCACATACTCACTATGTCTGGGTTGCATAACCGCTTGACTTAGCTGGGAGTTAATCTCCCGGATGACGCGGTCATTGACAGAATCCTTCAGTCGCTTCCACCGAGCTACAAGAGCTTTGTGATGAACTTCAATATGCAGGGGATGGAAAAGACCATTCCTGAAGTATTTGCAATGCTGAAATCAGCAGAGGTAGAAGTCAAAAAGGAACATCAAGTGTTGATGGTGAATAAAACCACTAAGTTCAAGAAAGGCAAGGGTAAGAAAACCTTCAAGAAGGACGGCAAGGGAGTTGCCGCGCCCGGAAAGCAAGCTGCCGGGAAGAAGCCAAAGAATGGACCCAAGCTCGAGACTGAGTGCTTTTATTGCAAGGAAAGTGGTCACTGGAAGCAGAACTGCCCCAAATACTTAGCGGACAAGAAGGCCGGCAAAACGAAAGGTATATGTGATATACATGTAATTGATGTGTACCTTACCAGTACTCGTAGTAGCTCCTGGGTATTTGATACCGGTGCAGTTGCTCACATTTGTAACTCAAAGCAGGAGCTGCGGAATAAGCGGAGACTGGCGAAGGACGAGGTGACGATGTGCGTCGGGAATGGTTCCAAGGTCGATGTGATCGCCGTCGGCACGCTACCTCTACATTTACCTACGGAATTAGTTTTGAACCTCAATAATTGTTATTTGGTGCCAAGTTTGAGCATGAACATTGTATCAGGATCTCGTTTAATTCGAGATGGCTACTCATTTAAATCCGAGAATAATGGTTGTTCTATTTATATGAGAGATATGTTTTATGGTCATGCTCCGATGGCGAATGGTTTATTCTTAATGAATCTCGAGCGTAATGCTACACATATTCATAGTGTGAATACCAAAAGATGTAAGATTGATAATGATAGTCCCACATACTTGTGGCACTGCCGCCTTGGTCACATAGGTGTCAAACGCATGAAGAAGCTCCATGCTGATGGACTTTTAGAGTCTCTTGATTACGAATCATTTGACACGTGCGAACCATGCCTCATGGGTAAAATGACCAAGACTCCATTCTCAGGAACAATGGAGCGAGCAACCAACTTATTGGAAATCATACATACTGATGTGTGCGGTCCAATGAGTGTTGAGGCTCGCGGTGGCTATCGTTATGTTCTCACCCTCATTGATGACTTGAGTAGATATGGGTATGTCTACTTAATGAAACACAAGTCTAAGACCTTTGAAAAATTCAAGGAATTTCAGAGTGAGGTTGAGAATCAACGTGACAGGAAAATCAAGTTCCTGCGATCAGATCATGGAGGAGAATACTTGAGTCACGAGTTTGGCACACACTTAAGAAAATGTGGAATGGTTTCACAGCTCACGCCGCCCGGAACACCTTAGCGTAATGGTGTGCCCGAACGTCGTAATCGCACTCTATTAGATATGGTGCAATCTATGATGTCTCTTGCCGATTTACCGCTATCTTTGGGGGGGGGGGGTATGCTTTAGAGACTGCCGCATTCACTTTAAATAGGGCTCCATCGAAATCCGTTGAGACGACACCGTATGAATTATGGTTTGGGAAGAAACCTAAGCTGTCGTTTCTAAAAGTTTGGGGATGCGATGCTTATGTCAAGAAACTTCAACCTGAAAAGCTCGAACCCAAATCGGAAAAATGCATCTTCATAGGATACCCTAAAGAAACTATTGGGTATACCTTCTACCTCAGATCCGAAGGCAAGATCTTTGTTGCCAAGGATGGGTCCTTTCTAGAGAAAGAGTTTCTCTTGAAATAAGTAAGTGGGAGGAAAGTTGAACTTGATGAAGTATTACCTCTTGAACCGGAAAATGGCACAACTCAAGCAAATGTTCCTGAGGTGCCTGCACCGACTAGAGAGGAAGTTAATAATGATTATCATGAAACTTCAGATCAAGTTGCTACTGAACTTCGTAGGTCCACAAGGACACGTTCCGCACCAGAGTGGTACGGCAACCCTGTCTTGGAAATCATGTTGTTAGACAACGGTGAACCTTCGAACTATGAAGAAGCGATGGCGGGCCCGGATTCTAACAAATGGCTAGAAGCCATGAAATCCGAGATAGGATCCATGTATGAAAACAAAGTATGGACTTTGACTGACATGCCCGTTGAGCGGCGAGCCATAGAAAATAAATGGATCTTTAAGAAGAAGACAGACGCGGATGGTAATGTGACCATCTATAAATCTCGGCTTGTCGCTAAGGGTTATCGACAAGTTCAAGGGGTTGACTACGATGAGACTTTCTCACCAGTAGCGAAGCTAAAGTCCGTCCGAATCATGTTAGCAATTGCCGCATTCTATGATTATGAGATATGGCAAATGGACGTCAAAACGGCATTCCTTAATGGTTTCCTTAAGGAAGAGTTGTATATGATGCAGCCGGAAGGTTTTGTCGATCCTAAGAATGCTGACAAGGTGTGCAAGCTCCAACGCTCGATTTATGGGCTGGTGTAAGCATCTCGGAGTTGGAACATTCGCTTTGATGAGATGATCAAAGTGTTTGGGTTTACGCAGACTTATGGAGAAGCCTGCGTTTACAAGAAAGTGAGTGGGAGCTCTGTAGCATTTCTCATATTATATGTAGATGACATACTTTTGATGGGAAATGATATAGAACTCTTGGACAGCATTAAGGCCTACTTGAATAAGAGTTTTTCAATGAAGGACCTTGGAGAAGCTGCATATATATTAGGCATCAAGATCTATAGAGATAGATCAAGACGCCTCATAGGTCTTTCACAAAGCACATACCTTGATAAGATATTGAAGAAGTTCAATATGGATCAGTCTAAGAAGGGGTTCTTGCCTGTGTTGCAAGGTGTGAAATTGAGCTCAGCTCAATGTCCGACCACGGCAGAAGATATAGAAGAGATGAGTGTCATCCCCTATGCCTCAGCCATAGGTTCTATTATGTATGCCATGCTGTGTACCAGACCTGATGTAAACCTTGCCGTAAGTTTGGTAGGAAGGTACCAAAGTAATCCCGGCAAGGAACACTGGACAGCGGTCAAGAATATCCTGAAGTACCTGAAAAGGACTAAGGAAATGTTTCTCGTTTATGGAGGTGACGAAGAGCTCATCGTAAAAGGTTACGTCGACGCTAGCTTCGACACAGATCTGGATGACTCCAAGTCACAAACCGGATACGTGTATATTTTGAATGGTAGGGCAGTAAGCTGGTGCAGTTGCAAGCAGAGCGTCGTGGCGGGATCTACATGTGAAGCGGAGTACATGGCAGCCTCGGAGGCAGCGCATGAAGCAATTTGGGTGAAGGAGTTCATCACCGACCTAGGAGTCATACCCAATGCGTCGGGGCCAATCAAACTCTTCTGTGACAACACTGGAGCTATTGCACTTGCCAAGGAGGCCAGGTTTCACAAGAAGACAAGGCACATCAAGCGTCGCTTCAACCCCATTCATGAAAATGTTCAAGATGGAGACATAGATATTTGTAAAGTACATACGGACCTGAATGTAGCAGATCCATTGACTAAACCTCTCCCTAGGGAAAACATGATCAACACCAGAATTCCATGGGTGTTCGATTCATCACAATGTAACTAGATTATTGACTCTAGTGCAAGTGGGAGACTCTTGGAAATATGCCCTAGAGGCAATAATAAAAGCATTATTATTATATTTCCTTGTTCATGATAATTGTCTTTTATTCATGCTATAATTGTGTTATCCGGAAATCGTAATACATGTGTGAGTAACAGACACCAACATGTCCCTAGTAAGCCTCTAGTTGACTAGCTCGTTGATCAATAGATAGTCATGGTTTCCTGACTATGGGCATTGGATGTCATTGATAACGAGATCACATCATTAGGAGAATGATGTGATAGACAAGAGCCAATCCTAAACATAGCATAAGATTGTATAGTTCGTTTGCTAGAGTTTTCCAATGTCAAGTATCTTTTCCTTAAACCATGAGATCGTGTAACTCCCAGATACCGTAGGAGTGCTTTGGGTATACCAAACGTCACCACGTAACTGGGTGACTATAAAGGTATACTACGGGTATCTCCGAAAGTGTCTGTTGGGTTGACACAGATCAAGACTGGGATTTGTCACTCCGTATGACGGAGAGGTATCACTGGGCCCACTCGGTAATGCATCATCATAATGAGCTCAAAGTGACCAAGTGTCTGGTCACGGGATCATGCATTACGGTACGAGTAAAGTGACTTGCCGGTAACGAGATTGAACGAGGTATTGGGATACCGATGATCGGATCTCGGGCAAGTAACATACCGATTGACAAAGGGAATTGTATACGGGGTTGCTTGAATCCTCGACATCGTGGTTCATCCGATGAGATCATCGAGGAGCATGTGGGAGCCAACATGGGTATCCAGATCCCGCTGTTGGTTATTGACCGAAGAGCGATCTCGGTCATGTCTACATGTCTCCCGAATCCGTAGGGTCTACACACTTAAGGTTCGGTGACGCTAGGGTTGTAGGGATATGTATATGCAGTAACCTAAATGTTGGTCGGAGTCCCGGATGAGATCCCGGACGTCACGAGGAGTTCCGGAATGGTCCGGGGGTAAAGAATTATATATAGGAAGTGCTATTTCGGGCATCGGGACAAGTTTCGGGGTCACCGGTATTGTACTGGGAACACCGGAAGGGTCCCGGGGGTCCACCGGGTGGGGCCACCTATCCGGGGGGCACATGGGCTGTAGGGGTGTGCGCCTTGGCCTGCATGGGCCAAGGGCACCAGCCCCAAGAGGCCCATGCACCTAGGGATAAGGAAGGAAAGAGTCCCAAAAGGGGAAGGCACCTCCGTGGTGCCTTGGGGAGGAGGGACTCCTCCCTTGGCCGCCGCCCCCCTAGGAGATTGGATCTCCTAGGGCAGGCGCCCCCTAGGCTCCCTATATATAGTGGGGGAAGGAGGGCCTCTCAACCCACGCCTTTGGTGCCTCCCTCTCCCTCTCCAACACATCCTCCTCCTCCATAGTGCTTGGCGAAGCCCTGCCGGAGTACTGTAGCTCCACCACCACCACGCCGTCGTGCTGCTGTTGGAGCCATCTTCCTCAACCTCTCCTTCCCCCTTGCTGGATCAAGAAGAAGGAGACGTTACGCTGACCGTACGTGTGTTGAACGCGGAGGTGCCGTCCGTTCGGCGCTAGGATCTCCGGTGATTTGGATCACGTCGAGTACGACTTCCTCATCCCCGTTCTTTGAACGCTTCCGCGCGTGATCTACAAAGGTATGTAGATGCAATCCAATCACTCGTTTCTAGATAAACTCCTAGATGGATCTTGGTGAAACCGTAGGAATTTTTTTGTTTTCTGCAACGTTCCCCAACAACATGATGACACTACATGCACCATTTATTCTACTCGGGTTACCTCGTAACCATCACATGCATCACTTACCAACTTCGGACATTACACGATCATCTCAGGATCAAATCAAGCTTGGTATAAACAATACCGTAGTAATCATCTAATGACCACAAGGAGCTTGATCTTTACCCACGATTCTCGCACAACATCACGAATATCCAACAACTCAGTATCCTCGATACCACGGTGATCATTCCGGCGATCATAACGATGACCAACACTTGGTCTCAGACAGTCATCCTTCCGGCGATCACAACCAACTTATCGAGCCGTGGTTGTTATTAAGCACATTATTATTACTATTGACTCATAGTGTGACCAACATGAACTGGGCCCTTATCCGCGGGCGCGGCTATCAATAGATTTAATATACACTATGCAGAGGTTAGTACACTGTACCCACACTATGGAACCCATGGCCTCGCACTCCCATTCGGGCGGACCAAAGGCGTTCCGACAAAACCGATCTACTATCATGAAACTCTCCCGGCCACTCCGACCCACTCCCAACTGGGCTAGTCCTGGGTGGCCCCGTGTCTACCAAAGACACAACGACCACCGTCGTGGCCAAAATGTCCATCACGGGGACCGGATGCATAATAACTACAATGAGCACACAAGGTTATGTGTGCTTACGGGGCCAGGGTACCACACGCCCATAACCTTCCCTAGTTGGAGGCACCGGCGAGAGGCACGACAATAGACCCAGTTAGGACCTTCCCATAAATGTAAGCGTGGTTGCACTGGTCAATTCGATATGGTGGCACCATGACTCAGCCAATAGGTGTTCAAGTTCAATTTAATCCGATAAAACTTAAATGCAAATATGCTGAGCCATGATAAAATAACATGATACAATTACAATGCATGAGCATGATATCAACATAGTCATGAGGGTACAACATAACTACCCACCATATCAACAATGAATCATATCCAACTAAGCATGTCATACTGACTAGCATGAACATTATAAGTACATACTTCTCCGAAACATAGCATGACCACTAGCATCAACAATAAATATCATGCAAGACATATCAACAATGCCATCATGAAGCATTTAACCAACTGGATGTAATGGAACAAGCATAACAACTGTACTTGGGTAAGACGACAGTCATGCACCGAAGACCATTACCAACATCAACATGTACTACTAGCAAGCATAAGCATATGAAAGGAATACTAACAACTAGCAGGGCATGACAACCAGGTGCATAACAACATAGCAAGAAAGTAAGCCCTAGCCAAGAATCATTACCGAACAACGATAACCATATTTTAAACAAGCAAACATTTAATAAATATTCAAGTTGGAAACCATGGCTACTGCATGACTATCATGCAAGTGGGTATTGTGGCTTGCCTGGGTTGACGGAGACTCCAGGAAGAAGTGCGGTGAAGCCGCGGAATGAAACGTCGGACGGTTCTTTCGTGGAGGGGGCTGATTAGAGTCAAGGGAAAAATGGTCATTTTCACTGTGAAACCACCTAGTGAAAATGTTACCAAAAGATAGAGCTCGACGATACGAAGAACTGAGCGCTGGTTTCACCTCAATCGGAGTTACGGTTGCGGAGTTATGAGGTGTAGAAGATCAGGGACCAATCTGTGACTAAACCTGAGCAAACAGGCCCCTGGAGGAAAAACTGAAAGCGCATAAGGTGAAATACGTTTTCAGAAAAGGGAAGATATATTCTGGGCCATAGCAGAAACAGAGTACTCTTTCGGAGAAGTGAAAGCGTATTTCCGCCTGAAGGTTCACGGAATACACTTTCCTTTAGCGAAAACGCTTTTCAAGAAAACGTCTCCACTTAAAAACAACTGGGCCCGGGCTTGTGCCACTTACCGGTGGGGTCCATGGGCAGGGGGAGGGGCTAGGCGCGCGTCTTTTTCCTCCTCTCATTCTGTTCCTCAACATAAGAGAGGAGGCGAGGCAGAGCGAGGCCGGCGGTGGCCCGGCCGGCTCCGGCCACCGTTGGCCGAGGCGAGGGCACCGGCGGACGCGGAAGGTCACGCCGCACCCATCCAGAGTGCTAGCGGATGCCGGGGAGGGGAGGAGGACGCGGGGGCGGAGGTGGAAAGAGGCGGGCTCCGGCGGCCGTTTTCTCGATGGATGAGCACTCCGGGGACGGGGAGGCGAGGTGGAGGGTGCGGGGAGGCTCTCTAGAGAGTGGAGGAAGTGGTGAGGCTGTTGGGAGGGCGCGAGGGAGCTCGGGGAGGCCGGACGAGGAGACGGCCGAGAGGCGGAGACGACGGCCGTGCGTGGGGCATGCGGCCAGGAGGCTCTCCAGCGAGGGGAAAGTGGGCGGGGCGACTCGCTGTGGTGTGGGGAAGGCAGTGGACAACACCAAAGGAGAGGAAGAGGCTCGAGCTAGCCGGAACCAGGGAGGAACCGCAGCGGCCGAGGCGAATTCCAGCGAAAAGAGGAGAGGGCCGAGGACCCCAGTAGGCTTGGGTGGCAAGTGAGGCGTGGATGAGCTGCGGGAGGGATCGGGACACGCTTATATAGTCGAGGGGAGGGCTCTAGAGCACGCTAGCGAGCTTGAGCAGTGCTCTAATGGAGGTTAGAGGCGGGGCATGGCACGGGCACTATTCTGGTAGCGCATTTCTGGAGAACCACGATGAAGAACTGATGCAGGGCGACGCAGTCGAGCACGAGCGAGCTCCAGGACATGAATGGAGGTCGAGACGAGGAGGGAGGAGACGAGAACAGTGGCCGGAATAAGCCAGAGCACGCGTCCAGCCATGATGCAAGAGTGATCACCACGCGCACTAGCGCAAACGGCGCTCTTTGGCGTGGCCGACCATGTCCAGTAGATGGACCTTGGTGCCCTTAGTCCAACTGAAGAAATAAATCGGTCCAGGGGCAAGGAAGAGATTTGCACTTAGCTCCAAAGTAAATCAGTAAGAAGGTGCCTGTAAGTTGTTGTGGTTAAACCAACTTGGTAACATGGTAAAGAGTTTGTCTGATGATGATCACATACTAAGGTGATGCTGATAACCAAAAATCAGACTAATAGGAGTAGTTTAGATGAGGGTTGCTGTAGAAAGTGCAAAACTAGCCAGAATTAGGGATTTGGATGATACACTCACATACTTGATTTCTGTGAGCTGAAATTTGTCATAGTGGGGTTAAATGATGATATGAAGCTGCTGTAAAAGTGTAATGCCATTTGTAAATACCAAAGTGGCACTTGCTTCACAAAGCTTCATTCTGGACAGAAATTTGGAAAAATTACACAGGGCAATTGGATTAACCAATGGAGGTAAAACTTAGTGGAAGGAGTTGATATAGGTAGAAGCATTTCCTGGTAAAGTTCCAGCTCAATTGAAGCAATATGAAATATAGTTGCTTCACAGACTGAAAAGCTGACCAGAAACTAAGATTTGGGGATGGGCTCACATAGATGAGTTACATGAGCTCATATTTGGTGGAGAGTCAAGATTTGATCATATGAAGAACCTTGCAAAATTGAAACTCTTTTGGATATGCCTAGCTTGTATGTCATTCACAATCACTTCCCTTAGACAGGAACTTTGAAAAATTGCTCAGGAATATTTAATTGGCAAATTGAGTTGAATTTTGGCATGAGCCAATGATATGGACATGAAAAGATGTCCAAGAAGTTTGGGTTCAAATGGGAAAATATAAATAGCACTTGCTTCACAATCTGCCATTTAGGACAGAATAGGAAATGAATTTATTGAGCATGATGGGAAACATGGCCAATGATATATTTTGCCATATTTGAGGGTGATATTACCCAAAAAAATTATGAGAATTATTTGGGAATTTAGGAGTGACAGAAATATAGGTTGCTTCACAACCTAGGGTTTTAAGGGTTATTCCTTTATCAGAAAAGGAATATTCCCAACAAAAGAATTTTGGGTTAGGTCAAGGATGGAAATGACATGATCTTGGGATGATGAAGAGGGTGACAAGCCACTATAAAACCTAGGAAGACATGATCTTCCCAAGTTTCAGAACCACATAGCCACGGAAAAGAAAAACAAAACAAGAAATCCAAGAAAATCAAAGGAAAAAGAAAAGGGAAAAATCCAGGCTGTTACAAACCTTCCCCCCCTTAAAGAAATCTCGTCCTCGAGATTTGGTTGCTCAGGGTTAAATAATCTTTTTGACTTGAAGAAACCGTTTCCAACTCGGGTTTATTTTATTTATTCTCATATAATACTTCCACTGAATTGGATCTAACTGACTGACTTGATCTGGGGTGGTTTGCTTCGCCGTATCTGACATTCTGACAGGACGTACCTCATATGTTCCTGTTTATACTGACTCAAATTTTCTTTTCATATCTGTTGGCTGAGCTAGCATCCGAAATATTATTTTTACGGACATACTTGTCCTTCTTGATATTGATCCTTGCTGGAAATGTTATTCTAGTATTGAGTACCGAGAATATTCCACAGAGTTGGGGAACATATCTTCCCGTGGAACAAAGAATCTCTTCTATCCAGGCATCAGATTCCTCGAATATAGGCATCCCTTCTGGTTCCAAAACAGTGATGTGAATCATATATGTTTTTGCTAACAGACACTGTCATCTTGCAGGAGTTTCTGACTTATCTTGACGGGCTTCACAGTCTTGAGTATCCAAGTTGTACCAAAGGTTTGACTGTCGCTTGTCGTGACTTATAGAAATATGCACCATCTCCTAATGGTAAGATTTGCAGACTTGACTGGCGGTGATCTTGGCAAAGAATCCCATCCACACAGGCTATTCTTTTAATTGCTTCCCCTATGCAAGAGATAACAATCCTCAAAGTATATGTTTTCACACTAATTCTTCATTTTTGCCAGTATCTCCCTGGGAATAACAGTCTGTGCGATGCTCCATCGCGGGTGTTGAGGTCAATATATTGAGATGTCCATGAGTCTGACTGGACAGACTCGGGTATTCAATGCTAACAGTTCTGAGCATACTGTGGACTGAGCTGGTTGCCTCGCTATGAGATCCTTACCACAATGGAGTATACCTCTTAGGTGGATCTTTGCTTGGGTTTGCCGTGGAATAAGACGGTCTTGGCTATCCACATTTCTCACATAATAATCGGCATACCTATATTGTTGGTCTTGCTCTTTCATTATTACTTTCTTTATCTGGATCCTCAACTGAAAGAGCGGGGCCTTCTATATATTCTTGATTATTTTCGCAGCCCTGAATACTGTTACGTACAATATCTGGCAATCATACCTTGGTCTGGTTCATGTTTTGAGCCTCGGTATATTTATCCGGCTCACGTGTGGTTATACAGCCCTCAATACTGTTGTGGATAATGCCAGACAGTGACAGGGTTAATAACATCATATTGTTGGATGTGCGGGACTGATCTTGATACTCACTGCCAAGATTATTGTCTCAATGTTGTCTTTCCTTCAAGACTTGTTGATTATGGCATCACCCACTGGTTTTTGTTTCTTGAATAACCGGTGAGGTTATCGAATGTGTACCGGGAATTCTTCCTTGTGCAAGAGACTTGCATGGGCTTGGCAGCATACTGAATGAACTAATATCTGATCCTCGAGGCATACCTCTGACCGATTTTTGTTTCAGACCAACTATTGCAGATCTACCACTTGGAAAACACTGCCATATGCGGACAATTCATAATTTAATGTCTTGTACCAGCGTCGTATAGAAGAAGATTGGGCAACTTGTGTTTGGAAACCACCGGGAAATCGTGCTGAGGAAGACTGGGTGTCTTGCGCTCGAAGCCTTCGATGGATATCTTATTGAGGAAAAACGGGGTATCGTACCTCATAAGGTTCCCCCCTTAAAGACTTTGCTAGGGAAGACTCGGTACCTTAGGACAGAAGCTTTTGCAGTATTTCATGAGGAAGACTGAATATCTTGCATGGGAATCCATTCATTCCCTACCGATGCAGACTGGGAACCTTATCTTTGTACACTTCGTTAATAAATTTTGGAAATGGATAGAACTGATTTTCTTGGTGAATGGAATGACACATATATATATTTGTCAGTCTGACAGCTGATTATTTATATGACAAGAATTGTCTGACTATCCTTACTGAATTCACTATGCAATTGGACCGACTTCTGGGTGTCGCAATGTTTTAATTTTGACTTATGGCACATTCAACCATTGTGCATAGCCCATACCTTTGACTTGAAATGCACGGTTGATCCAATTTTGTACTCTTTCCGATTTAATCTTTGCAGCGATAAAGTGTATCTCCGACACGTATTTGTTGCTGAAAGTATGACCAAAATACAATTTGTATCCGGACGGATGTCTGCAATACAATGTTGTTGGCTGAAAACCTCATTGCTTTTAACTGAATTCCTTGGTGTATATCTGTACTGCTTACGGCTTCTTCTGATCCGGTGTCGATTGAGGAGTAATTTCCATAATGGGGTAACACCGATGATTCAAAACAAAGAAGCACGAGAAAATGATTTATTGCAACAAAGCACACAACAAAGAAGCTACAAAGTTGCTCCACACAGGCACACACAAGCATGATACTACAATGGATGCACAAGCGCTACACGAAGGACTACATCCTACGCTTGAGCAAACGCTCACGAACCGATGAGGAAACTAAGGGAGTAGGGAGTGGAACCGCTGACTCTGAAACTCCGGATGGACGAGGCAGAGGAGTTGGAGAAGCTGGTGGAGACTTAGGTAAAGTGACACTAAGCAATCTCCTGGCCCAAATGGCGTCTCAGAGTAACTCCGAAATAAGAAGACACCCGGCCGTCATGTAATGGGACATGGCGAGGATAGCCGGGTCATCTTAAGGGTTGTCGGAGGGAAATTGTATTCGCCTAGGATTTTCGACGATGGTGGGATAATATTGATAAGCATGATTCTCTTGCACCATGCTCTCTTGATGACGAAGACCGGTGACTCCTGCCATTGCGGCAAGCTGAACGACACGCTCAGGAGTAGTGCTGTAACCACCATGGAAACTGTAGGTGCACTAACCGACAGGAATCAGGGCTGACAGATGAACATGAGCAACATATTCCCGAATTCTTCCCCCAGCAGAAAACTGGAATACTTGATAATGAGGTGGATCTCCGAGGGGATAAATACTACGCCACATGCCGCCAAGGAGGGCGGCAAAGCTAAGAGGTGTAGGAGTGGGACTGAACTCAATGGGAACAGCACCGGGAGCTAAGGGAAGGGCACTGAACTTATGGAAGTTGACCGCCATCTACGCATGAAACATGAGTTAATGGTAACCGAAATAAGACAATATGCAGCAACCAAATGCAACAACCAAATGCAGCAAGCAAGGGCTACAACCAGACCCTATGCTACCGTTTTCTAACATTCCAGCAGACTAGGACGCTCTATAGCCAGACCCGCTCTGATACAAAGCCTGTGGCACCCCGACTCAGAGAAAACCGAAACGCCCTGTATTCCAGCCCAGAGATGGAGGTGAAGTCTTCTAGAATACGGCACTGCTTAGTATAGAAAAAACCAGCTCTCTATTACAACAAAAATATGAATACAAGGGTTTCGATATTACAATGAATAACATCAGCACGACGACACTACGCCAACCATGGTTTCTCTATACAAGCAGCATAACAACTCGAAGCAGCGGAACAACTACTGGCAGCGGAACAACGAACAGCGATGATGGACTCCAGTCCACAGGGACTCTGGCTAGAACATTTATCCTAGCTCACGCACACATGAACCACACCAAACAAGCAAGCAATCCAGGCACGACCTGCAAACTGGCATGACACGCCAGGTCAGTACATTGAATGTACTTGCAAGCTCACAATAACCAGAAGCATTCTAGACAAACAACAGCATGGCAATTACAGGTTAAGCAGGAATTATCATGAGATCATCAGGATAACATGGCATGAACAATATGAACATAGTATCGCTAGAACAATATGATCATGGCATGAACATATAAATCTGATGATATTAGCATGCAACACGATGACACTACATGCACCATTTATTCTACTCGGGTTACCTCGTAACCATCACATGCATCACTTACCAACTTCGGACATTACACGATCATGTCAGGATCAAATCAAGCTTGGTATAAACAATGCCATAGTAATCATCAAATGACCACAAGGAGCTTGATCTTTACCCATGATTCTCGCACAACATCACGAATATCGAACAAATCGGTATCCTCGATACCATGGTGATCATTCCGGCGATCACAACCATGACCAACATTTGGTCTCAAACAGTGATCCTTCCGGCGATCACAACCAACTTACCGAACCGTGGTTGTTATTAATCACATTATTATTACTATTGACTCATAGTGTGACCGACACGAACTGGGCCCTTATCTGCGGGTGTGACTATCGATAGATTTAATATACACTCTGCAGAGGTTAGTACACTGTGCCCACACTACGGAACCCATGGCCTCGCACTCCCATTCGGGTGGACCAACGATGTTCCGACAAAACCGATCTACTGCCATGATACTCTCCCGTCCACTCCGACCCACTCCCAACTGGGCTAGTCCTGGGTGGCCCCGTGTCTACCAAAGACACAACGACCACCGTCGTGGCGAAAACGTCCCTCACGGGGACCGTCCCTCACGGGGACGGGATCCATAATAACAGAAACGGGCACACAATGTTATGTCTGCTTACCGGGCCAGGGTACCGAACGCCCATAACCTTCCCTAGTTGGAGGCACCGGCGAGAGGCACGACAATAGACCCAGTTAGGACCTTCCCATAAAGGTAAGCGTGGTTGCACTGGTCAGTTCGATATGGTGGCACCATGACTCAGCCAACAGGTGTTCAAGTCCAATTTAATCCGGTAAAACTTAAATGCAAATATGCTGAGCCATGATAAAATAACATGATACAATTACAATGCATGAGCATGATATCAACATAGTCATGAGGGTACAACATAACTACCCACCACATCAATAATGAATCATATCCAACTAAGCATGGCATACTGACTAGCATGAACATCATAAGTACATACTTCTCCGAAACATAGCATGACCACTAGCATCAACAACAAATATCATGCAAGACATATCAACAATGCCATCATGCAAGCATTTAACCAACTGGATGCAATGGAACAAGCATAACAACGGTACTCGGGACAGACAGCAGTCATGCACTGAAGACCATTACCAACATCAACATGTACTACTAGCAAGCATAAGCATATGAAAGGAATACTAACAACTAGCAGGGCATGACAACCAGGTGCATAACAACATAGCAAGAAAGTAAGCCCTAGCCAAGAATCATTACCGAACAACGATAACCATATTTTAAACAAGCAAACATTTAATAAATATTCAAGTTGGAAACCATGGCTACTGCATGACTATCATGCAATTGGGTATTGTGGCTTGCCTGGGTTGACGGAGACTCTAGGAAGAAGTGCGGTGAAGCCGCGAAACGAAACGTCGGACGGTTCTTTCGCGGAGGGGGCTGATTAGAGTCAAGGGAAAAATGTTCATTTTCACTGTGAAACCACTTAGTGAAAATGTTACCAAAAGATAGAGCTCGACGATACGAAGAACTGAGCGCTGGTTTCACCTCAATCGGAGTTATGGTTGTAGAGTTATGAGGTGTAGAAGATCAGGGACCAATCTGTGAATAAACCTAAAAAAACAGCCCCCTGGAGGAAAACCTGAAAGCGCATAAGGTGAAATACGTTTTCAGAAAAGGGGAGACGTATTCTGGGCCGTAGCAGAAACTTAGTACGCATTCAGAGAAGTGAAAGCGTTTTTCTGCCTGAAGGTTCACAGAATACACTTTCCTTTAGCGAAAACAGTTTTCAAGAAAACGTCTCCACTTAAAAACAACTAGGCCCGGGCTTGTGCCACTTACCTGTGGGGTCCACGGGCAGGGGGAGAGGCCAGGCGCACGTCTTCTTCCTCCTCTCGTTCTGTTCCTCGACAGAACAGAGGAGGCGAGGCAGAGCGAGGCCGGCGGTTGCCCGGCCGACTCCGGCCACCGTTGGCCGAGGCGAGGGCACCGACGGACGCGGGAGGTCACGCCGCACCCATCTAGAAGGCTAGTGGATGCCAGGGAGGGGAGGAGGACGCGGGGCGGAGGTGGACAGAGGCGGGCTCCGGCGGCCGTTTTCTTGGTGGATGAGCACTCCGGTGACGGGGAGGAGAGGTGGAGGGTGCGGGGAGGCTCTCCAGAGAGTGGAGGAAGTGGTGAGGCGGTTGGGAGGGCACGAGGGAGCTCGGGGAGGCCGGACGAGGAGACGGTCGAGAGGCGGAGACGACGGCCGTGTGTGGGGCACGCGAACAGGAGGCTCTCCGGCGAGGGGAAAGTGGGCGGGGTGACTCGCGGTGGTGTGGGGAAGGCAGTGGACAATACCAGAGGAGAGGAGGAGGCTCGAGCTAGCTGGAACCAAGGAGGAACCGCGGCGGCCGAGGCAAATTCGGGCGAAAATAGGAGAGGGCCGAGGACCCCGGTAGGCTTGGGAGGCAAGTGAGGAATGGATGAGCTGCGGGAGGGCTCGGGGCACGCTTATATAGCCAAGGGGAGGGCTCTAGAGCACGCTAGCGAGCTTGAGCAGTGCTCTAATGGAGGTCAGAGGCGGGGCATGCCACGGGCACTGTTCTAGCGGCGCATTGATGGCGAACCATGACGAAGCACCGATGCAGGGCGACACAGTCGAGCACGGGCGAGCTCCAGGTCAAGAATGGAGGTCGAGACGAGGAGGGAGGAGACGAGAACAGTGGTCGGAACAAGCCAGAGCACGCGTTCAGCCATGATGCAAGCGTGATCAGCACGCACACTGGCGCAAGCGGCGCTCTTTGGCGTGGCCGACCATGTCCAGTAGATGGACCTTGGTGCCCTTAGTCCATTTGAAGAAATAAATCGGTCCAGGGGCAAGGAAGAGATTTGCACTTAGCTCCAAAGTAAATCAGTAAGAAGGTGCTTGTAACTTGCTGTGGTTAAACTAGCTTGGTAACGTGGTAAAGAGTTTGTCTGATGATGATCACATACTAAGGTGATGCTGATCACCAAAAATCAGACTAATAGGAGGAGTTTAGATGAGGGTTGCTGTAGAAAGTGCAAAACTGGCCATAATTAGGGATTTGGATGATACATTCACATACTTGATTTGTGTGAGCTGAAATTTGGCATAGAGGGGTTAAATGATGATATGAAGCTGCTGTAAAAGTTTCATGCCATTTGGAAATACCAAAGTGGCACTTGCTTCACAAAGCTTCATTCTGGACAGAAACTTGGAAAAATTACACAGGGCAATTGGATTAACCAATTGAGGTAAAACTTGGTGGAAGGAGTTTATATAGGTAGGAGCATGTCCTGGTAAAGTTTTAGCTCAATTGAAGCAATATAAAATATAGTTGCTTCACAAACTGAAAAGCTGACCAGAAACTAAGATTTGGGGCTGGGCTCACATAGATGAGTTACATGAGCTCATATTTGGTTAAGAGTCATTATTTGATCATATGGAAGACCTTGCAAAATTGCAACTCATTTGGATATGTCTAGCTTGTACTTCCTTCACAATCACTTCCCTCAGACAGGAATTTGAAAAATTGCTCAGAAATATTTACTAGGAAAATTGAGTTGAATTGTGGCATGAGCCAATGATATGGACAGGAAAAGATGTCCATGAAGTTTAGGTTCAAATGGGCAAAGATAAATAGCACTTGCTTCACAATGTGCCATTTAGAACAGAATAGGAAATGAATTTATTGAGCATGATGGGAAACATGGCCAATGATATATTTTGCCATATTTGTGGGATATATTACCCAAACAATTTATGAGAATTATTTGGTAATTTTAGGAGTGACAGAAATATAGGTTGCTTCACAACCTAGGGTTTTAAGGGTTATTCCTTTATCAGAAAAGGAATATTCCCAACAAAAGAATTTTGGGTTAGGTCAAGGATGGAAATGACATGATCTTGGGATGATGAAGAGGGTGAAAAGCCACTATAAAACCTAGGAAGACATGATCTTCCCAAGTTTCAGAACCACATAGCCACGAAAAAGCAAAACAAAACAAGAAATCCAAGAAAACCAAAGGAAAAAGAAAATGGCAAAAATCCAGGCTGTTGCTTGAAACATAAAGAGAGCATCATGGAGAATATGACTAGCACATTTAAGTCTAACCCTCTTCCTATGCATAAGGATTTTGTGAGCAAACAATTTATGGGAACAAGAATCAACTTGCATAGGAAAGCAAAACAAGCATAACTTCAAGATTTTAAGCACATAGAGAGGAAACTTGATATTATTGCAATTCCTACGAGCATATATTCCTCCCGCATAATAATTTTCAGTAGCATCATGAATGAATTCGACAATATAACTATCACATAAAGCATTCTTTTCATGATCTACAAGCATATAAATTTTATTACTGTCCACATAAGCAAAGTTCTTCTCATTCGGAATAGTGGGAGTATCATAAGAAACTCGAATACTATAAATTATTTCCATATTAAAAGAGTAATGTTCAGAAAATGGGTAATCATAATCATGACAAGTTTTATAAATATAATCATCACTACTTTTTATAGCATAAGTATCATCACAATAATCATCATAGGTAGCAACTTTGTTCTCATCATAATCGATTGAAACCCCTTCCAAGATAGTGGAATCATTACTAAATAAAGTCATGACCTCTCCAAATCCACTTTCATAATTATCACAATCAGATTCAACATCCTCCAAAATAGTGGGATTACTACTTCCTAAAGTTGACACTCTTCCAAACTCACTTTCATCAATATAATCATCATAAGTAGGAGGCATGCTATCATCATTATAAATTTGCATATCAAAACTTGGGAGACTAAAAATATCATATTCATTAAACGTAGCATCCCCAAGCTTGGGACAAACATTAATTGCAGCAAATATATTCTCAAAAACAACATTCTCATCAAACATAGCATCTCCAAGCTTGGGCCTTTTCATATTATAAGCATAATCACTCTCATCATTAATAGTATGGATGGCACCAATAGTATGGCAATTATCATCATCACAATGAGTAATAGGAGCAACATCATTTGGGAGAGATACCTTTCTACCTTTGCTTCTCCGTCTTTTCTTTTTCTTCTTCACATCATGTGTGGGTTCAATCCTCTTTTTGGAGCTCCTTATTAATGAGATTGGTTGAATAGAAGGCTCCTCCTCGTTACCTGATTCATCATAAGAAATAATAGGAGAATATTGGGAAGTCTTTTCCCTTTCATTAGTATTCTCTTCATCCTCTATTTGTTTTCTTTTCTTTATGTAATTGGAAATATAAGGATTTTCAATGCAATTCACCGCACAATACATATAAATTTCCTCTAGATCAAAATTAAGAACTCTATCAAGGGCAAATTCTGGAATAACCTTAGATATACGTTTCATTTCTTCATAACCCAAGAGCAAACTAAGTTCATTATGATGTGTAAGGGAAATCAAGTCATCACAATTTTTGGACACAATACGATCATGAAACAATTTGCATTGGGTACTGAAATGATAACGTTCATTGCAAAGTTCACAAGTACGACTAAGAAAGTTTAAATTTTCAGCACAAACATCTAGCCTTTCTTGCAACCATTTAGTTTCCAAACACTTATGCCTCTTGCAGAATCTATCTTCCTTGTTTGGTATGTATTTGCAAACTCTGTGCACTCCACAAAACTCGATATGCTTATAAGAGATATTTTCATCATGACTAGTGCAATCATCATTAGTACTATGGATATTCGAAGAGTTCATACTAATAATGTTGCAATCATGCTCATTATTCAAAGATTTAGTGCCAAACATTTTATAGACTTCTTCTTCTAGCACTTGAGCACAATTTTCCTTTCCATCATTCTCACAAAAGATATTAAAAAGATGAAGTGTATGAGGCAAACTCAATTCCATTTTTTTGGAATTTTCTTTTATAAACTAAACTAGTGATAAAACAAGAAACTAAAAGATTCGATTGCAAGATCTAAAGATATACCTTCAAGCGCTAACCTCCCCGGCAACAGCGCCAGAACAGAGCTTGATGTCTACTACACAACCTTCTTCTTGTAGACGTTGTTGGGCGTCCAAGTACAGAGGTTTGTAGGACAGTAGCAAATTTCCCTCAAGTGGATGACCTAAGGTTTATCAATCCATGGGAGGCATAGAATGAAGATGGTCTCTCTCAAACAACCCTGCAACCAAATAACAAAGAGTCTCTTGTGTCCCCAACACACCTAATACAATGATAAATTGTATAGGTGCACTAGCTCGACGAAGAGATGGTGATACAAGTGCAATATGGATAGTAGATAATGGTTTTTGTAATCTGAAAATATAAAAACAGCAAGGTAACTAATGATAAAAGTGAGCATAAACGGTATTGCAATGCTAGGAAACAAGGCCTAGGGTTCATACTTTCACTAGTGCAAGTTCTCTCAACAATAATAACATAATTGGATCATATAACTATCCCTCAACATGCAACAAAGAGTCACTCCAAAGTCAGTAATATCAGAGGAGAAACAAAGAGATTATTGTAGGGTACGAAACCACCTCAAAGTTATCCTTTCTGATCGATCTATTCAAGAGTCCGTAGTAAAATAACAAGAAGCTATTCTTTCCGTTCAATCTATCATAGAGTTCGTACTAGAATAACACCTTTAGACACAAATGAACCAAAACCCTAATGTCACCTAGATACTCCAATGTCACCTCAAGTATCCGTGGGTATGATTATACGATATGCATCACACAATCTCAGATTCATCTATTCAACCAACACAAAGAACTTCAAAGAGTGCCCTAAATTTTCTACCGGAGAGTCAAGACGAAAACGTGTGCCAACCCCTATGCATAAGTTCACGAGGTCACGGAACTCGCAAGTTGATCACCAAAACATACATCAAGTGGATCACATGATATCCCATTGTCACCACAGGTAAGCACGTGCAAGACATACATCAAGTGTTCTCAAATCCTTAAAGACTCAATCCGATAAGATAACTTGAAAGGGAAAACTCAATTCATCACAAGAGAGTAGAGGGGGAGAAACATCATAAGATCGAACTATAATAGCAAAGCTTGCGATACATCAAGATCGTACCACCTCAAGAACACGAGAGAGAGAGTTCAAACACATAGCTACTGGTACATACCCTCAGCCCCAAGGGTGGACTACTCCCTCCTCATCATGGAGAGCGCCGAGATGATGAAGATGGCCACCGGAGAGGGATTCCCCCCTCCGACAGGATGCCGAAACGGGTCTAGATTGGTTTTCAGTGGCTACAGAGGCTTCTGGCGGTGGAACTCCCGATCTATTATGTTCCTCGATGTTTGGGGGTATATGGATATATATAGGAGGAAGAAGTACGTCGGTGGAGCAACGAGGGGCCCATGAGGGTGGAGAGCGCCCAGGGGGGTGGGCACGCCCCCCTGCCTCGTGGCTGCCTCGTTGATTGCCTGACATATACTCCAAGTCTCCTGGATTGCTTTTGTTCCAAAAATAACTCACTCGAAGGTTTCATTCCGTTTGGACTCCGTTTGATATTCCTTTTCTTCGAAACACTGAAATAGGCAATAAAATAGCATTTTGGGCTGGGCCTCCGGTTAATAGGTTAGTCCCAAAAATAATATAAAAGTGTATAATAAAGCCCATAAACATCCAAAACATAATAGCATGGAACAATCAAAAATTATAGATACGTTGGAGACGTATCAGAGAGAGAGAGAGAGAGAGAGAGATCAAACACATAGCTACTGGTACATACCCTCAGCCCCGATGGTGAACTACTCCCTCCTCGTCATGAAGACCGCCGAGATGATGAAGAGGGCCACCGGGGAGGGATCCCCCCTCCGACAGGGTGCAGGAACGGTTCTAGATTGGTTTTCGGTGGCTACAGAGGCTTGCGGCGGCAGAACTCCCGATCTAGGTTTCTTTCTGGAAGTTTGGGTATATATAAGGGCTGTTTGAGTCGGGAACAAGTCAGGGGGTCCCCGAGGCGGCCACGAGGTAGGGGGCGCGCCCCCACCCTCGTGGGACTCTTCTGGCCCATCTCCGGTACTCCGTGGGCTTCTTCTGGTCCAAAAATTATCTCCGTGAATTTTTAGGTCAATTGGACTCCGTTTGGTTTTCCTTTTCTGCAATACTCAAAAAGAAGGAAAAAAAACTGGCACTGGGCTCTAGGTTCATAGGTTAGTCCCCAAAATCATATAAAATAGCATATAAATGCATATAAAACATCCTAGATGGATAATATAATAGCATGGAACAATAAAAAATTATAGATACGCTGGAGACGTATCACCGCCTTGCCGCCTCGATGTAACATCCCAAATTTCCGATTTGGAATGTTATACTTAGATCATTCATGCATATCATATTTTATTGCATCTCGTTTCATGATCCTCGAAGTTCTAAGCAACTCAAGGACCCACGGAGAGAGTTGGGGATTTCATCGTTTTCATATTTGATTTTTTCTCAAATATCAAACAAGCATCATTTTGGTTTTAATTAATTTTCTCTTCAAAAATATTTCATATTAAAAATATATAAGAGCAGATAATATGACTTCTCCAAAATAAATGAAATATTCGAGGAAAAATATTAAAATCAAATAAATAGTTTTATTTGGATTTTATTGCAATTTTATTTGAATTAGAAAAAATATGCATTTATCAAAATTGCATTTTAGGCCAAAAAATGTTCACCCTGTTCTAAATATTTTATTTAGACGGTGAAAATTTGTTTTCACAAGTTTAGATTTTTATTTTATTTTCTAGAATTTTTCCGGCGAAATCCGTTTAAAAAAAAGTAAGCGCCCGACTGGGCCGGTGGCCCAGCCGAGCTGGGCCAAGCCCACGCCGCCCGCAGCACCTCCCTCACGCTCGCACCCGTGCCCGAGCCGGACTCCACCGAAGTCCGGGACGCCGCCGCCATCCGGGTTGCCCCCACCCCAAGCCGAGTCGCCCCTCCCGTTTATAACCGCACCCCGCCGCCGCCCTCAACCCCGCCTTGCCACACCTCCAGCAGCAGCAGCAGCCGCCGCAGGCAGCAGCCGCCACCGCGCCACTCGCCGCCGCCGCGCCGCTCGCCGCCGCCGCCGCTCGCCGCAGCACCCTGCGCCGCCTAGAGTCGCCGCCCCGTCGCGCCCCGCCTCGCCGAAGACGCCGCCGGAGCCGCCGGTCCCGATCCGATCTGTTCGCCGGTTTTTTTTCTTTGGTTTTAGGTAAAAACCCTGGTTTAAAAAAACCCTAGATGCGTTTTTTATTTTATTTCAGTTCAGTTTTTCTCGGTTTAGTTATTTAGCGGACGCTCGTCCCTTCGTTCGTTTTAACAAACGTTGTTCGTCAGTTAGCTGCAGACAGCGAACTTTCGTTCGTTAGCCTGTTTGTCTCGTTTTATTTTTTCCAAGGTTTTTCCGCGATTATTTTCGATCGTGATTTCTGCCCTGATCTTCGTTTTAGTTTATCTTTTCGCTTGTTTATCCAAATTAGGTGAAACAAGCGCCTAGACCTTCATCTCGAAACCCTCTTTCTGTTTAACCAACTTGAACAAGATTTTGGTACTGTAAAATTTGACTTTAGTCCAGATTAGTAAACGGATCTTGTTTCTTTCATAGTTTGAGTTTCTTGCTCCGTTTGATTTAATTCTTGTTGCTAACCGGAGTTCTTCAGTTGAACTTTCTGGTTAGATCTTCTTATTTGAGTTTTACCCGTGCATATTTGCTTGAGTGCTTATGTATGCTATTGTTTGTTTGCGATAGAATTCCCGGAGTGTGAAGCGTGCTACTATGAGTCACTAGGTTTCGTGAATCGTCAGCAAGGCAAGTAACACATTGATCATACTCTTTTCATACCCAGTTTTATGCATTAGTTTCAATCCTCAAACACTGCATGAGTAGGTTGTGATTAACATGTGGGTATTGGCAAGTAGTTGATGAGGTAGAACCTATTACCTGTTTTATTATCAAACCCTTGGGAGCTACTTATACGTTATGCTTATATTGCTATGCTATGCTCATAGACGTGGTTTGGGTGAGTGAATCCATGACAGATGTGAGATTGTTAATTAAGGGTTAACTTAAGGTAGCAACTTTAGTACACATCTGGGTGGATTGTTGGTTTTGGGCACTTGGAGAATTCAGTGTTGTCCTAGGATATCCCGGAGTACCCGTGTGATCATCCTATGGTTCGCCAGCCAGGCTCCAAGGGATCGTAAGATTATTCATGCTAGAAACTTCCGTGTGCAGCCACAAGCTATTATGGGCTCTAGCACAGTCGAGTATGTTGCATGACCTCTTCCAGTGGTAGGCTAGCAGATGTAGGGGATGTAGGTTGGTACTGTCTACCCAGGGTTAGAGTTAATGTTTTTGAAAGACTGTGTCTCGATCATCCGTTTCTCAAACACCATGTAGTGCGAGAAATCCAATGGATGAGATCGAGTCTTGTGGGGAAAAGTGCGCAAACCTCTGTAGAGTGTACAATCTAATCATGGTTAGCCGTGTCCCCGGTTATGGACATCTTGAGTATCTGGTTCTTGGATTATCATATGGATCTCATCACTCTAAATTTAATTTGTTGGGTTGATAATTACTTTTAATTGGGATTGAGTTGGAGGAACCTTCTGAATGTTGTTCAACTACCATGATAGTTAAATAAAACACATTCCTTTGTTGTAGGAAAAAATTGGCTTTTCGCAAAACATATTAACCGTAGAGCCTCCACCAGCCATATATGCATGTAGTGATAGCATTTATTCTGTTCATTGCTCTACTGTGTTACTATGCCAGCATATTCCATGTGCTGACCCGTTTTCAGGCTGCAACGTATCATGTTGCAGACTTTTTAGACGAAGAGTAAGGTGCGCTAGGTCGTTGTCGTGCACTCAGCTATGCCGTTGGAGTTGATAGACTCACTTTATCTTCCAAGCCTTCCGCTGTTATCTTATTTAGATGGCCTTAAGCCATATTTATGGTAATAAGTTCTCTTTGGTGACTATTGATGTAATAAGTGTGTGATTGCTACTCTATTATAAATCCTTCGAGTACTGTGTGTGTCAGCATTACCGATCCAGGGATGACACTTATGCACAGAGACTTGACCGTCTGAGGTTGGGTCGCTACAAGATGGTACTAGAGCACACACTGAATGTAGGACACGACCACTAAGATGAGCCATAGTGTCAGTACCCCAATTCTAAGTCACACCGATCTAGCATGTAACACCTAATATCACTTTGTGGCCTCACACACGGTATTCCCACGGGTGTCGCCTTACCATGGCCAGGACCGTTTGCGCCTTTTGGCTCACGTATATGATAGTGTCACTAGCATCCATATGACAGAGAACCCGGGCCGACATGACTAGTCGTGGACCCAAAGTGGCACTAACTTACGGGGACAGGCATACATGAATCAACATCGAGCATGTCGGTCAGCAGCGTGCTAATCCGGGCTGTAGCACTGGTCTAACAGGACTCCGGGAACCCGGGCTGTAGCAGGCTAGGCAGGACTCCGGATGTCACCGCGTGACATTTCCCCGAAGGGACAGACACAGGAACAAAGTGAATCACATGCCGGCCAGTCAAGTGTTCCGGAGCAGTAGTGCTGGGCTAGCAGGGCTCCGGTGAACCGGGCTGTAGAGGACTACTATGGCTCATGGAAGCACAAGACTACAATTCCCCATAAGAGAGGCTACCAAGGATAAACAACTAGGTTGTCGGATCCCACACATACCAAGCATTTCAATCATACACACAATATGCTCGATATGTGTAAATACAACATGGCATCACAACATAACTCTACGACTCTAGTATTTATACATTAGGCTCCGAGGAGCCAAGTATTACAAACATGGGTCTCATGACCCAACATATAGAGCATACAAGTCAAAGCACAAGCAGAAGCTTAACATGTCTGAGTACAGACTTCTACAAATGGAAAAGGCTGAGAAGCCTGACTATCTATCAGATCCTGCCGAGGGCACAAGATCGTAGCTGAGGTATCAAGCTAAACATCGAAGTCCACACGGAACTACTAGCGAGACTGACGTCTCTCTGCAAAACATAAAATAGGCAAACGTGAGTACAAATGTACCCAGCAAGACTTACATCAGAACTAGCTACATATGCATCGGTATCAACAAAGGGGTGGTGGAGTTTGACTGCAGCAAGCCAGCTTTGACTCGGTGGCTATCCTGAACTATGACTGCAAGTAACTCTTTTGAGGTGGCGCACACGAGTCCGCATATTCACCATATCAATACTCCACTATGGATCCGCTCCCGTCTCCCTACGAGAACGCCATCCATAGCACTCACGCTTGTCTTGCGCATTTTAGAGTATCCACTTTCACTTGTCTATGAACTATGCAAGGGGTCCAAGTTTCCATATCCGAGGAATCCAGCTATTCGAATAGATAATGATAACCCTGCAGGGGTGTACTTCTTCACACACGCTCTCGCCACTTACCACCATGTACATGTCGTGTATCTCGGCAACCTTCAAGCGGAAGCCTGGTGAGGGAGTTGGCCACGACCTGACTAACCACACAAGTCTCTCATCCAGGTTTATCGCCTATTCGGGTTCCATCCGCAAGGAGATCCGGCCGAGGTGTCACTCACGGCCCCAAACGATGTGTACAGGGTTCCCAAGCCCACCATCCGGGTGCCACTTGGTACACCGGGCCACTATGCCTAGTCTGTCCCAAGCCCACCTGTACCGGGTGCCACTTGGTAGACTACTAACACTACCTACAAACACCAGAAACTAGTTGCAACTCCTGGACAAAGATCGAGTTGATTAATAAGTCGAGAGGGGTCGAGTTACCGGAACCCAATGTGTGGTAGTAACTGTTCATGGATCACAAACACAGAGCTCGGTTCCTAGGAACGGCTGCAATGAGACAACCCACCATGTACTCCTACATGGCCTCTCACCGCTACCTTTACCAAATCGTGTTCACACACTTAGCTCTCAACGGTAGGACATGTTCACCATGTTCCAATTCATTCCCGATGAAT
Source organism: Triticum dicoccoides (assembly GCF_002162155.2). NCBI lineage: Eukaryota > Viridiplantae > Streptophyta > Magnoliopsida > Poales > Poaceae > Triticum > Triticum dicoccoides. The sequence continues at coordinate 160,158,767 of NC_041382.1, forward strand.
CAGACCTGACTCAACTCTAAGCAGTAGCAGGCATGACAACAAGCATGAATGAGTAGGCACATCAGGGCTCAAACAACTCCTACTCATGCTAGTGGGTTTCATCTATTTACTGTGGCAATGACAGGTCATGCAGAGGAAAGGGGTTCAGCCACCGCAGCATGTAACCATTGAATCGTTGTTGTCCTAATGCAGTAAAAGAGAGTAGGAGCGAGAGAGTGGGATTGTATCGGAATGAACAAGGGGTTTTTGCTTGCCTGGCACTTCTAAAGATAGCATAGCTCTTCATCAGTGTCATCGGTCACGTCGTCGGAAACATCGTCTACTGAGAGGGGATGGTTACCGGCAAACAGAGAAGGACACAATCAATGAAATGCAACAATATGATGCATGATCATGATATGGAAATATTCTTGTGTTTGAGCTAATGCAACTAGAGTCCAGATTAGATGAAGTTGGTTTGAACCCAAGGTTCAAATTCAAACTTCATATGTGAATAATCAAATGCCATTTACATAGTTTGTCCTAAATAGTGATGTTAACTTGCTCAAACATGCATGAACATGGCATAAACAGATTCTTCATATTTTTCTGATCATTTTTCATATATAACTTATTTCCATTGAAGTTATAGATTATTTTCTACGATTTTTCAAAGTTTTGGATATTATCTGAAATAAATAAATCATTTAAGATTTATTTAAATTCCAGAAAGGAATTATTGCGTCAGCATGACCTCATAGTGACGTCAGCAGGTCAACGGCTCAGTCCAGGTCAAACCTGACGTGTGGGGTCCACATGTCAGTGACACAGTTAACTAACAGAGTTAAATAAAATTAAACTAAACCTAATCCAGATTAGTTAAGGCCTGGGCCCACATGTCAGTGTCTATAGGTTGGTTAGCTGGCAGCAATTAGCACTAATCACGCGGCCACGTTAGCACGCTGGAGTTGAACGCTGGCGAGCACACAAACGACGCTCGGAGACGCGCTACGGGCGGCGGCTGGACGCGCGAAGGCCAGCAGAAGATAGCCCGCGCTCGACCGCATCTAGAAGAGTGATCGAGAAGCCTCGGGGTCGCCGGAAATGACGACGGCGAGCACAGAGGCGGCGGCCGGAGTTCAGCGTCAGCGGGTCAGGCGCTACGGCGCACGAGATGAGGATCTGGTGGGTGTGCTCGGCTCCTGGGAGTGTGCTGAGGACGATAGCGTCCTCAGATGCGACGTGTGTGGGCTCTCGCCACGGCAGCAACATGGATGGCGGCGAGAAAGCTTTCGGTTATGGCGGGGCTACGGCCTAGAGGGCGAGCGCGACCAGGGGAGAAGGGGGAGACGACGCGGGTGCTCACAGCGCGTCCGATGGCGTCGGCGGCGAGGTCGGGCGTGGTCGGGTTGCTGCGAATCGAGGACGACGACTGTCGGTGCAGAGGATGAAGACAATGACGATGGCGGCGCTGCGGGGCGCTCCGGCGTCATTTGGCTTGGCGGAGATGAAGAAGAGGTCGGGGTGGAGCTCTTGGGGACGGCAGAGGGGCAAGTAGGTGGTTGTGGCCGCGGTAAACAGCGTCGGCGGCGATGAGCTCGCTCAGTTGCGCTCGGGAGGGGGAGCAGAGGAAGGGAAAGAGCTCGAGGGGGAGTGTGAGAGACCCAGGGGGTCGCGTGGCGTCGGCAGAGGCGAGGAGGAAGCAGGAAGCGGCAAGCATGAGCTGGCGCAGCTCGGCTGCGCACTCTCCACGCAGCTGCCTCGCCTTCTGGCAGAAGGTTGAAGAAGGCGCTGCGCTGGCTAGGCTGCGCAGTGTTGGGCCGGCTGGGCGCCAGGTAAGTTGACCCAGGTAAGTCTTCTGCCTTTCCATTTGTTTCTGTTTTCTACTTTTGCAATTTGTTTTTGATTTAGCAAAAACACCAAATCATTGCTATAAATCCTGAAATTAATTATGGGCAATAACTAAACTTTCTCAGAGGCCCTTAGCTATTTCCAGAATTGCTGGATCATTTAATAATATTTATAGCAATTAAATGCCCCAATTCAAATACTTTATAAATTAGTTCAAATATCCAGAATGACCTAAAAATATATGCATCATTTTTGGCAGAGGTTTTCACCTTTAACAAAAATAATGAACATTTTCAAAGGCATTTTGGATTCATTGAAGATTATTTTAGGTTGAACCTATTTGACTTGATCTGGTGCTAGGGTTTCAACAATCCCCATTTGAACTTTCAAAGAATTTTAGACATGATGCATGGATGCTTGTGCAACTATTTGCAATCAAATTCTAGGGCTGTGACACATAGATCACTCTTCTCTACTCATTTCTGACTTCTCTCCATTTTCTACTCTATAGGATGACAGACTCAAGGAACAAGTTTGCACAACCGGATGAAGACACACCTTTTGGGAGACACCTGAAGGAAGTCACTAGTTACCTGAACATCAGAATACCAAGCTTCACCGGGACCTACACCGCCACCTTACCAGAAAAGGAGCGTTGGATGATTCAAGGTCAAGTTCCAGGAAGGACATTCACGCCAGTCACTGAGCCCATAGAGTTTTCCTTTGATGCACCAACCTGGAGTCTAGGCAAGAGCATGGAAGCCCACATTGCTATGGGACGCATTGGAGAAGTCTACAAACAGGAGCTGAAGGACACTATCTACCAGATATGTGGGTGCCGAGATGAGCAATGGGAGATGATCGGCACCAGGAAGGACAAGTTCATTGCAACTTTCATCCAGGAGTTAAACCAGCACATTCGACGCAAGGAGAACTATATGTGCGCTAGCATGATAGATTTGAAGAAGGCGATGACCAAGAACATGGAGCTGGAAGAGGAACTCAAGTCTACACGCGACGAATATGAGGAGGAAATCGCAATACTAGTGGAGATGAATGACGACCTGACAAGGAAGCTCGGGGTATTCATGGGAGATCCCGTGCCAGGAGGAGATGATGACCATCCCAAGGACTGCATCATCGACGACACCGACTTCGACCCCAGTGATGATGATTATGAAGACGAAGCTGGAACAGATATCATGGAGTCTTCCACCGATCAAAATTTCTAGTAGACCACCATATGATCAGTAGTATATCCCCATGTAAACAGTATAGTCCGAGCACTGTAACGATAGCTAGATCAATTGTATGCCCTTGCTTGATTGATTGAGTGATATGATATGATTGTGTTTGTCTCAGGTGCATATGGGTAGTGTTTTCTCACTAGACCTCTTTCTATTCTAATCTCTTCCATCTAAACCCATCAGATACCTCCGAGATATGACCCCGGGTTTGTCTTCCCACCAGAGCTCACTCAGTTGATCCAGCAGCAGAATGCCTTGTTGCAGTTGTTAGTTCAGAACCAAGGCAGCAACAACAACAACCCACCGCCACCACCTCCAGTTGACAATTTAGCCCATTTTCTGAGGTTGCAGCCGCCGGTGTTTTCCAGTAGCATCGAGCCGATAGTTTGTAACACCCCGAGACCAATGTGCCAGGTGTCGTCTAGTTATTCGCTATTGTAGCCTTGTCTTTGCTTGCGTGTCATGCGTCTCATATCATGTCATCATGTGCATTTCATTTGCATACATGTTCGTCTCATGCATCCGAGCATTTTCCCCGTTGTCCGTTTTGCAATCCGGCGCTCCTATGTCATCCGGTGTCCCTTTCTACCTCTTTTCGTGTGCAGGCGTTAAACGTTTTCGGATTGGACCGGGACTTGTCATGCGGCCTTGGTTTGCTACCGGTAGACCGCCTGACAAGTTTCGTGCCATTTGGACTTCGTTTGATACTCCAACGGTTAACCGAGGGACCGAAAAGGCCTCGTGTGTGTTGCAGCCCAACACCCCTCCAAAGTGGCCCAAAACCCACCTAAACCTCTTCCATCATCTCGGTCGTTTGATCACGATCGCGTGGCCACAAACCGCACCTCATTTGGAGCTTCCTAGCTCCCTCTACCTCCATAAATAGACCCCCCATTTCAATCCCGGGTCCATTTCGCCCCTAACCCTAGATCCCACCTTCTCGCGCAGACGGACACGTCCGCTCTCGCGCCGGACAATGTCCACGCCGCCGTTCCCAACCAACCTGCGCCGGCCACGTCACCCTCGCCACCTTCTCTCTCCTCCAGCCCCGCCGACGGCTCGTGCGGCCCGGATCGGGCCCGCGGGGCCCAACCGCTCGCCGCCGCCGCTCTCAGAGGGAGCCCGCGCCCCGCACCCTGGCCGGATTCGCCCCGCCGCGCCTCTTCTTCGTCCCCGCCACCTCGGGAGCTTTGTGTCGCCACCATCAAACGCCGCCGCGGCTCCAGGTCCTCGCCGGCGTTGCTCCTCGCCGGAGAATGGCGCCGTCGCCGCCCCGCCATGGTTGGCCACGGGAGCTCGCCGGGACTCCCCGCCGCCTCGTCCTCCCCTCCGATGACCAGATCCGGCCGCTCCGGCCCCGATCCGGCCACCCCGGCCCCGTCTTCGGCCATTCTCCGCCCTTGCGCCGATGTACCTTCGTCTGCGTCGCCGGGCTCCCATCGTTCTCCGTCCCACTCGTCCCCGCGTGCGGACGCGTGCATGGGCCGCAGCCGCTACTGTTCCTTAAGCAAGGCCCAGCGCAGCGCCAAGCCGGCCCAGGTCCGTCCCCGCCGGCCCACTTCCTCCGGCTCGGTTTATTTTTTTCGCGAGGTTATATTTCTCTGTCCCCCAGATTCTAGTATTATTGGGCATTTTCATCGCATCATCATTCATCTTTCGTGGCTCCGTTTTGAGCGTGCAGCATATCAAAATGTTCGCCTCGACGAGTACATCATTTCACCTCATTGCATAATTCTCATTTGAGCTCATCTTGATGCCCGAAATGTTGTTGGAAGAGGGCTATGTGAGTATTTTGTCAGATCTGTTTCAGCAAATGGCATTTTGTCATTTTTGCCATGAGTAATGTGTGCATGCTATGATCCTGAGCTCTACATGTATTCTGTTATATGCCATGTCATCTTTATAGAGGTGCTTACCATGTATTTTTGTGATATTTGTGGTGACTAGCACAAGCTTGCAAAGTAGCGTAGTCGGTAATGTTGATTTCAGGGACTTAGAATTTCACCAAGTCCTTGTCCTGATTTTGTCGTTATGCCATATGTTCATGTTGTTTGCTAGTGATCCGTGCCTCTTTTGAGGATGATCAGTAAGGATGTTTTGTTAACATTGTGGTGCTCTATCCATCCATGTCTCTTTTTGCATTTATGGATCAACCTAGCTTGAGTCAATCGAGCTCTACTTTTGCTATAAAGTGAATCCTGACAGATTGTTGACAAGTTTAGCGGTTTTGCCGAGGATGTTGCTATTGATCCGTGCATGCTATGTTGTTGTTCTTGCCATGTAATGCTCCTATGCCTTGTTTTCTTCATGGGTGTATGCTTAGATTTTCATGCCATGCTCTATAGTGAGTGCATCGAGCTCGTAAACACGCCTACACGTTAACTGTTTTGCATGCTCCAGTTTTTCACTAAGTCTGAATCTGTTTATGTTTTTGCCATGTTCACATGCTTGCAATTGTATTTTCTGATCCCTTTTGGCTCAAGGTCACTAAGGGACTTTTGTTAAGTGCTTTGAGTAGCTTCATGCCATGCCTTGATTTGCCATGATATGTTCCTGTAGCATGTAGTTTTCATGCTCTAAAGATTGCTACCTGATGATAAATTCCAGACTTGTGTTAATTTCACCAAGTCTGAAACCTGTTATCATTTGCACTTTTGCCATGATTGTTTGAACCTGTTATTGGATGAATTAGCCGTAGCTCAGTGTTCATCTTTTGTCAAGCTTCATGAGTGGATCCCTGCCATGGATTTTGTTGTCATGTTTGAGTGCTGTAGCATATTTATCTTGATGCATTTAGTTGGTCACTTGCTGATTATCGCAGACCGGTGCCATATTTGTTTTCCTTGCCATTTCCAAACCGTGCATCCGATTCCGGTGATCTTTATATCGATTTCAACCAAAATTATCTCCCCTTTCCAGTGGCACTCTTGGATTTCCATGTTAAGGCCAGGTTCAATCAGTCCTTTCCAAATCATGCATATGCATCACATACCGCATGTCGCATATCATACCATGTTCATGTGTTGGTTGTTTACTATGTTGTGTGCTTCTTTCTGGTGTTGCTTCTTCGGGTTGGTTCCGTTAACATCGCATTTGTGAGGACCCGTTCGACTTCGTCTGTTTGTCTTCTTCATGGACTCGTTCTTCTTACTTGTGGGATTTCAGGCAAGAGGACCATACCCTCAAAATCACTTCTATCTTTGCTTGCTAGTTGCTCGCTCTTTTGCTATGCCTATGCTGCGATACCTACCACTTGTTTATCATGCCTCCCATATTGTGAAGCCAAGACTCTAACCCACCTTATCCTAGAAAACCGTTGTTTGGCTATGTTACCACTTTGCTCAGCCCCTCTTATAGCGTTGTTAGTTGCAGGTGAAGATTGAAGTTTGTTCCTTGTTGGAATATGGAGATGTTTTTCCTTGTTGGAACATGTTTCCTTGTTGGGATATCACAATATCTCTTATCTAATTAATGCATCTATATACTTGGTAAAGGGTGGAAGGCTCGGCCTTATGCCTAGTGTTTTGTTCCACTCTTGCCGCCCTAGTTTCCTTCATATCGGTGTTATGTTCCCGGATTTTGCGTTCCTTACGCGGTTGGGTTATAAAGGGAACCCCTTGACAGTTCGCCTTGAATAAAACTCTTCCAGCAAGGCCCAACATTGATTTTACCATTCGCCACCTAGCCTTTTCTTTCCCTTGGGTAGCCCTGCCCAAGGGTCATCTTTATTAAACCCCCGGGCCAGTGCTCCTCTGAGTGTTGGTCCAACCTGTCAGCTGCCGGTGGCCACCAGGGGCAACTCTGGGCTAGCCTACCGGAACCTTGGACAATCCGGTGTGCCCTGAGAAAGAGATATGTGCAGCTCCTATCGGGATTTGTCGGCACATTCGGGTGGCTTTGCTGATCTTGTTTTACCATTGTCGAAATGTCTTGTAATCGGGATTCCGAGTCTGATCGGGTCTTCCCGCTAGAAGGAATATCCTTCGTTGACCGTGAGAGCTTGTGATGGGCTAAGTTGGGACACCCCTGCAGGGTTTCGAACTTTCGAAAGCCGTGCCCGCGGTTATGGGCAGATAGGAATTTGTTAATGTCCGATTGTAGAAAACCTGAAGTTGATCTTAATTAAAATACATCAACCGCGTGTGTAACCGTGATGGTCTCTTCTCGACGGAGTCCGGGAAGTGAACACGGTGTTGGAGTTATGCTTGACGTAGGTTGTTCTAGGATCACTTCTTCATCATAGTTGTTCGACCGTGCTTTTGCCTTCTCTTCTCGCTCTCTTTTGCGAATAGGTTAGTCACCATATATGCTAGTCGCTTGCTGCAGCTCCACCTCATACCTTTTACCTTACCCATAAGCTTAAATAGTCTTGATCGCGAGGGTGTGAAATTGCTGAGTCCCCGTGACTCACAGATACTTCCAAAACCAGCTTGCAGGTGCCGTTGAACCGTGTAGATGACGCAACCAAGCTCAAGGAGGAGCTCAATGAAGATCTTGTCCTTTGTGTTGTTTCGTTCTAGTTGATCAGTAGTGGAGCCCAGTTGGGACGATCGGGGATCTGTGTAGCATTTGGGGTAGTCTTCTTTTATTTTGGTTCCGTAGTCAGACCTTGATTGTATTTGGATGATGTGATGCTTTATTCATGTATTTGTGTGAAGTGGCGATTGTAAGCCAACTATGTATCTCTTTCCCTTATGTATTACATGGGTTGTGCGAAGATTACCTCACTTGCGACATTGCTTTCAATGCGGTTATGCCTCTAAGTCATGCTTCGACATGTGGGAGATATAGCCGCATCGAGGGTGTTACAAGTTGGTATTAGAGCCTTCCCCGACCTTAGGAGCCCCTGCTTGATCAAATTGTTGGCGTTATTGAGTCTAGAAAAATGTTTTGAGTCATTTAGGATTATATATCGGAGTGTAGGAATTCTTTTTACTCCTCAGTCCCTTCGTCGCTCTGGTGAGGCATCCTGACGTAGAGTTTTGACTCTTCTCTTCTCAAATTTCACTATTTTTTTAGGATCACGCAGGTATCTTGGAATCGTTTCGATGGTTTTGTGACGAGAACATTGTTCTTGGTGCCTCCTGACATTTAGGGGTTGTGGCAGTGTCCCGGGGAGTTGAGCTCCGAGGTGTTGTCGTCACAATTTTATCGTTGCAGTTCTGGAATACCTGAGTTTAGTTTAGCCGACATCGAAAATCTCTTTTATGTAGTTTTTGGTGAGATAACCTCGACGCCACCCAGTACTGGGGCGGGAGTTCGGGAGTATTGCCATAACTCATATAACGGATGCTTTTCGAAGGTTGAGGTAAATGATTTCCGAAGATTTCTTGGTTATGTGTTGAAGGATGGATATAGCTGGATGTAGGATTTGCTAGTTTGGGTGAGATATTATGCTTCCCCTGTATCCCCAACACCCGATTGCATAACCGAAAAATTTCGGGAGTTTATAAGTGGGAATTCAAGTAGCTCTTAGGATATCTTTCCGACGGATATGTGATATGAAATTGGGGTTCGACGTCTAGTGGTCCGCCTATCCATGGTTGGTTTTATAGTGGTCTCGTTGTGTCTTAAAGAGTCCTTGGCTATGCTGACTCGGGGACGCTTCGTATGTCATGTGCACTGCCTTGTACATGATGTCATTGTACGATCGAGCCCGTGTAGGCCCCACCACGAAAACTTCGGACGAAATCTCTATCATGTGTTTGTTCCGGCTTATTCTGCAAGCCAACCCTTTGTTTTTGGTTTTGAGTGGTGGTATTCTAGTTGCTTTGAAGTCAAATGTTGATTCCATACCTTTCTTAAACGGTGTTCATATACTTCGATGTGAATACTAATCCTTCATGATAATCGAGATTGTCATGTCAATCTTTTTCAACCGGTGTGTTTCTCTTCAAGTGGATCCGTTCATTCTCAACATCCGCAAGATTCAATCTCAGTTTTCTCAACGTTGTTTGTTTCATCCATCCCAAGCTGCCTTTGTTTTCCCGCCCACCCACCCTTTTTCTTCAAGTACTCAGATGTCTTAATCAAATATCCATCGTATGGATGTGAAGACTCTTCATTCTTGCCTTTCAACGTTCTTACCCAGGGATTCTCTTGAAGATGTTCTACTCGTTCATCACTCTCCATTCTTTTCCTTTTCTGGTGGAACCAATCCAAGCTTTCAGTGTTGTTCATATCCTTTCCTTGTTTCAATGCTTTCTCATGCCGGTGCTATTCTTAACCATCCACTTCTCACTATTCAATTGTTCTGGAGTGCTCAAGATATCTCGAAGATTCGTGTTTCCACTCTCCTTCCGTTCAAGCTCTTTCGAGGATGCTATATCTTACAAGCTATTTAACTCAACGGTGCAATATCCTCTTCAAGCAATCGTTCAACGGTGTTTCTTTTGAGTGGGTCCTAACCCACAGGTCTTTTTCTAGGACCTTACCTGACTCTTCCTATTTTTCCGGAGCTATCCTCAAATTCTTTTCGAAGTTTTGACGTAAGAATGATTCATCATCAGTCAAATGTCTTCTCCAAAGATCTTTCACACTATTTTCATCGTTGGCTCAACCTTTTTCATTCGTCATTCCAGAGTGCCTCAATAATTTTTTGTGGTGTTTCTCGTCGTCATTCTCAACATTTGAAGACCAAAGAAGAATTTTTCCTCCATATCTTGCTCCATTCTCTCAAGATTCATGGTTCTAGCCTTTCGCCATCCTCTCTTTACTGTTTTCGATTATCAGAATTCTTTTCACCTATCAGGAGCAAATTCAGGAGTATTTTCAGTTTCATCATCCGGAGCCCATCATCTTAGATTTATTCTTTCTTAGCTTTCAGCTATCATTCTCCAAATATTACCGGTGCATCGCTCAAATATCCACTAATCAGCTCGTGATTTATTCGTTCTCTTGTATCTAAATTCCTTCAAGTATCTTCTTTCGTTTTCCAATTATTCCCGGTGAATTTGTGCTCTTGCTACTTTCATGTTCAATTCTTACGGTGGTTCTTCCAAGTTTCTTCTTCCTTCCTTTATCATATAAATGCATTCGTGTTTTCCAAATTCTACCGGTGGATCGTTGAAGACCTTCCCAAGTCTGATGCTATATCTATATTAATCTTTCTACGAGGATAAGTAGTATGCCAAATCCGTTGCTTGTCAGCAATTAAATTGTTGAAGGATATGCATAACATAATTCTTATTCTTGTTTCATCGAGTAAATTCAATTCCTGCTTTCCGGAGTGGTTCATTATATCACATTCTCGGTTTGAGATTCTTTATCTTTTCTTTTCCGGAGTTCCAAGCTTTTCCGCATTATATCATCATGAAGATTCATCTAAATCATCGCAAGGCTTCACCTTGTGTTTTCAACTTCTCTTTCCCTTCCATTTGATCATTCTTTTGTTTAACGGAGTTCTTCATGGAGGCTCTACATGATGGTTCATAAAGGATTTAATTCCTTCTTGAAGTTTTCATCGAGATTCTTTTCTAAGGAGCTCAAGTATTCTTCATCTTGCAATCCGAAGTGCAATTCTTTTTACCTTATCATCGGAGGTGGTATTATGTCATTCTTGATAATTTGAGTTCATGTTTCATGATCCACATATTGTTAACAATGAGGTATTTTAAATCCATCAATCTCTTCATTGGAGTTATATTGGGTTATATTTCACCTAAAGCCTTCCCTGAGGATTGTTGCTATCATGGTGGTTATAATTGACCCAAGTTCTTCTTTATCCTCCCGGTGAAATAAGTTTCTCGTCTCCTTGTTGATATAAATCCAATCTATTATTTTTCGTTAGTGGCAGAATTTCACCTCATAGCTTTGAGATGTTTTCTATAAGTCCACTACAACGTTATTCTTTTCATTGTTGGTTTTCCGACAACTCCGCTCGACCCGTCTCCTAAAGATGCCTTTTCAGGCTCTTTTGTAGCAGAAGTTGGCATTGTCTTCTACATTCTTTTGTCTCAATTATCTTTATTCTATTCTTCCTCCTGGAGGTCTATTGATGTTGCTCTTTTCACTCCTCATCTAGTTTTGTCAAGATCATGTTCAACTTCATCCATTTACAGTCGAAGTGTTGCCCAAATTATATCAGTCTTTTTCCTTCTCTATCTTGTTTAACCGGAGTGTCGTGTCCTTTGCTCAAGCTATTTCATTTTATCAAGTCTTTCATCTCTTTTCAACCAAAGTTTTACCCGAATCGGTTCTTTCATATTCCTCTTTCTTAACGGAGTGCTTTCAACTTTGTTCATCTCCGTTGCTTTCTTTCTTTCTTTCTTTTGTTCAACCTCTCAATGTTCTTTGGTTTCACTCGTTTGGCAAAAAAGCAACTTAGTTTCACCTCTTCTTTTTCTCTTCCGTTTTCCCTCCGGTGCCACTCTAGATCTCGGGACGAGATCCTCTCATAGTGGTGGAGTGTTGTAACACCCCGAGACCGATGTGCCAGGTGTCGTCCAGTTATTCGCTGTTGTTGCCTTGTCTTTTATTGCATGTCATGCATCTCATATCATGTCATCATTTGCATTTCGTTTGCATACATGTTCGTCTCATGCATCCGAGCATTTTCCCCGTTGTCCGTTTTGCAATCCGGCTGTAACGCCCCAAGACCGGAGCTTCAGTTGCCTTCCAGGGTTTCCAGTTTTCGCCGTGTGTTTCATTTGTGCCTGCCCTTTTATTTTTGCATTGCATCATGTCATCATGCCCTCATCTCATAAATCTTTTGCAACTCAACTAAATAAATTGTATGGATTTTTCGATCCATTTAAATTGAGGGAATTCACTCGTGATTTCTCTTTATAAGATATTAAAGCCTCTCAATATTATTAGGGAGCTATAATAAAATATTCCATTTTGGAATTCACCATAACACACTTGCAAAATCCCAATGCTTCTGTTGTCTTAATTCTTGATCTCCAACTTTGCCATTTATTCTTTCATCATCTTCCGGAGCTCCACCAAATATCTCAACATTTTTTACTACTCCTAAAGTCTAGACTCCATTCAAACTCCTTCGGTGCAAGTTAAATAATTTTAGATTTAACTTCTCCTATTTTGTTGGAACCATTTTTGTTGGGTTGGAAATATTCCGTAAAGCCTTACAAATATGTCCCACCATTTTATTCTTGTTCTTGGCCTTTCTTTTAATTCGTTTGAATTGCTCTCTTTTTTTTTCTGCTAAAGAGAGAGAGAGAGAAGGAGCCCAGCAGCCTGGGCCTCCCATCCTCCCGCGCCGGCCCAAGGCCAAGGCCCAGCCGCCCCCCACTGTAACCCTAGCCCCGAGTTCCCCGATCCAATCTCCCCCCTCGTTTCCCCTCAGCGCCGTCACCTCCCTCGCTACCGCGGCCGCTCCCCTCGATCCCCATCTCCCTGCGGCCTCCTCCTCGCCCTTCCTTCTCCCGCGCCGCCACTGGAGGCCAACTCCGGCGCCCCTGCCTCGTCTCCCATCCTCTCCGCCGCGACGCCTTCCCTCCTCCGTCGCCTGCGGCCGTGCCAGGACCTCCGTCGTTGCCCCTGCAGCCTTCCCTCCTCCGCGTCGTCGCCTCCCCATGGCGCCGCGCCCGGCCCCCCGCGTCCGCCATCGGCTCCTCTGCTTCACCCGTCCTTTGCTCCGCCTCCATCGCCGGCAACCACGACCAGCCACCGCCCTCCTTGGAGCTCCCATGGCCGCCGCGCCCTGTTCCGGGTCGCCTCCACCTGTGACCCGCCCCAACCACCAGGGAGCAGAGCCCCCGCGCGCTGCTTCTTCGCCTCGCCTCCCTCCGCTCCACCACGCCGGCCTTCGGAGCCGTTGCCGGCGGCCGCATCGTCGCCCGTCCATGGTCGCCAGCGCCGTGTGCTCCGCCGTCCCCGCGCCCTGCTGCCTCCTAGGGTGCCGCACGGTCGCCGTTCATCTTCAACCGCGGGACCGCAGTCCTCCTCCAACATCGTCTAGATCCGGATGGCCATCGCGCCGTGCTTGTTGCATGCCAAGTCAGTCCCGTGGATTTTGTTAAGAGTTCCACTTCGACCCGTGCACGCCTTGTGGATTCGCCGAGTACATCTACCGCCTTCTTCGGTATCACCAAGAACGCCAAGTACCCCTACGAACCGTGTACGACTACCGGCGCCGAAGTCCGCGAGTACCACTACGTTTGCCTTGTACATCTACACCAAGACCGGACCGACAAGTACCACGACGTCCGTGAACCACTACCGTCGCCCCGAAGATGTTGGATTCGTCAAGTACCTCTCCGAAAAACGAACGTGAACGTCTACCTCCACGACGACCCGTGAACGTCTACGAGATGTACCACTACCGTCGACCCGTGAACGTCTACTTTCCTCTACGAACGCGTTCCGCCCCGAATGCACGCTTCGAAGGTATAGCCGCCGAGAACGATCGCCGTGGACCGATTGCATGTGTTGAATGAGATGCTCGAGTTTTGCACCGTGATCGAATCGTCCTTGCGATGCCCCTCTTTTGCCGTGCCACCGTCCCGTGGGAACCCGGAAGCCGGGATCACCCCACCATCTTGCATGACTCGCTCACGTCACGCCTCCTTTTGCACCGGTATCTTTGTGAGCTACCGGAACCGATATGTTGCCATGGCATCATTTTCGGATATGTTGCCGTGGCACCATTTCTGTTTCGCCGCCGTGGCACCCTTTTCATTCCGCCATGGCGACTAATGCTTCATAACATGCTTATGTCAACATTTTCATAAAATTGCATAAAACTTGTATATGTCATCCGCATCATGATAACAACATTTAAAATGTTTAAACTTGTTGTTGCATTAAATTGCTAAATGCATATGGGGATTTACCGGATTTGTTGTTTTTATATCCGGCCCCATTTAAATTGTTTAGATGGTATAGTTTATATTATGCTTCACCTCTTGCCATGTTTAACAACAGTTAGTATTGTTGGGTAGCTTAAACGAGAGATAACTAAATAATTGATGTGGTGTTCCGTCAACATGCACCTCGTTGCATATTGAGCTCCATTTAATTTGTAGGATTATTTGTGCACTTTGCCATGCCATGCCTCATTAAACCGGACATGCATCATACTCGATTGTGCATCGTGCCATGTTTATGTGATGTTTGTTTACTATGTTGTTTGTTTCTTTCCGGGTTGCTTCTCTCGTTAGCTTCGGTTTCGTTCCGGAGTTGTGAGGATTTGTTCGTCTACGACCGTTTGTCTTCTTCTTGGATTCGTTCTTCTTCCTTGCGGGATCTCAGGCAAGATGATCATACCCTCGAAATCACTACTATCTTTGCTATGCTAGTTTGCGCGCTCTTGCTATGCCAATGCTACGATGCCTACCATTTGCTTGTCAGCCTCCCAAATTGCCATGTCAAACCTCTAACCCACCATGTCCTAGCAAACCGTTGATTGGCTATGTTACCGCTTTGCTCAGCCCCTCTTATAGCGTTGTTAGTTGCAGGTGAAGATTGAAGTTTGTTCCTTGTTGGAACACGGAGATGTTGTTCCTTGTTGGAACATGTTTACTTGTTGGGATATCACAATATATCTTATTTAATTAATGCATCTATATACTTGGTAAAGGGTGGAAGGCTCGGCCTTATGCCTGGTGTTTTGTTCCACTCTTGCCGCCCTAGTTTCCGTCATATCGGTGTTATGTTCCCGGATTTTGCGTCCCTTACGCGGTTGGGCTATAATGGGAACCCCTTGACAGTTCGCCTTAATTAAAGCTCTTCCAGCAATGCCCAACATTGGTTTTACCATTCGCCACCTAGCCTTTTCTTTCCCTTGGGTTCTGCAGACTCAAGGGTCATCTTTATTTTAACCCCCCCGGGCCAGTGCTCCTCTGAGTGTTGGTCCGAACTGGGCAGCCTGCGGGGCCACCTCGGGGAAACTTGAGGGTTGGTTTTACTCGTAGCTTGACCTATCTGAGTGTGCCCTGAGAAAGAGATATGTGCAGCTCCTATCGAGATTTGTCGGCACATTCGGGCGGTGTTGCTGGTTTAGTTTTACCCTGTCGAAATGTCTTGTTGTACCGGGATACCGAGTCTGATCGGAGTGTCTCGGGTGGAGGTCTATTCCTTCGTTGACCGTGAGAGCTTGTCATGGGCTAAGTTGGGACACCCCTGCAGGGATTTGAACTTTCGAAAGCCGTGCCCGCGGTTATGGGCAGATGGGAATTTGTTAACGTCCGGTTGTAGAAAACCCGAAGTTGACCTTAATTAAAATACATCAACCGTGTGTGTAACCGTGATGGTCTCTTTCCGGCGGAGTCCGGGAAGTGAACACGGTGTTGGAGTTATGCTTGACATAGGTAGTCCAGGATCACTTCTTGATCATACTTTTATCGACCGTGCTTTTCCTTCTCTTCTCGCTCTCATTTGCGTATGTTTAGCCACCATATATGCTAGTCGCTTGCTGCAGCTCCACCTCATTACTCCATCCTTCCTATAAGCTTAAATAGTCTTGATCTCGCGGGTGCGAGATTGCTGAGTCCCTGTGGCTCACAGATACTTCCAAAACCAGTTTGCAGGTGCCTATGAGTCCGTGCAGATGACGCAACCAAGCTCAGGAGGAGCTCGTTGAAGATCTTGTCCTTTGTGTTGTTTCCGTGCTAGTTGATCAGTAGTGGAGCCCAGTTGGGGTCGATCGGGGACCTTTGCCGCATTTGGGGTTCTTCTTTTATTTTGGTTCCATAGTCGGACCTTGATTGTATCTGGATGATGTAATGCTTTATTCATGTAATTGTGTGAAGTGGCGATTGTAAGCCAACTATGTATCTCTTTCCCTTATGTATTACATGGGTTGTGTGAAGATTACCTCACTTGCGACATTGCTTTCAATGCGGTTATGCCTCTAAGTCGTGCTTCGACACGTGGGAGATATAGCCGCATCGAGGGCATTACAAGTTGGTAATCAGAGCCTTCCCCGACCTTAGGAGCCCCACTGCTTGATCGTTTTTAGCGGCCGAGTTGTGTCTAGAAAAATGTTTTGAGTCCTTAGGAATTATATATTGGAGAGTTAGGAATTCTTTTTACTCCCCAGTCTCTTCATCGCTCTGGTAAGGCATCCTGACGTAGAGTTTTGACTCTTCTCTTCTCAAATTTCACTAAATTTTTTTTAGGATCACGCGGGTATCTTAGAATCGTTCCGATGGTTTTATGATGAGAACATTGTCTTGGTGCCTCCTGTCAGGGGTTTAGTGGAAGTGTCCCGGGGAGTTGAGCTCTGAGGTGTTGTCGTCATAATTTTATCGTTGCAGTTCTGGAATACCTGAGTTTAGTACGCCGACATCGAAAATCTCTTTTATGCAGTTGTTGGTGAGATAACCCCGATAACCCAGTACTGAGGTGAGTACGGGAGTATTGCCATGACTTGTATAACGGATGCTTTTCGAAGGTTGAGATAGATGATTTCCGAAGGTTTCTTGGTTATGTGTTGAAGGATGGATACAGCTGGATGTAGGATTTGCTAGTTTTGGGTGAGATATTATGCTTCCCCTGTATCCCCAACACCTGATTGCATAATCGGAAAATTTCGGGAGTTTCATAGGTGGGAATTCAAGTAGCTCTTAGGATATCTTTCTGACGGATGTATGATATGAAATTGGGGTTCGACGTCTAGTGGTCCGCCTATTCACGGTCGTTTTTACAGTGGTCTCGTTGTGTCTTAAAGAACCCTTGGCTATGCTAGTTCGGGGACACTTCGTATGTCATGTGCACTGCCTTGTACATGATGGTGCTGTACACTCGAGCCCGTGTAGGCCCCACCACGAAAACTTCGGACGAAATCTCTATCATATGTTTGTTCTGGCTTATTTTGCAAGCCAATCCTTTGTTTTGTTTTGAGTTGTGGTATTCGAGTTGCTTCGAAGTCAAATGTTGATTCCATACCTTTTCCAAATGGTGTTCTCATATTCCTATGTGAATACTAATCCTTCTTGATCATCGAGTCTGTCTTGTCAATCCTTTTTTTTAACCGGTGTGTCTCTCCTCAAGTGGATCCGTTCACGTCAACATTTGCAAGATCATTTATCACTTCTTCTCAACGGTGTTTGTTTCATCCGTCTCCAAGTTGCCTTTGTTTTCCCCACCCTCCCTCCCTTTTGTTTTTCTTCAAGGACTAAGATTTCTTATTCAAGTATCCATTTTATTGATGGGAAGTTTCTCCATTCTTTTCCGTCAATGTTCTTATCCGGTGATTCTCATGAAGATTCTAATGGAGCTTCAAGTTCGTCATTCCTCGTTCTTTTCTTCTCCGGTGGATTTAATTCAAGCTTTGGTATTAAGCATACTCCTTTTCTTTTTTTTCCAATGCTTTTCTTATGCTGGTGCACCTCTTAATCATCCATCTCTCGCTATTAAATTGTTCCGGAGTGCTCAAGATATCTCGAAGATTCGTATTTCCACTCTGCATTCGTTCAAGCTCTTTCGAGATTGGTATCTCATTCAAGTCATTTAATTCAACCGGTGCAACATCTCTTTTAAATCTTTTCAACGGTGTTCTTTTGAGTGGGCCCTAACCCACAGGTCTTTTCCCAGGATCTTACCTGACTCTTCTATTTTCCCAGAGCTATCCTAAATTCTTCTCCAAGTTTGACGTAAGAATGAGTTATCATTAGTCAAATGCTTTTCTCCAAGATCTTTCAAATTCTTTTCATAGTTGGCTCAACCTCTTCGCTTTTGATTCTTCCGGTGTGCCTCAATAATTCTTGGTGGTGTTTCTCGTTGTCTTTCTCATCATTTGAAGACCGAAGAAGAGTTTCTCTAATCTTGCTCTATTCTCTTCAAGATTCATGGTGCTAGCTTGTTGCCATCCTCTCATAATTGTTTTTGATTGTGAGAATCTTTTTCACCCATAAGGAGATATTCAAGAGTCTTCTCAGTTTGTCATCCGGAGTCCATCAATTCAGATTTATTCATTCTCAGTTTGCAGTTATCATTCTCCGATCTTACCGGTGCCTTGTTCAAGTGATCTTTAATCGGCTCGTGCTCTCTTCGTCTCATGTATCTAAATACCCTAAAGTATCTTCATTCATTTTGCAATTCTTCCCGGTGATTTGTGCATTTGCTACGTTCAATTTCAATTCTTACGGTGGTTCGTTCAAGAGTTCTCTTTCTTTGTTATCATATCAATTCATTCGTTCTTTCCAAATCCTACCGGTGGTTCGTTGAAGACCTTCTCAAGTTTACGCTATATCTCTTTTAATCCTTTCTACGAGAATAAGTAGTATGCCAAATCCGTTGATTGTCGTCAATTTAATTGGTGAAGGATAAGCATAACATAATTCTTATTCTTGTTCATCCAAGTGATTAATTCTTTATTCCGGAGGCCCTTAAAATTCTTGGTTTCATTTGTTTCATCTTCTCTTTTTCCCGGAGTTCCAAGCGCTAATTATCACGGAGATCCATCTAAATCATTGCAAGGATTCACCTTGTGTTTTCAATTTCTCTTTCTTTTCATTCCTTTTGTTTACCGGAGTTCTTCATGGAGGTTCTACATGATGGTTCATCAAGGATTTAATTCCCTTCTCAAAGTTTTCATCGAGATTCTTTCCTAAGGAGCTCAAGCTTTCTTCATATGGTAATCCGGAGTGCAATTCCTTCTACCATATTTTGGAGGTGGTATTATG
>NC_041382.1:160179178-160209185 GCF_002162155.2 Triticum dicoccoides
CGCCACTGGAGGCCAACTCCGGTGCCCCTGCCTCGTCTCCCATCCTCTCCGCCGCGACGCCTTCCCTCCTCCGTCGCCTGTGGCCGTGCCAGGACCTCCGTCGTTGCCCCTGCAGCCTTCCCTCCTCCGCGTCGTCGCCTCCCCATGGCGCCGCGCCCGGCCTCCCGCGTCCGCCATCGGCTCCTTTGCTTCACCCGTCCTTTGCTCCGCCTCCATCGCCGGCAACCACGACCAGCCACCGCCCTCCTTGGAGCTCCCATGGCCGCCGCGCCCTGTTCCGGGTCGCCTCCACCTGGGACCCGCCCCAACCACCAGGGAGCAGAGCCCCCGCGCGCTGCTTCTTCGCCTCGCCTCCCTCCGCTCCACCACGCCGGCCTTCGGAGCCGTTGCCGGCGGCCGCATCGTCGCCCGTCCATGGTCGCCAGCGCCGTGTGCTCCGCCGTCCCCGCGCCCTGCTGCCTCCTAGGGTGCCGCACGGTCGCCGTTCATCTTCAACCGCGGGACCGCAGTCCTCCTCCAACATCGTCTAGATCCGGATGGCCATCGCGCCGTGCTTGTTGCATGCCAAGTCAGTCCCGTGGATTTTGTTAAGAGTTCCACTTCGACCCGTGCACGCCTTGTGGATTCGCCGAGTACATCTACCGCCTTCTTCGGTATCACCAAGAACGCCAAGTACCCCTACGAACCGTGTACGACTACCGGCGCCGAAGTCCGCGAGTACCACTACGTTTGCCTTGTACATCTACACCAAGACCGGACCGACAAGTACCACGACGTCCGTGAACCACTACCGTCGCCCCGAAGATGTTGGATTCGTCAAGTACCTCTCCGAAAAACGAACGTGAACGTCTACCTCCACGACGACCCGTGAACGTCTACGAGATGTACCACTACCGTCGACCCGTGAACGTCTACTTTCCTCTACGAACGCGTTCCGCCCCGAATGCACGCTTCGAAGGTATAGCCGCCGAGAACGATCGCCGTGGACCGATTGCATGTGTTGAATGAGATGCTCGAGTTTTTGCACCGTGATCGAATCGTCCTTGCGATGCCCCTCTTTTGCCGTGCCACCGTCCCGTGGGAACCCGGAAGCCGGGATCACCCCACCATCTTGCATGACTCGCTCACGTCACGCCTCCTTTTGCACCGGTATCTTTGTGAGCTACCGGAACCGATATGTTGCCATGGCATCATTTTCGGATATGTTGCCGTGGCACCATTTCTGTTTCGCCGCCGTGGCACCCTTTTCATTCCGCCATGGCGACTAATGCTTCATAACATGCTTATGTCAACATTTTCATAAAATTGCATAAAACTTGTATATGTCATCCGCATCATGATAACAACATTTAAAATGTTTAAACTTGTTGTTGCATTAAATTGCTAAATGCATATGGGGATTTACCGGATTTGTTGTTTTTATATCCGGCCCCATTTAAATTGTTTAGATGGTATAGTTTATATTATGCTTCACCTCTTGCCATGTTTAACAACAGTTAGTATTGTTGGGTAGCTTAAACGAGAGATAACTAAATAATTGATGTGGTGTTCCGTCAACATGCACCTCGTTGCATATTGAGCTCCATTTAATTTGTAGGATTATTTGTGCACTTTGCCATGCCATGCCTCATTAAACCGGACATGCATCATACTCGATTGTGCATCGTGCCATGTTTATGTGATGTTTGTTTACTATGTTGTTTGTTTCTTTCCGGGTTGCTTCTCTCGTTAGCTTCGGTTTCGTTCCGGAGTTGTGAGGATTTGTTCGTCTACGACCGTTTGTCTTCTTCTTGGATTCGTTCTTCTTCCTTGCGGGATCTCAGGCAAGATGATCATACCCTCGAAATCACTACTATCTTTGCTATGCTAGTTTGCGCGCTCTTGCTATGCCAATGCTACGATGCCTACCATTTGCTTGTCAGCCTCCCAAATTGCCATGTCAAACCTCTAACCCACCATGTCCTAGCAAACCGTTGATTGGCTATGTTACCGCTTTGCTCAGCCCCTCTTATAGCGTTGTTAGTTGCAGGTGAAGATTGAAGTTTGTTCCTTGTTGGAACACGGAGATGTTGTTCCTTGTTGGAACATGTTTACTTGTTGGGATATCACAATATATCTTATTTAATTAATGCATCTATATACTTGGTAAAGGGTGGAAGGCTCGGCCTTATGCCTGGTGTTTTGTTCCACTCTTGCCGCCCTAGTTTCCGTCATATCGGTGTTATGTTCCCGGATTTTGCGTCCCTTACGCGGTTGGGCTATAATGGGAACCCCTTGACAATTCGCCTTAATTAAAGCTCTTCCAGCAATGCCCAACATTGGTTTTACCATTCGCCACCTAGCCTTTTCTTTCCCTTGGGTTCTGCAGACTCAAGGGTCATCTTTATTTTAACCCCCCCGGGCCAGTGCTCCTCTGAGTGTTGGTCCGAACTGGGCAGCCTGCGGGGCCACCTCGGGGAAACTTGAGGGTTGGTTTTACTCGTAGCTTGACCTATCTGAGTGTGCCCTGAGAAAGAGATATGTGCAGCTCCTATCGGGATTTGTCGGCACATTCGGGCGGTGATGCTGGTTTAGTTTTACCCTGTCGAAATGTCTTGTTGTACCGGGATACCGAGTCTGATCGGAGTGTCTCGGGTGGAGGTCTATTCCTTCGTTGACCGTGAGAGCTTGTCATGGGCTAAGTTGGGACACCCCTGCAGGGATTTGAACTTTCGAAAGCCGTGCCCGCGGTTATGGGCAGATGGGAATTTGTTAACGTCCGGTTGTAGAAAACCCGAAGTTGACCTTAATTAAAATACATCAACCGTGTGTGTAACCGTGATGGTCTCTTTCTGGCGGAGTCCGGGAAGTGAACACGGTGTTAGAGTTATGCTTGACGTAGGTAGTCCAGGATCACTTCTTGATCATACTTTTATCGACCGTGCTTTGCCTTCTCTTCTCGCTCTCATTTGCGTATGTTTAGCCACCATATATGCTAGTCGCTTGCTGCAGCTCCACCTCATTACTCCATCCTTCCTATAAGCTTAAATAGTCTTGATCTCGCGGGTGCGAGATTGCTGAGTCCCTGTGGCTCACAGATACTTCCAAAACCAGTTTGCAGGTGCCTATGAGTCCGTGCAGATGACGCAACCAAGCTCAGGAGTAGCTCGTTGAAGATCTTGTCCTTTGTGTTGTTTCCGTGCTAGTTGATCAGTAGTGGATCCCAGTTGGGGTCGATCGGGGACCTTTGCCGCATTTGGGGTTCTTCTTTTATTTTGGTTCCGTAGTCGGACCTTGATTGTATCTGGATGATGTAATGCTTTATTCATGTAATTGTGTGAAGTGGCGATTGTAAGCCAACTATGTATCTCTTTCCCTTATGTATTACATGGGTTGTGTGAAGATTACCTCACTTGCGACATTGCTTTCAATGCGGTTATGCCTCTAAGTCGTGCTTCGACACGTGGGAGATATAGCCGCATCGAGGGCGTTACACCGGCGCTCCTATGTCATCCGTTGTCCCTTTCTACCTCTTTTCGTGTGCGGGCGTTAAACTTTTTCGGATTGGACCGAGACTTGTCACGCGGCCTTGGTTTACTACCGGTAGACCGCCTGTCAAGTTTCGTGCCATTTGGACTTCGTTTGATACTCCAACGGTTAACCGAGGGACCGAAAAGGCCTCATGTGTGTTGCAGCCCAACACCCCTCCAAAGTGGCCCAAAACCCAACTAAACCTCCGCCATCATCTCGGTCGTTCGATCACGATCGCGTGGCCGCAAACCGCACCTCATTTGGAGCTTCCTAGCTCCCTCTACCTCTATAAATAGACCCCCCATTTCAATCTCGGGTCCATTTCGCCCCTAACCCTAGATCCCACCTTCTCGCGCCGATGGACACGTCCGCTCCCGCGCCGGACAATGTCCGCGCCACCGTTCCCGACCAACCCGTGCCGGCCACGTCACCCTCGCCACCTTATCTCTCCTCCAGCCCCGCCGCCGGCACGCGCGGCCCGGATCGGGCCAGCGGGGCCCAACCGCTCGCCGCCGCAGCTCTCGGAGGGAGCCCGCGTCCCGCACCCTGGCCGGATTCACCCCGCCGCCTCGGGAGCTTCGCGTCGCCACCGTCGAACGCCGCTGCGGCTCCAGGTCCTCGCCGGCGTTGCTCCTCGCCGGAGAACGGCGCCGTCGCCGCCCCGCCATGGTTGGCCATGGGAGCTCGCCGCGACTCCCCGCCGCCTCGTCCTCCCCTCCGATGACCAGATCCGGCCGCTTCGGCCCCGATCCGGCCACCCTGGCCCCGTCTCCGGCCATTCTCCGCCCCTGCGCCGACGTACCTTCGTCTGCGTCGCTGGGCTCCCGTCGTTCTCCGCCCCGCTCGTCCCCGCGCGCGGACGCGTGCATGGGCCGCAGCCACTACTGTTCCTCAAGCAAGGCCCAGCGCAGCGCCAAGCTGGCCCAGCTCCGTCCCCGCCGGCCCACTTCCTCCGGCTCGGTTTATTTTTTTCGCGAGGTTATATTTCTCTGTCCCCTAGATTCCAGTATTATTGGGCAATTTCATCGCATCATAATTCATCTTCCGAGGCTCCGTTTTGAGCGTGCAACATATCAAAATGTTCGCCTCGACGAGTACATCATTTCACCTCATTGCATAATTCTCATTTGAGCTCATCTTGAAGCCCGAAATGTTGTTGGAAGAGGGCTATGTGAGTATTTTGTCAGATCTCTTTCAGCAAATGGCATTCTGTCATTTTTGCCATGATCAATGTGTGCATGCTATGATCCTGAGCTCTACAAGTGTTTTGTTATATGCCATGCCATCTTTACAGAGGTGCTTACCATGTATTTTTGTGATATTTGTGGTGACTAGCACAAGCTTGCAAAGTAGCATAGTCGGTAATGTTGATTTCAGGGACATAGAATTTCACCAAGTCCTTGTCCTGATTTTGTCGTTATGCCATATGTTCATGTTGTTTCCTAGTGATCCGTGCCTCTTTTGAGGATGATCAGTAATGATGTTTTGTTAACATTGTGGTGCTCTATCCATCCATGTCTTTTTTTGCATTTATGGAGCACCCTAGCTTGAGTCAATCGAGCTCTACTTTTGCTATAAAGTGAATCCTGACAGATTGTTGACAAGTTTAGCGGTTTTGCCGAGGATGTTGCTATTCATGCGTGCATGCTATGTTGTTGTTCTTGCCATGTAATGCTCCTATGCCATGTCTTCTTCATGGGTGTATGCTTAGATTGTCATGCCATGCTCTGTAGTGAGTGCATCGAGCTCGTAAACACGCCTACTCGTTAACTGTTTTGCATGCTCCAGTTTTTCACTAAGTCTGAGTCTGTTTATGTCTTTGCCATGTTCACATGCTTGCAATTGTATTTTCTGATCCCTTTTGGCTCAAGGTCACTAAGGGACTTTTGTTAAGTGCTTTGAGTAGCTTCATGCTATGCCTTGCTTTTCCATGATATGTTCCTGTAGCATGTAGTTTTCATGCTCTAAAGATTGCTACCTGATGATAAATTCCAGACTTGTGTTAATTTCACTAAGTCTAAAACCTATTATCGTTTGCACTTTTGACATGATTGTTTGAACCTGTTATTGGATGAATTAGCCGTAGCTCAGTGTTCATATGTTGTCAAGCTTCATGAGTGGATCCCTGCCATGGATTTTGGTGCCATGTTTGAGTGCTGTAGCATATTTATCTTGATGCATTTAGTTGGTCACTTGCTCATTATCGCAGACCGGTGCCATACTTGTTTTCCTTGCCATTTCCAAACCGTGCATCTGATTCCGGTGATCTTTATATCGATTTCAACCGAAATCATCTCCCCTTTCCAGTGGCACTTTTGGATTTCCATGTTTAGGCCAGGTTCAATCATTCCTTTCCAAATCATGCATATGCATCACATACCGCATGCCGCATATCATACCATGTTCATGAGTTGGTTGTTTACTATGTTGTGTGCTTCTTTCCAGTGTTGCTTCTTCGGGTTGGTTCCGTTAACGTCGCATTTGTGATGACCCGTTCGACTTCGTCTGTTTGTCTTCTTCATGGACTCGTTCTTCTTCCTTGCGGGATTTCAGGCAAGATGACCATACCCTCAAAATCACTTCTATCTTTGCTTGCTAGTTGCTCGCTCTTTTGCTATGCCTATGCTGCGATACCTACCACGTGCTTATCATGCCTCCCATATTGTGAAGCCAAGCCTCTAACCCACCTTATCCTAGCAAACCGCTGTTTGGCTACGTTACCGCTTTGCTCAGCCCCTCTTATAGCGTTGTTAGTTGCAGGTGAAGATTGAAGTTTGTTCCTTGATGGAACATGGAGATGTTGTTCCTTGTTGGGATATCACAATATCTCTTATCTAATTAATGCATCTATATACTGGGTAAAGGGTGGAAGGCTCGACCTTATGCCTAGTGTTTTGTTCCACTCTTGCCGCCCTAGTTTCCGTCAGATCGGTGTTATGTTCCCGGATTTTGCGTTCCATACGCGGTTGGGTTATAAAGGGAACCCCTTGACAGTTCGCCTTGAATAATACTCTTCCAGCAAGGCCCAACATTGGTTTTACCATTCGCCACCTAGCCTTTTCTTTCTCTTGGGTAGGCCTGCCCAAGGTTCATCTTCATTAAACTCCCGGGCCAGTGCTCCTCTGAGTGTTGGTCCAACCTGTCAGCTGCCGGTGGCCACCAGGGGCAAATCTGGGCTGGCCTACCGGAAGCTTGGACAATCTGGGGTGCCCTGAGAAAGAGATATGTGTAGCTCCTATCGGGATTTGTCGGCACATTCGGGTGGCTTTGCTGGTCTTGTTTTACCATTGTCGAAATGTCTTGTAACCGGGAGTCCGAGTCTGATCGGGTCTTCCTGCTAGAAGGAATATCCTTCGTTGACCGTGAGAGCTTGTGATGGGCTAAGTTGGGACACCCCTGCAGGGTTTTGAACTTTCGAAAGCCGTGCCCGCGGTTATGGGCAGATGGGAATTTGTTAATGTCCGGTTGTAGAAAACCTGAAGTTGATCTTAATTAAAATACATCAACCGCGTGTGTAACCGTGATGGTCTCTTCTCGGCGGAGTCCGGGAAGTGAACACGGTGTTGGAGTTATGCTTGACGTAGGTTGTTCTAGGATCACTTCTTGATCATAGTTGTTCGACCGTGCTTTTGCCTTCTCTTGTCACTCTCTTTTGCGAATAGGTTAGCCACCATATATGCTAGTCACTTGCTGCAGCTCCACCTCATACCTTTTACCTTACCCACAAGCTTAAATAGTCTTGATCGCGAGAGTGTGAAATTGCTGAGTCCCCGTGACTCACATATACTTCCAAAACCAGCTTGCAGGTGCCGTTGAACCGTGCAGATGACGCAACCAAGCTCAAGGAGGATCTCAATGAAGATCTTGTCCTTTGTGTTGTTTCGTTCTAGTTGATCAGTAGTGGAGCCAAGTTGGG
This sequence comes from Triticum dicoccoides, assembly GCF_002162155.2. Lineage (NCBI taxonomy): Eukaryota > Viridiplantae > Streptophyta > Magnoliopsida > Poales > Poaceae > Triticum > Triticum dicoccoides. The sequence continues at coordinate 160,186,605 of NC_041382.1, forward strand.
ACGATCGGGGATCTGTGTAGCATTTGGGGTAGTCTTCTTTTATTTTGGTTCCGTAGTCGGACCTTGATTGTATTTGGATGATGTAATGCTTTATTCATGTATTTGTGTAAAGTGGCGATTGTAAGCCAACTATGTATCTCTTTCCCTTATGTATTACATGGGTTGTGTGAAGATTACCTCACTTGCGACATTGCTTTCAATGCGGTTATGCCTCTAAGTCATGCTTCAACACGTGGGAGATATAGCCGCATCGAGGGTGTTACAAGTTGGTATCAGAGCCTTCCCCGACCTTAGGAGCCCCTGCTTGATCGAATCATTGGCGTTATTGAGTCTAGAAAAATGTTTTGAGTCATTTAGGATTATATATCGGAGAGTAGGAATTCTTTTTACTCCTCAGTCCCTTCGTCGCTCTGGTGAGGCATCCTGACGTAGAGTTTTGACTCTTCTCTTCTCAAATTTCACTAATTTTTTTAGGATCACGCGGGTATCTTGGAATCGTTCCGATGGTTTTGTGACGAGAACATTGTTCTTGGTGCCTCTTGACATTTAGGGGTTGTGGCAGTGTCCCGGGGAGTTGAGCTCCGAGGTGTTGTCATCACAATTTTATCGTTGCAGTTCTAGAATACCTGAGTTTAGTTTCGCCGACATCGGAAATCTCTTTTATGCAGTTGTTGGTGAGATAACCTCGACGCCACCCAGTACTGGGGCGGGATTTCGGGAGTATTGCCATAACTCGTATAACGGATGCTTTTCGAAGGTTGAGGTAAATGATTTCCGAAGATTTCTTGGTTATGTGTTGAAGGATGGATACAGCTGGATGTAGGATTTGCTAGTTTGGGTGAGATATTATGCTTCCCCTGTATCCCCAACACCCGATTGCATAACCGGAAAATTTCGGGAGTTTATAAGTGGGGATTCAAGTAGCTCTTAGGATATCTTTCTGACGGATATGTGATATGAAATTGGGGTTCGACGTCTAGTGGTCCGCCTATCCACGGTTGGTTTTACAGTGGTCTTGTTGTGTCTTAAAGAGTCCTTGGCTATGCCGACTCGGGGACGCTTCATATGTCATGTGCACTGCCTTGTACATGATGGTGCTGTACGATCGAGCCCGTGTAGGCCCCACCACAAAAACTTCGGACGAAATCTCTATCATGTGTTTGTTCCGGCTTATTCTGCAAGCCAACCCTTTGTTTTTGGTTTTGAGTGGTGGTATTCGAGTTGCTTCGAAGTAAAATGTTGGTTCCATACCTTTCTTAAACGGTGTTCTCATACTTCGATGTGAATACTAATCCTTCATGATAATCAAGATTGTCATGTCAATCTTTTTTCAACCGGTGTGTTTCTCTTCAAGCGGATCCGTTCATTCTCAACATCCGCAAGATTCAATCTCAGTTTTCTCAACGTTGTTTGTTTCATCCATCCCAAGCTGCCTTTGTTTTCCCGCCCACCCACCCTTTTTCTTCAAGGACTCAGATGTCTTAATCAAATATCCATCGTATGGATGTGAAGACTCTTCATTCTTGCCTTTCAACGTTCTTACCCGAGGATTCTCTTGAAGATGTTCTACTCGTTCATCACTCTCCATTCTATTCCTTTTCCGGTGGAATCAATCCAAGCTTTCAGTGTTGATCATATCCTTTCCTCATTTCAATGCTTTCTCATGCCGGTGCTATTCTTAATCATCCACTTCTCACTATTCAATTGTTCCGGAGTGCTCAAGATATCTCAAAGATTCGTGTTTCCACTCTCCTTCCATTCAAGCTCTTTCGAGGATGCTATATCTTACAAGCTATTTAACTCAAGCGGTGCAATATCCTCTTCAAGCAATCGTTCAATGGTGTTTCTTTTGAGTGGGCCCTAACCCACAGGTCTTTATCCAGGACCTTACCTGACTCTTCTTATTTGTCTGGAGCTATCCTCAAATTCTTTTCGAAGTTTTGACGTAAGAATGATTCATCATCAGTAAAATGTCTTCTCCAAAGATCTTTCACACTATTTTCATCGTTGGCTCAACCTTTTTCATTCGTCATTCCGGAGTGCCTCAATAATTTTTGGTGGTGTTTCTCGTCGTCATTCTCAACATTTGAAGACCAAAGAAGAATTTTTCCTCCATATCTTGCTCCATTCTCTCAAGATTCATGGTTCTAGCCTTTCGCCATCCTCTCTTTATTGTTTTTGATTATCAGAATTCTTTTCACCTATCCAGAGCAAATTCAGGAGTATTTTCAATTTGATCATCCGGAGCCCATCATCTCAGATTTATTCTTTCTTAGCTTTCAGCTATCATTCTCCAAATATTACCGGTGCATCGCTCAAATATCCTCTAATCAGCTCGTGATTTATTCGTTCTCTTGTATCTAAATTCCTTCAAGTATCTTCTTTCGTTTTCCAATTATTCCCGGTGAATTTGTGCTCTTGCTACTTCCATGTTCAATTCTTACGGTGGTTCTTCCAAGTTTCTTCTTCCTTCGTTTATCATATAAATGCATTCATGTTTTCCAAATTCTACCGGTGGATCGTTGAAGACCTTCCGAAGTCTGACGCTATATCTATCTTAATCTTTCTATGAGGATAAGTAGTATGACAAATCCGTTGCTTGTCAGCAATTAAATTGTTGAAGGATATGCATAACATAATTCTTATTCTTGTTTCATCGAGTAAATTCAATTCCTGCTTTCCGGAGTGGTTCATCATATCACATTCTCGGTTCGAGATGCTTTATCTTTTCTTTTTCGGAGTTCCAAGCTTTTCCGCATTATATCATCGTGAAGATTCATCTAAATCACCGCAAGGCTTCACCTTGTGTTTTCAACTTCTCTTTCCTTCCGTTTGATCATTCTTTTGTTTAGCGGAGTTCTTCATGGAGGCTCTACATGATGGTTCATAAAGGATTTAATTCCTTCTCGAAGTTTTCATCGAGATTCTTTTCTAAGGAGCTCAAGTATTCTTCATCTTGCAATCCGGAGTGCAATTCTTTTTACCTTATCATCGGAGGTGGTATTATGTCATTCTTGATAATTTGAGTTCATGCTTCATGATTCACATATTGTTAACAATGAGGTATTTTAAATCCATCAATCTCTTCATTGGAGTTATATTGGGTTATATTTCACCTAAAGCCTTCCCTGAGGATTGTTGCTATCATGGTGGTTATAATTGACCCAAGTTCTTCTTTATCCTCCCGGTGAAATAAGTTTCTCATCTCCTTGTTGATATCAATCCAATCTATTATTTTTCGTTAGTGGCAGAATTTCACCTCATAGCTTTGAGATGTTTTCTATAAGTCCACTATAACGTTGTTCTTTTCGTTGTTGGTTTTCCGACAACTCCACTCGACCCGTCTCCTAAAGATGCCTTTTCAAGCTATTTTGTAGCAGAAGTTGGCATTGTATTCTACATTCTTTTGTCTCAATTATCTTTATTCTATTCTTCCTCCTGGAGGTCTATTGATGTTGCTCTTTTCACTCCTCATCTCGTTTTGTCAAGATCATGTTCAACTTCATCCATTTACAGTCGAAGTGCTGTCCAAATTATATCAGTCTTTTTCCTTCTCTATCTTGTTTGACCGGAGTGTCGTGTCCTTTGCTCAAGCTCTTCCATTTTATCAAGTCTTTCATCTCTTTTCAACCGAAGTTTTACCCGAATCGGTTCTTTCATATTCCTCTTTCTTAACGGAGTGCTTTCAACTTTGTTCATCTCCGTTGCTTTCTTTCTTTCTTTTGTTCAACCTCTCAAGGTTCTTTGGTTTCACTCGTTTGGCAAAAAGGCAACTTAGTTTCACCTCTTCTTTTTCTCTTCCGTTTTCCCTCCGGTGCCATTCTAGATCTCGGGACGAGATCCTATCATAGTGGTGGAGTGTTGTAACACTCCGAGACCGATGTGCCAGGTATCGTCCAGTTATTCGCTGTTGCTGCCTTGTCTTTGCTTGCGTGTCATGTGATCTCATATCATGTCATCATGTCCATTTCAATTGCATACATGTTCATCTTATGCATCCGACCATTTTCCCCGTTGTCCATTTTGCAATTCGGCGCTCCTATGTCATCCGGTGTCCATTTCTACCTCTTTTCATGTGCGGGCGTTAAACGTTTTTGGATTGGACCGAGACTTGTCATGCAGCCTTGGTTTACTACCGGTAGACCACCTGTCAAGTTTCGTGCCATTTGGACTTTGTTTGATACTCCAACGGTTAACGGAGGGACTGAAAAGGCCTCGTGTGTGTTGCAGCTCAACACCCCTCCAAAGTGGCCCAAAACCCACCTAAACCTCTTCCATCATCTCGGTCGTTCGATCACGATCGCGTGGCCGCAAACCGCACCTCATTTGGAGCTTCCTAGCTCCCTCTACCTCTATAAATAGACCGCTCCATTTCAATCCCGGGTCCATTTCGCCCCTAACCCTAGATCCCACCTTCTCGCACCGACGGACATGTCCGCTCCCGCACCGGACAATGTCCGCGCCGCCGTTCCCGACCAACCCGCGCCGGCCACGTCACCCTCGCCACCTTCTCTCTCCTCCAGCCCCGCCGCCGGCCCGCGCGTCCCGGATCGGGCCTGTGGGGCCCAACCGCTCGCCGCCGCCGCTCTCGGAGGGAGCCCGCGCCCCGCACCCTGGCCGGATTCACCCCGCCGCGCCTCTTCTTCGTCCCTGCCGCCTCGGGAGCTTTGCGCCGCCACAGTCGAACGCCGCCGCAGCTCCAGGTCCTCGCCGGAGAACGGCGCCGTCGCCGCCCCGCCATGGTTGGCCACGAGAGCTCGCCGCGACTCCCCGCCGCCTCGTCCTCCCCGCCGGTGACCAGATCCGGCCGCTCCGGCCCCGATCCGGCCACCCCGGCCCCATCTCCGGCCATCATCCGCCCCTGCGCCGTCGTACCTTCGTCTGTGTTGCTGGGCTCCTGTCGTTCTCCGTCCCGCTCGTCCCCGCGCGCGGATGCCTGCATGGGCCGCAGCCGCTACTGTTCCTCAAGCAAGGCCCAGCGCAGCGCCAAGCCGGCCCAGCTCCGTCCCCGCCGACCCACTTCCTCCGGCTCGGTTTATTTTTTTTTCGCGAGGTTATATTTCTCTAAGTCCCCTAGATTCCAGTATTATTGGGCATTTTCATCGCATCATAATTCATCTTCCGTGGCTCTGTTTTGAGCGTGTAGCATATCAAAATGTTCGTCTCGACGAGTACATCATTTCATCTCACTGCATCATTCTCATTTGAGCTCATATTGATGCCCGAAATGCTGTTGGAAGAGGGCTATGTGAGTATTTTGTCAGATCTGTTTCAGCAAATGGCATTTTGTCATTTTTGCCATGATTAATGTGTGCATGCTATGATCCTGAGCTCTACAAGTGTTTTGTTATATGACATGCCATCTTTACAGAGGTGCTTACCATGTATTTTTGTGATATTTGTGGTGACTAGCACAAGCTTGCAAAGTAGCATAGTCGGTAATGTTGATTTCAGGGACATAGAATTTCACCAAGTCCTTGTCCTGATTTTGTCGTTATGCCATATGTTCATGTTGTTTCCTAGTGATCCGTGCCTCTTTTGAGGATGATCAGTAAGGATGTTTTGTTAACATTGTGGTGCTCTATCCATCCATGTCTTTTTTTGCATTTATGGAGCACCCTAGCTTGAGTCAATCGAGCTCTACTTTTGCTATAAAGTGAATTCTGACAGATTGTTGACAAGTTTAGCGGTTTTGCCGAGGATGTTGCTATTCATGCGTGCATGCTATGTTGTTGTTCTTGCCATGTAATGCTCCTATGCCATGTCTTCTTCATGGGTGTATGCTTAGATTGTCATGCCATGCTCTGTAGTGAGTGCATCGAGCTCGTAAACACGCCTACTCGTTAACTGTTTTGCATGCTCCAGTTTTTCCCTAAGTCTGAGTCTGTTTATGTCTTTGCCATGTTCACATGCTTGCAATTGTATTTTCTGATCCCTTTTGGCTCAAGGTCACTAAGGGACTTTTGTTAAGTGCTTTGAGTAGCTTCATGCTATGCCTTGCTTTTCCATGATATGTTCCTGTAGCATGTAGTTTTCATGCTCTAAAGATTGCTACCTGATGATAAATTCCAGACTTGTGTTAATTTCACTAAGTCTAAAACCTGTTATCGTTTGCACTTTTGACATGATTGTTTGAACCTGTTATTGGATGAATTAGCCGTAGCTCAGTGTTCATCTTTTCTCAAGCTTCATGAGTGGATCCCTGCCATGGATTTTGGTGCCATGTTTGAGTGCTGTAGCATATTTATCTTGATGCATTTAGTTGGTCACTTGCTGATTATCGCAGACCGGTGCCATATTTGTTTTCCTTGCCATTTCCAAACTGTGCATCCGATTCCGGTGATCTTTATATCGATTTCAACCGAAATCATCTCCCCTTTCCAGTGGCACTTTTGGATTTCCATGTTTAGGCCAGGTTCAATCATTCCTTTCCAAATCATGCATATGCATCACATACCGCATGCCGCATATCATACCATGTTCATGAGTTGGTTGTTTACTATGTTGTGTGCTTCTTTCTAGTGTTGCTTCTTCGGGTTGGTTCCGTTAACGTCGCATTTGTGATGACCCGTTCGACTTCGTCTGTTTGTCTTCTTCATGGACTCGTTCTTCTTCCTTGCGGGATTTCAGGCAAGATGACCATACCCTCGAAGTCACTTCTATCTTTGCTTGCTAGTTGCTCGCTCTTTTGCTATGCCTTTGCTGCGATACCTACCACGTGCTTATCATGCCTCCCATATTGTGAAGCCAAGCCTCTAACCCACCTTATCCTAGCAAACCGCTGTTTGGCTACGTTACCGCTTTGCTCAGCCCCTCTTATAGCGTTGTTAGTTGCAGGTGAAGATTGAAGTTTGTTCCTTGATGGAACATGGAGATGTTGTTCCTTGTTGGGATATCACAATATCTCTTATCTAATTAATGCATCTATATACTGGGTAAAGGGTGGAAGGCTCGACCTTATGCCTAGTGTTTTGTTCTACTCTTGCCGCCCTAGTTTCCGTCATATCGGTGTTATGTTCCCAGATTTTGCGTTCGATACGCGGTTGGGTTATAAAGGGAACCCCTTGACAGTTCGCCTTGAATAAAACTCTTCCAGCAAGGCCCAACATTGGTTTTATCATTCGCCACCTAGCCTTTTCTTTCGCTTGGGTAGGCCTGCCCAAGGGTCATCTTCATTAAACCCCCGGGCCAGTGCTCCATTGAGTGTTGGTCCAACCTGTCAGCTGCCGGTGGCCACCAGGGGCAACTCTGGGCTGGCCTACCGGAACCTTGGACAATCCGGTGTGCCTTGAGAAAGAGATATGTGCATCTCCTATCGGGATTTGTCGGCACATTCGGGTGGCTTTGCTGGTCTTGTTTTACCATTGTCGAAATGTCTTGTAACCGGGAGTCCGAGTCTGATCGGGTCTTCCCGCTAGAAGGAATATCCTTCGTTGACCGTGAGAGCTTGTGATGGGCTAAGTTGGGACACCCTTGCAGGGTTTCGAACTTTCGAAAGCCGTGCCTGCGGTTATGGGCAGATGGGAATTTGTTAATGTCCGGTTGTAGAAAACCTCAAGTTGATCTAAATTAAAATACATCAACCACGTGTGTAACCGTGATGGTCTCTTCTCGGCGGAGTCTGGGAAGTGAACACGGTGTTGGAGTTATGCTTGACGTAGGTTGTTCTAGGATCACTTCTTGATCATAGTTGTTCGACCGTGCTTTTGCCTTCTCTTCTCGCTCTCTTTTACGAATAGTTTAGCCACCATATATGCTAGTCGCTTGCTGCAGCTCCACCTCGTACCTTTTACCTTACCCATAAGCTTAAATAGTCTTGATCGAGAGGGTGTGAAATTGCTGAGTCCCCGTGACTCACAGATACTTCCAAAACCAGCTTGCAGGTGCTGTTGAACCGTGCAGATGACGCAACCAAGATCAAGGAGGAGCTCAATGAAGATCTTGTCCTTTGTGTTGTTTCGTTCTAGTTGATCAGTAGTGGAGCCCAGTTCGGACGATCGGGGATCTGTGTAGCATTTGGGGTAGTCTTCTTTTATTTTGGTTCCATGGTCGGACCTTGATTGTATTTGGATGATGTAATGCTTTATTCATGTATTTGTGTGAAGTGGCGATTGTAAGCCAACTATGTATCTCTTTCCCTTATGTATTACATGGGTTGTGTGAAGATTACCTCACTTGCGACATTGCTTTCAATACGGTTACGCCTCTAAGTCATGCTTTGACACATGGGAGATATAGCCGCATCGAGGGCGTTACATAGTTTTTGATGATTGGATACGCTGTATTGGAAGGGAGTTGACCACCACAGGTTGCACAGATGCTGAGAAGGTGCGCTTTGCCGCACACCAATTGGATGGACCTGCAGCCTCATGGTGGGATAATTACACAACCACTTTCCCTATAGACAATGTCACTTGGGAGCAGTTTCAGCAAGCTTTCCGCACAACCCATGTCTCAACTGGAGCTATGAGCATGAAGAGGCGTGAGTTTCGCAACTTACGCCAGGGGAACCGTACTGTGGCCTAGTACGTGGATGAGTTTTGCAAGTTAGCTCGATATGCCCCAGATGACGTGGCCACAGATGCCGCGAAGAAGGAGAAGTTTATGGAAGGGCTGAATGATGAGATGAGTATGTAGTTAATGGTGGCAACATTTAACAACTACCAGGAGTTGGTAGATAAGGCTCTTATGATTGAAGGGAAGCAGCAACAGATTGAGAGCCGCAAGAGGAAGTATGGACAAGGGAGGTACAATTCAGGAGCTCGGCAGAAGCCTCATGTTACCCCGAACTCGAGAGGATACACCCATAACCATGGAGGCCACACCCATAATGGAGGAAGTTCTCATAATCACAATGGCCCCAAGAATGGGAATGGAAAAAACAACAATCAGAACCGCTCCAATCCAGCCACACCCGCCAAGAAGGACCTAAGTCCCATTACTTGTTTCAAGTGCGGGAAGAATGGACACTATGCCACTGAGTGCCCTGAAGTGAAGAATGGAAATGGCAATGGAAGCTCTGGGAAAAAGCTCAACCCTTTCAACAGGGGAAAAGTGAACCACGTAAGCGTAGAGGAGGTTTAAGAGCAGCCAGACGCAATTATCAGTAAGTTTTTGGTTAAGTCATTTACTGCTCTCATTCTTTTTGATATTGGTGCATCGCATTCATACATTTCAAGGGGATTTGTGGACAAGTTTAAGTTACCCACCTTAGCCCTTAGGACACCTTTGCTAGTGAGCTCACCCGGTGTAGAGTATATGGCCAGCCGATGGTGCGATCAGTTACTCTTAACCATTGGTAGCCATGATTTCCCCTTAGACCTTATAATTCGGGAGTCACAAGGATTGGATGTGATACTAGAAATGGATTGGTTATCGAAGTATGGAGGAAACATTGACTATGCTAGTAGGTCAATTCTACTCACCACACCGGAGGGACAAAGGATTAAGTATGTATCACCACACCGGAGTGATAAGCCACACCCCTATTACAAATACAAGGGGCTTAACGCGCGCAGACAAGTGGCAATTTTTTACTCATCTTGAATTATACATGGTTTCCTCAAACCTACCTTTTTGCACGACAACTTTTCACCTAAGTTTCTCTCTTTTATAGATGACCATCGTGTTACACCCGTCCAGGATACGGCACAACGGAGACACAGGCGCAGATGTGCAGCAGGGACCCGTCCCAAGGATTCTTTTTAGATTAAGACCCTGCGTCAACCTTTTTTACTGTCTCTTGTTGATACACATCCCTCGGATTCTTAGTACAATTGAGAAGGATGCTGGCGTCTTGGCATGTGGCCACGTCAGAATAATGCACGTACCTGGACACCAGGGGCTTCTTACAAAGGGCACAATTCAGGCCCGGTTTATACCATAAAGACCGAATACCTTAGGGAGTGTTCGGCATCGCGAGTTTGGCCTTATATGCATCAACTCCGAATCATGTCTTTGGTCAAATGTTGGGTTTGCCCGGCTCCTATGTTTTGGTACCTTACGTTCCGCTCTATCGGCTAAGGTAGCACTAGGAGAACTACTGCGATTGTTCCCCGGGTCATCCGGATGAGCACCTCAGTAGAGAAAGCCGAAAACTGACTGTCATGATATAGCGTGAGACTGGTCAACCACTCGATGACCTATCGGAATGTTAGAATTCCTTCGCCTTAACGAAGGGCTATTTCCTGGCCAGGCATGTACGCACCCCGAATTCGGGAGAGTGCGGAGCCAACAGGGGCTATATAGTAGCCCCACCGTCAAACTCCTATGGCTAAGTGAAAGTGTTAAAGCATTATAGTCCGGTTGCCTCGTTCGCTGCGTTATCACCTCCTTAACAGGACCAAGACGTTGGGTTAAGTGTGAACACGCGTCTTCTGCGAACACCTCCGCATTATATGCGTGGGGGCTAAAGCCGACGACTGCAATCTTTTAGGTTATACACATGTATACAGAAACGGCTGCACAGGAGGCATCATATTACTTTCACGCAAAAGTATAAACACAACCTTAATAAATTTCATAAAAACATTGTGTTTACAATGGGAATACATGTCACTCAAACATAATATTCTTCAAGCATTGGGCCTCTATCAAACGCGCACCCTCGAGAACCTCTTCGAAATAGTGCTCGGCAGCCACTCGGCCTATGGCTGAACCCTGTGTTGCAACAGTGGTAGCATCCATCTCCGCCCAGTATGCTTTAACACGGGCAAGGGCCATCCGCGAGCCTTCTATGCACGCCGACCTCTTCATCGCATTGATGCGCAGCACCGCACCAAGGAACTGCTGCACTAAGCTGAAATAGCTGTTCAGCTTCGACTTTTCCGGCCACAGCTGATCCACGACAGACCTCATGGCAAGTCCGGACAACCTATTTAGTTTGGCCCATTCGGCTAGCTGATCAGTCAATGGAAGCGGATGCTCTGGAATGTTGAATTGCGACCAGAACAGCTTGTCCACTTCACGATCTGTTTGACCTTGGAAGTATTTGGCTGCATCGGCAGTGCTCGCCACCAAGTGCATATATGCGTCTGCCGAACTCCACAGCCGATCCAGAGGGGCATACCACGGATCCCCAAACTTCCTCTGCAGCAGAAAGGGCTTCCCAGCCGCAATATCCGCGGCTTCGTGCAGCTCCTCCTTCTTCGCCCTCATAGCAGAGCGAGTGTCTTTGGTCACCATCGTGGCCTTTTCAAGGTCCGCTGGCTTCAATCGGTTCTCTTTTTCAAGGAACTGGCAACGGTCGGCAGTGTCTTTTAGTTCTATGGCCATCTTGGCCATCTTCTCTTTGCTTTTGCAATGCGCAGCCTTCTCGGCTCTTAACTCTTCGGCTGCCTTCAAAGCAGCCGCATTACTAATTCTTGCTTGTTCCTTGGCTCGGGCAAGTTCCGCCCGAAGGATCTCCACGGTGGCAGCTCCGTTTGTAGTCACAACATATTAAAGATACTGGCATCATGCTGCTCTTATTATGTGACATTCACCAGAAAAACATTACTTACCCTGTGACTCGTCAAGCCGCTTGTTAACAAGCTCGATGTCGGCGTCTGCCGCATCTAGTTGCCGCTTTAGTTCGGCAAACTCATGAGTCCGGCTAGCCACCGGAGCTCCCACTACCTGCACATTAAAGCGGTATGGTTATTGCCTGGGACTACGATCCTCTATTTGCCGCCGTCCTCGGCGACAACCAGAGTCTCAGGGGCTACTATCTACACAGGGCACACCTAAAAATGTGCGATACCATCACAAATGTACATCATTTTACGTACCTCAAAACCCGTCAGTAGACTCATAAATGCATCATGCAACCCGCTTTAGGCGGATGAGATCCTTTCCATCACCGTACCCATTAACGTATGGTGTTCTTCTGAGATGGCCGCTCACTCCAAAAGCTCTCTCAGTATGTCCGACCGCATACCAGTCGGTGCCGAACTGTTCTGTTTGCTCTCTTCGAGAGCCGCACGCTGGGGACTTCGGGTGACTATAGGATTATCTTCTGGCCTCACCGGATCTGGAGAGGCCCTCCGTGACGACACCTCAAGGTTGCCTGCTTCTTGAGCGGAGGAGTCCGGGGGAGGCGTTTTGCTCTCCATCATCTCCGGAAGAAGATCCACGAGGACGAGCTCTGCTGAGAAGGGCAAAGATCCGAACCGCAAGATAAATACATCGGTTATTTTCCTTAGAGGTAAGGTAATATATCTTCAATACTAAAGTACTTTTTAATTACTTACAACTCATTAGAGGGCTGATCCCCGCGCGGACTCTGTGCGGCAAGAGCACTCTCCAAGGCAGGACCCTCTGGTGGAGATTTCTTCTCCCGCTTGGAAACCTTCGTTTCCGGATCTTCAGAGGTAATCCTCTTCCTCCCCCTGGGTGAGAGAATGTCCGGTTCCTCCCCTCGGTTATCCTCCCTCACGGAGGCGCTCATTCCCTCGGTCGGAATAGGTAGCGATGGAGGTCCGCTTTCGCCCTCATTATTCCCCCTTTGTCTTCCTTTGAGGGCTCCGAGCAAGGTGCTAGCTCCAGCATCTTTTCCAGTACTGGATTTTCCAAACCCTCAGGAAGGGGGGGCCGGACACCGAATCATCTTTACCTTTGATATCCAGTCCTGGTCAAAGAGCGACTTCTTAGAATGACGTCGTGGTAAATAAAAGACGGTGTGTTCGGCTAAAGGATTACTTACTTGGTCGGCGATACGATTGCGGCTCAGGCCCACGTCCTCGGTAGTATCCGGACACTCTATTTGGGGTCCAAAGAATGATTTGTACATCTCCTCGTGCATCAGGCCGAGGAAATTCTGAATAGTACGCGGCCCTTCTGGGTTGAACTCCCACATGCGGAGGGGCTGGCGTTTGCAAGGCTGGACTCGACGAACCAGCATGACTTGCGCCACCATAATCAAACTGAAATCTCCTTTGAAGAGATTTTGGATGCGGCTTTGCAGTACAGGCACGTCCTTGGCAGGACCCCAGCTCAGCCCTCTGCTAATCCATGAAAGCAGTTGTGGTGGAGGGCCTGAGCGGAAAGCAGGGGCAGCCACCCACTTGGCACTTCTGGGAGCTGTGATGTAAAACCACTCCCGTTCCATAATCCGGACACCTCTAGAAAGGAACCTTTGGGCCACGGAGCTCCTGCTTTCTTGCTTATTAATGCGCCTCCGCACGCTGCATACTGCCCCTCGACCATCTTCGGCTTCACGTCAAGTTCTTGAGCCACAGGCCGAAGTGAGGGGTAATGTGGAGGAAGGCCTCACACACGACAATGAATGTCGAGATGTGGAGAAAGGAGTCTGGGGCTAGATCGTGGGAATCTAGACCGTAATAAAACATCAACCCCCTAACAAAGGGATCTAGAGTGAGGCCTAGTCCTCGAAGGAAGTGGGAGATGAACACGGCGTCTTCGTTGGGTTCAGGAGTAGGGACAACCTGCCCTCGGGCAGGCAGCCGATGCGAAACCTTGGCGGTCAGGTATCTAGCCTCCTTCAACTTCTTGATGTATTCTTCCGTAATGGAGGAGGGCATCCATCGGCCTTGAAGGCTAGATCCGGACATGATTGAAGGTCCGGAGCACCTGACCTGGGCTTTGGGTGTTAGAACTCGAGGCGGGGGAAGGATTCGATTGAGCACGGGAGGGAAAAAAGTAAAAGCCTTGTCCCTTTATGAAGAGGGTGAATATCAAGCGTCCTCTCCGTAGCCGTTTGGGACTTGCCTATAATCTAGGAGTCCTAGACACGGTTGGGTTACCCACGCCCGTATTGATGAGAATCCCGAAATAAGGGGACACAATCTCTGCTTCGACGAGACGTGTCAAAAAACTGCCTCGCGTTATGTGCGGGGCTAGTTAAAGGAAACGTTTCGAATAATCACCGGGCCATGGCATAATGTTGTGTTGCCAAAACAAGTCAGCATATTAGATTTGCAGAAATATTATTCTCTCTACGGTGGTATGTGGAACTTATTTTGCAGGGTCGGACACTATCCTTGTATTCAAATTCTTCCGTGGTATATTCGGAGGAGGAACCCTCCTTGCAATGCCGAAGACAATACTGCGCGCCGGACTCATCGTCATTGAAGCCTGGTTCAGGGGCTACTATGGGAGTCCTGGATTAGGGGGTCTTTGGACAGCCGGACTATCTCCATTGGCCGGACTGTTAGACTATGAAGATACAAGATTGAAGACTTCGTCTCGTGTCCGGATGGGACTCTACTTGGCGTGGAAGGCAAGCTAGGCAATATGGATATGGATATCTCCTCCTTTGTAACCGACCTTGTGTAACCCTAACCCTCTCCGGTGTCTATATAAACCGGAGGCTTTTAGTCCGTAGGACACAACAACTACAACATACAATCATACCATAGGCTAGCTTCTAGGGTTTAGCCTCTCTGATGTCGGTTTTGACACCGACACCAGGCATGCCGCCAGATCGTGATATTGAGTTTTTGATAGAGCTATTGCTAGGCACTGAACCGATATCAAAGAGACCATACCGGATGCCCATGAATGATCTGGAGGAGATTAAGAAGTAGATTAAGGAGTTATTGGAGAAAGGTTACATTCGACGAAGTTCATCACCATGGGGAGCCTCAGTGCTCTTGGTTGAGAAGAAGGATAAATCTTTGAGAATGGTTGTTGATTATCGTGCGTTGAATGAAGTGATGATCAAGAACAAATACCCACTGCCGATGATCAATGATTTGTTTGACCAGCTACAAGGAGCTAAAGTGTTCTCGAAGATCGACCTGCGATCAGGATACCACCAGTTGAAGATTCGAGAAAAATATATACCTAAGACAACTCTCACCACAAGGTACAGGATTTATGAGTATACGGTTATGTCATTTGGATTAGCTAATGCCCCTGCCTATTTCATGAGCATGATGAACAAGGTGTTCATGGAGTTCTTGGATAAGTTTGTTGTGGTGTTCATTGATGATATCTTGGTATACTCAAAGAATGAAGAGGAACACAAGGAGCATTTGCATTTAGTTCTCGAGAAGCTTAGGGAACATCAGTTATACGCCAAGTTCAGCAAATGTGAGTTTTGGTTGAAGGAAGTTGGATTCCTTGGACACGTTATATCAGGAGAATGTATAGCAGTAGACCCCACCAAGGTTAAGTCAGTCACCAATTGGTTATCACCCACCTCGGTTGGAGAGATCCGCAGTTTTCTGGGACTCGTAGGATATTACCAGAGATTCATTGAAAATTTCTCAAAGATCACAAAGCCCATGACGGAGTTGTTGAAGAAGGACACTAAGTTCAAATGGATAGAAGAATGTGAGGCCAGTTTTCAGGAGTTGAAGAAACATTTGACTACAGCCCATGTGCTGATTCTGCCTGATATACGCAAGGATTTCCAAGTGTATTGCGATGCCTCGTGCTTGGACTTGGAGGAGTACTTATGCAAGATGGAAGAGTTGTTTCATATGCCTCACGTCAACTTCGACCGCATGAGTTGAGTTACGCCACACATGATTTGGTGTTAGCAGCTGTAGTGCAAGCACTCAAAACCTGGAGACATTTTCTTATTGGAAACCGTTGTGATGTGTACACGAATCATAAGAGTTTGAAGTACATTTTCACACAGAAGGAGCTGAATCTCAGGCAGAGGAGATGGTTGGAGCTTATAAAGGATTATGACATGAAGCTACACTATCATCCAGGAAAGGCCAATGTCGTAGCAGAAGCTTTGAGCCGGAAGAGTTACGTCAATACTCTCTTAACAGGAGAATTGCCAAAGGAGTTAGCCGAAGATCTCAGGGAGCTTCGTTTGGAGATTGTTCCTAGAAGCTTTGTTGCAGCAATGGAAATTCAGTCTACCTTGTTGGGAAATATTCGTGAAGCTCAGAAGGATGACAAGGAAATTGCTGAAATAAAGGAGAGAATAAGAAAAGGAAAAGCCAAAGCTTTTCGTGAGGATGAGCACGACACCTTATGGTTTGAAGACCGTATTTATGTGTCCGATAATGCAGAGATCAGGAAGTTAATACTTCAGGAGGCTCATGACTCACCATACTTGATACACCCCGGAAACACCAAGATGTATTTGGATTTGACGGAGTGTTTTTGGTGGACTGGTATGAAGAAGGATATTGCTGAGTATGTAGCCGTATGTGATGTATACCAGAGAGTGAAGGCAGAACATCAGAAGCCAGCAGGATTACTGCAGCCTATGCCGATACCCGAATGGAAGTGGGATAAGCTTGGCATGGATTTCATCACCGGATTACCCAGGACCCGATCAGGATATGACTCTATCTGGGTAGTAGTTGATTGCTGGACCAAGGTAGCTCACTTTATCCCAGTGAAAACCACCTACACAAGTGCGAAGTTGGCCAAGATATATATGACCAGGATCGTATGTCTGCACGGAGTTCCAAGGACCATCATATCAGATAGAGGAACATAGTTTACTTCAAAGTTTTGGCACCAGCTGCACCAGACTCTGGGTACCAGGCTAGAATTCAGTACAACTTTTCATCCGCAGACAGATGGATAGACCTAGAGAGTCAATCAGATTCTGAAGGACATGTGGAGAGCTTGTGCGCTAGATTATGGATCTAGTTGGGATGATAACTTTCCCTATGCGGAGTTCTCATACAACAATTACTACCAGGACAGTTTGAGGATGGCACCTTTTGACGCATTGTACGGAAGAAGATGCCGAACACCGTTGATGTGGGACGAAGTTGGAGACCGTCTGTTGTTTGGACCAGATTTGATCAAAGAGTCAGAAGAGAAGGTTAAGCTGATTCGAGATAGACTGAAGGTAGCACAGTCTAGGCAGAAGAGCTATGCAGACTCGAAACGCAAGGAGGTAGTCTATGAAGTCAGAGACAGAGTGTATCTTCGTGTATCACCGCTCCGAGGAGTTAAGCGATTTGGAGTCAAGGGAAAGTTAGCCCCGAGATTTGTAGGACCATACCGAGTTTTGGAACGTATGGGAGAAGTGGCCTACAAGCTGGAGTTACCCAAGGACTGTCAGGAGTTCATGATCTGTTTCACGCTTCTCAGTTGAAGAAGTGTCATGCTGAGATGGCAGATATTCCTCTGAGAGATACAGTGCCCTTGGAAGCAATTCAGTTGGACAGGGATTTGACCTACGAAGAGAAACCTGTCAAGATTCTTGAGTTTGCTAGCCGAGTTACTCGCAGCAAGGTTATAAAGTTTTGCAAAGTTCAGTGGAGCCACCATACCGAGGATGAAGCCACCTAGGAACAAGAGGACGATCTACGCAAAGATCACCCACACCTATTTTCTAGCCAACCCGAATATCGAAGGCGAGATTCATCTTAAGGAGGGTAGGTTTGTAAAATCGCAAATTTCCATTTTGGAATGTTATACTTAGATCATTCATGCATATCATATTTTATTGCATTTCGTTTTGTGATCCTCGAAAATCTAAGCAACTCAAGGACCCACGGAGAGAGTTGGTGATTTCATCATTTTCATCTTTAAATTCTTCTCAAATATCAAAACAAGGTTCATTTTGGTTTTAATTAATTTTCTCTTCAAAAATATTTCATATTAAAAATATATGAGAGGAGATAATATGAATTCTCAAAAACAAATGAAATATTCGAGGAAAAATATTAAAATCAAATAAATAGTTTTATTTGGATTTTATTGCAATTTTATTTGAATTAGAAAAAATATGCATTTTTCAAAATTGCATTTTTGGCCAAGAAAATGTTCATCCTGTTCTAAATATTTTATTTAGACGGTGAAAATTTGTTTTGGAATTTTTAGATTTTTATTTTATTTTCCAGGATTTTTCCGGCGAAATCTGTTTAAAAAAAAGTCAGCGCCCGACTAGGCCGGCGGCCCATCCGAGCCGGGCCAAGCCCACGCCGCCCACACCGCCTCTGTAGGATCGAAAGTATGTCTAGAGGGGGGGTGATTAGACTACTTGACCAAATAAAAATCTAGTCTTTTCCCAATTTTAAGTCTTGGCAGATTTTAGCAACTTAGCACAAACAAGTAATCAACCTACACATGCAATTCTAAGAGTATAGCAGCGGAATGTAAAACAATTGCATATGAAAGTAAAGGGAGGAGTTTGGAGGGAGCAAACGCAATGTAGACACAGAGATTTTTGGCATGGTTCCAATAGGTGGTGCTATCGTACATCCACGTTGATGGAGACTTCAACCCACGAAGGCTAACAGTTGCGCGAGTCCACGGAGGGCTCCACCCACGAAGGGTCCACGAAGAAGCAACCTTGTCTATCCCACCATGGCCATCACCCACGCAGGACTTGCCTCACTAGGGTAGATCTTCACAAAGTAGGCGATCTCCTTGCTCATACAAACTCCTTGGTTCAACTCCACAATCTTGACGGAGGCTCCCAAGTGACACCTAACCAATCTAGGAGACACCACTATCCAAAAGGTAATAGATGGTGTGTTGATGATGAACTCCTTGCTTCTTGTGCTTCAAATGATAGTCCCCTCAACACTCAACTCTCTCTCATAGGATTGGATTTGGCAGAAAGATGATTTGAGTGGAAAGCAACTTGAGGAAGGCTAGAGACCAAGATTTATGTGGTTGGAATGGAATATCTTGGCCTCAACACAAGTGTAGGTGGTTCTCTTGAGGAAAATGTATGTTGGAAGTGTAGGCATATTCTGATGGCTCTCTCCATGAATGAAGAGTGGGTGGAGGGGTATATATAGCCTCCACACAAAATCTAACCGTTACACACAAATCACCAAACTTAGTGGGACCGAATCATATAACTCGGTCAGACCGATTTACTTCAAAATGTGAACGTTAGGATTTTCGGTGGGACCGATATGTCAACTCAGTGGGACCGATTCCATTAGGGTTAGGTCATAACGTAATCTTGGTGAGACCGATTACACAAACTCGGTGGGACAGATTTTGGTAATAGGCAAACAGAGAGTTAGTCAGGCAAACTCGATGGGACCGATTCGCTCATCTCGGTTAGACAGAAACGTTATGAAGGGGAAACAGAGAGTTTGCATTGCAATCTCGGTGGGACCGATTGTTCATCTCGGTTGGACCAAAACGTTACGAAGGGAAACAAAGAGTTTGCAATCCCATCTTGGTGAGACCGAGATCCCTATCGGTGAGACCAAAGTGACTAGGGTTTCTGGCAATAGCTATGTCAAGTGAACTCGGTGGCACCGGATAGAAGATTTCGGTGGGGCCGAGTTTGACTTTTGGTTTGGGAAATATGTGGATATGAGAAAGTAGTTGAGGGTTTTTGGAGCATATCACTAAGCAGTTTGAGGAAGCAACTCATTAAGCAACACCTCACCCCCTTTTAATAGTATTGGCATTTCCTATGGACTCAATGTGATATTGGTGAAGGACATATGCCCTAGAGGCAATAATAAAGTTATTATTTATTTCCTTATATCATAATAAATGTTTATTATTCATGCTAGAATTGTATTAACCGGAAACATAATACATGTGTGAATACATGGACAAATAGAGTGTCACTAGTATGCCTATACTCGACTAGCTCATTCATCAAAGATGGTTATGTTTCCTAACCATAGACATGAGTTGTCATTTGATTAACGGGATCACATCATTAGGAGAATGATGTGATTGACTTGACCCATTCCGTTAGCTTAGCACTTGATTGTTTAGTTTGTTGCTATTGCTTTCTTCATGACTTACACATGTTCCTATGACTATGAGATTATGCAAATCCCGTTTATCGAAGGAACACTTTGTGTGCCACCAAACGTCACAACGTAACTAGGTGATTATAAAGGTTCTCTACAGGTGTCTCCGAAGGTACTTGTTGGGTTGGCGTATTTCGAGATTAGGATTTGTCACTCCGATTGTCGGAGAGGTATGTCTGGGCCCACTCGGTAATGCACATCACTATAAGCCTTGCAAGAATTGCAAGTAATGAGTTAGTTGCGGGATGATGTATTACGGAACGAGTAAAGAGACTTGCCGGTAACAAGATTAAACTAGGTATTGAGATACCGACGATCGAATCTCGGGCAAGTAACAAGATTGAAATGGTCGAGACATGAAGATTGATATATTGGAAGCCTATATTTGGATATCGGAAATGTTCCGGGTGAAATCGGGATTTTATCGGAATACGGAGGGGTTACCGGAACTCCCCGGGGGCTTAATGGGCCATAGTGGGCCTTAGTGGAGAAGAGGAGAGGCGGCTAGGGCAGGGCCGCACGCCCCTCCCCCTCTAGTCCGAATAGGACAAGGAGAGGGGGGCGGCGCCCCTTTCCTTCCTCTCTCCCTCCTCTTTCCCCCCTTCTCCTAATCCAACAAGGAAGGGAGGGAGTCCTACTTCCATGGGAGTAGGACTCCTCCTGGCGCGCCTCCTCCTGGCCGGCCGCACTTCCCCCCTTGCTCCTTTATATACGGGGGCAGGGGCACCCCAAAGACACAACAATTGATTTGATCTTTTAGCCGTGTGCGGTGCCCCCCTCCACCATAGTCCACCTCGATAATACTATAGCAGTGCTTAGGCGAAGCCCTGCGCCGGTAGAACATCATCATCATCATCACCACGCCGTCGTGCTGACGAAACTCTCCCTCAACACTCGGCTGGATCGGAGTTTGAGGGACGTCATCGGGCTGAACGTGTGTGAACTCGGAGGTGCTGTGCGTTCGGTACTTGATCGGTCGGATCGTGAAGACGTACGACTACATCAACCATGTTGTACTAACGCTTCCGCTTTCGGCCTACGAGGGTACATGGACAACACTCTCCCCTCTCGTTGCTATGCATCACCATGATCTTGCATGTGTGTAGGAATTTTTTTGAAATTACTACATTCCCCAACAGTGGCATCCGAGCCTGGTTTTATGCGTAGATGTAATATGCGCGAGTAGAACACAAGTGAGTTGTGGGCGATATAAGTCATACTGCTTACCAGCATGTCACACTTTGGTTCGGCGGTATTGTTGGATGAAGCGGCCTGGACCGACATTACGCGTATGCTTACGCGAGACTGGTTTTACCGCCGTGCTATGCACACAGGTGACTAGCGGGTGTCAGTTTCTCCAACTTTAGTTGAACCGAGTGTGGCTATGCCCAGTCCTTGAGAAGGTTAGAATAGCACTAACTTGACAAACTATCGTTGTGGTTTTGATGTGTAGGTAAGAACAGTTCTTGCTCAGCCCGTAGCAGGCACGTAAAACTTGCAACAACAAAGTAGAGGAGGTCTAACTTGTTTTTCCAGGGCATGTTGTGATGTGATATGGTCGAAGCATGATGCTAAATTTTTTGTATGAGATGATCATGTTTTGTAACCTAGTTATCGGCAACTGGCAGGAGCCATATGGTTGGCACTTTATTGTATGCAAAGCAATCGCCTTGTAATGCTTTACTTTATCACTAAGCGGTAGTGATAGTCGTAGAATCATAAGATTGGCGAGACGACAATGATGCTATGATGGAGATCAAGGTGTCGCGTCGGTGACGATGGTGATCATGAAGGTGCTTCGGAGATGGAGATCACAAGCACAAGATGATGATGGCCATATCATATCACTTATATTGATTGCATGTGATGTTTATCTTTTATGCATCTTATCTTGCTTTGATTGACGGTAGCATTATAAGATGATCTCTCACTAAATTTCAAGATAAAAGTGTTCTCCCTGAGTATGCACCGTTGCCAAAGTTCGTCGTGCCCAGACACCACATGATGATCGGGTGTGATAAGCTCTACGTCCATCTACAACGGGTGCAAGCCAGTTTTGCACACGCAGAATACTCAGGTTAAACTTGACGAGCCTAGCATATGCAGATATGGCCTCGGAACACTGAGACTGAAAGGTCGAGCGTGAATCATATAGTAGATATGATCAACATAGTGATCTTCACCATTGAAAGCTACTCCATTTCATGTGATGATCAGTTATGGTTTGGTTGATATGGATCACGTGATCACTTAGAGGATTAAAGAGATGTCTATCTAAGTGGGAGTTCTTAAGTAATATGATTAATTGAACTTAAATTTATCATGAACTTAGTCCTGGTAGTATTAGCATATCTATGTTGTAGATCAATAGCTCGCGTTTAGCTCCCCTGTTTTATTTTTGATATGTTCCTAGAGAAAACTAAGTTGAAAGATGTTAGTAGAAACACTACAAAAAAAGACACATCCGTGACATTTTGGGTCGAACGAATTTTTTTTCTGTCATACATATGACACTTCTATGACGATAATTGTGACAAAACCCGGTATCTTCCTAGATGTGGTGGGCTCCTACTTCTATGACAAAAAATCATGACAGAAAATGGGCTTTTCGTCCTGGGTGGGCTGGAGACGCAGCTGCATGACATTCTTTGGGCCGTCCATGACAGAAAAAACCGTGGTAGAAGCGAGGGGGAGGAAAATTTCGGGGAGTTCTCGGTTACGATGGGAGGTCGGGGCCCGAGCGATGTGCGTTTCTCTCGTACACGTACGCGCGTGTGTGCGGGGCGTTGGCTCTAACTGAACCCGAGCAATTGCACTGCAGGCTACGCGTTACTGAACCCGAGCGATCGATCGATGGCTGTTAACTGAACCCGATCAAGCGATTCCTTCGCTACTGCTGCTAACTGAAGCCGATCGATGT
>NC_041382.1:160209611-160219963 GCF_002162155.2 Triticum dicoccoides
CCCCATGGTGTTGCCTCTGGATGAACAGGACCCTGATTGATCGAGCCGGTTGGGGCTGGATGAACAGGACCCCGTGGAGGGATGGATGAACAGGACCACCCCGTGGAGGGAAGGATAAACAGTAGACGGTGGAGGGCAGGATGAACAGTAGCCCGTGGAGGGGTGGTTGAACAGGAGCCCATGGAGAGGGTTGGTTGAACAATAGCCGGTGGAGTAGCGCGCGGTGGAGGCTGGATGAACAGGAGCCCGTGGATGAATAGTCGCAGGTGGAGGCTGGAGGAGGTCGACGATGGATGAACAGTAGCTCGTGGAGGCTGGAGGGGGTCGACGGTGAAGATGAACAGTATCCCGTGGAGTCCCGTTTTGCGGTACGCCACACCGCTCCCGATGAACACGACCCCCGTTTCGACCTAGCGCTCCAACACAAGTCCGTTTTGTCGGTTTTGCGGTACGCCACACCCCTCCCGATCAACAGGACCCCTGTTTCGACCGTAGGAGGTCCATTTCCTCGTTTTGCGGTACGCCAGACCCCTCCCGATCAACAGGACCCCGTTCTGAACATAGGAGGTCCGTTTCCTCCGTTGTGCGGTACGCCAGGCCTTGTTTCCATCGCTTGTTCCGTCCAAGCTCTCCCGGTGAACACGACCACACATTCCGTTCTGACCTAGCCGGTTGGCTCCCACGCGTTCTGTTGCCTCCCCATGAACACGACGCATTCCGTTGCCTCCCCATGAACACGACGACGACGCTGTTTCTCCGTTCCGACCCAGCCATGTCAATGAGCCCTCGCCGTACGTATGCGCGAGTAGGCATTCGAGGCCCCGCCCGTATGTACACATACGTGGCCGTTTTGTCTTTCTTGCACCTTGGCCGCCTCTACTATGACAAGTGCGCGCCTCTACATCCACCAGTATATATGTACGTACATCTTCGCGACCAGAATGACAACGCTACGTACACTTCGACCAGGTGGGTCCCGACTGTCAGGAACTTCCTTGCATGCGAAGATGTAGCTGGTGGGTCCCAGTAGTCAGGGGGCGAAATACGGTGGCCTGTCCGGTGGGTCCCCACTGTCAGGTGGAAGAATAGTTATTTTGCACGTAATAAGGAGGCACTTCCTTGCTGCGGCCGTGGACCCAGCTGTCAGCCTCTCCACGTACAGTCCACGTTCGATGGAAGCCGTTCCTTGACCATGTTGACCACGCCGCGTCGAGAGCACCAGGGCAGTGGACGACGGCGAGGCCTAGGAAGGGGACGACGCGGAGCCGGGGAAGACACGGCAATGGATGCCCACGCGTAGAGGAGTACGAGGGCACTGGTTCACTGCGGTGTGAGGCTGCCGTCGCCGCAGAGTAACAGGGGGTGTGGGTGAGTAGAGGGATGACCTGGCCAGCGGTGGGAGTAGTAGGGTGCAGTGAGGCCTCCACCGCATAGCAGCCGGCCACGGGAGGCAGGAGCATGAGGCACGACCGGCGCTGGTTTGGGCGGCTAGAGCAAGAAGACCAGAGGTTGAAGAAGCACTATGGCCGTTGGATGGACATCGTACGGTCACTGGAGCTAGAATCGTGCATATTGACTCAGTTGACAAAGCCCTCCGTCCCCGTCAACTTAGTAGGCCCACAAGTCAACCTGCCACTATACTGGGTCCCAGCTAACAGGGGGAGTATTCATTTTTTGTGCGTAATAAGGAGGCACTTCCTTGCGTGCGAAGATATAGCTGATGGGTCCGAGCTGTCAGTGGCGGTAAATTTTTTTCGTGAAATACAGAGGCCCTTTCGGTGGGTCCCTGATGTCAGGTGGAGTAATCATTATTTTCTGCGTAATAAGGAGGCATTTCCTTGCGTGCGGCCGTGGACCCAGCTGTCGGCCTCTCCACGTATAATCCACTTCAGATGCATGTCGATCGTTGACCAGGTTGACCAGGCCGCGCCGAGAGCACCAGGGCGGTGGACGACGATGAGGCCTAGGAAGGGAACGACACGGAGGCAGGGAAGACTCGGCAGTTGTTTCCCACGCGGAGGGGAGTACGACTGTACGAGGGTTTACTCGTTTGTCTGTCGTCGCCAGAGAATAACAATAGGTGTGGGTGAGTAGAGGGATGGCTAGGCCAGCGATGGGAGTACGGTGGGGCGGTGAGGCCTGCGCGGCAGCACAGCCGGCCGCGGGGAGGAGGGAGCAGGCTGTCGGAGTAATGGGCCACGGGTAGGCCAACCCAAGCCCCATGACCTTTCAAGGCATCGGGGCAGGCTGCGCCCCTCAAGAACACAGGGCGAAGAGCCGCCTCCTGGGGAGTCTTCGGCAAGGCAGCCGACTGCCCGCTCACGGCCGAGTCCCAGGGGCGACTTCCAGAGAAGCCGGCTTTGGGGAGTCGGCCGGCGACTCCAACAAACCGTGACCTCATCGAAGGGGACGGGGTAGGGGCATGGCTACAATGAAGCCCACTCCCCGCCCCTTACTAAGGACAGACATGGCTACAGCACGCCGTACTTGGGAAGATCTCCCTGCGGCGTGGCACTGTTGCCCGGCCAGCCCTGACATCAGCACCACTGTACTGGGTCTTGCGCCCACGACAACTTGTTTGTATGGCCTAGAGGCAGCAGGGCCCACCAGTCAGCGAGACCTCGGGAGACGGCAGGAGAACCGCCAGTCGGACCCGTCGGAAGTCGACCCGGGGGAGTCGGCCGAGCCCTCCCCCGGGGGCCACGCGCCATTAATCATGAAGAGATGGGGAGCGGCCACAGTGATCGCCCGCCAGGCGGCGGGGCTGTTGCCACGACCCCATGACCAAGCTTGCGTCATCAGCAGCACGGCTACAGTAATCAGCAGCCAGCAAGACCCGCCCGCGGCGGACGCAGCCTGTTGGCTCCGTACCAGACCAGTCGGCGGGGCCCACCAGTCGGCGGGCCCCAGCAGTCGGCTGAGAAGTCGGAGGTCGGAGGCACTGACGGCTGGGCCCGCACCCAGTCGAATTACCATTGTACCCCTGGGGGGTAGGCCTATATAAACCCCCCAGGGCACCCATGCAAAGGGTTGGATCCCAATAGTTCTATACCATACCAGATAGAAGGAGAGAGCTAGCCTTGCCCTCTCCTACCACCAGACACAGCTCAAGGAGCAACCGTGTAAACACTTAACCATAGTGATCATGCGGAGACCCCGCAGAGCAGCAGTAGGGGTATTATCTCCCCGGAGAGCCCCGAAGCTGGGTAAGATTCACCGGCGTGCATGTCTTCGCCTCATCCCGTTTCCAGGCACCGGCGACGTTCTACTCGCCCCCACCATGATAAGCCATCCGTTGGCATATGTCGCACCAAACCCCCGACATTTGGCGCCCACCGTGGGGCCTGGTGCACCACCGTCCAGAGATCTGTTCTGGACGGGAACCCTTTTCCTCCCTGGCGAGCGCAGCCAGCCAGGCATGCCACACGAAGTTTGCGTCGACGCGCTGTGCGACGTTGAGATCGCCTGCGCAGCCAGCTCCTTGGCCGAACTTGTCGGCGAGGTCCGCCTCTCCGACGAACCTATGTCCGACGCAGGCGCAGGCGGCCCCGAAAACCTCCTCGCGGGCCTCCTCGATGAACTCCACGCTTCCGGCGAGCCTGCCGTAGACTTGGAGTCCGTAGGCTCCACCGACCCGATGCTGGTCGACTCCGACACCACGTCGGTCGACGCGTTCCCCACCAATGTGGTGGTGTACGACGAACCTCTCCCCCACACGGAGAGCGACGGAAGCACCGTCACTGAGGTGCTGGTCGTCAGTCATGACGAGTTCCCTGGCGGAGGGGCGCCCGACTCACTCGGCGCGGCGCTGCAAGACCTAGCTGCGCCCATTCCGGAAGATGCTGACGCAGAGATGTTAGAAGCGCGCCGCCTTCAGCTTGTTGAAGGCGCGAGGAAGCTGGCCAGCATGAGATGCTTGTCAGAAGCTTACCAGCGGGAGATGGATCGCGCTATTGGTGGCTCGCCGGCCCCGGCAGGCCCTAGCTGCCTTGGCGCGGTTCAGCAGCACGGCGTAGCCATCGCCAGCCTGTTTGGGGCTAGCCGCCCCGTGTATGCCACGCCAACGGAGAACATCCGAGCTGCCCAGGCAGCGGCGGATGAGCTGGACAATTTCGAGGGCGAAGAGCGCCGCCTCATGATGGAGCGAGTCCAGCGGCTCCTCGACGCGACCGCCGTGCAGAACGAGGCCGGCTACCGCACGGAGGCGCCGCAGCGACCAAACGACGACCCACACCGAGATCAAGGCGCGACGTCTCGGACGCCGACTGGCGGTGCCCGAGGAAGAAAGGACAAGGAGCCGGCTGTCAGCCACAGTCGGACTCGGATTACCATAGAGCGCGACCGAGACGGCCGCCCGAGAGCAGTGGAACGACGGGACGACTGTCCGCCTCCCCCTCCCCGCAAGGAGAGGCGAGTCTCCCCGCCGCCTGTTGACCATCCGACTCTCGGTGACCGCCTTGGCCGCCAAGAGGGAGTTGGAGAGAATGACGCTCGCCACCGGATCGACCGACTTCACCGGTCCCTGGCGCTGGAAGAAGAAGACGAGCTGGGTCCGCCTTGTTTCGGGCCCCACATTCGAGACGAGCCCTTTCCCAGAGGGTTCACGCTCCCAAGAGACACGCCCAAGTATACCGGCTCCGTGAAGCCGGAAGACTGGCTAGTCGACTACTCCACGGCTGTCAGCATAGCAAACGGCAACAAGCGTGTCGCTGTAAAGTACGTTCCGCTCATGCTCCAGGGCACGGCCCGGACATGGCTGAACTTCCTAAAGCCCCGCAGCATCAACAGCTGGGTCGACTTCACCAAAGCGTTCGTCCGCAACTTCACTAGCACGTACAAGCGTCCTCCCAAGCCTCGTCAGCTCTCCTTGTGCGTGCAAGGTCCTGACGAGTCGACTCGTGACTACCTCACACATTGGGCCGAGCTCCGGAACTCCTGCGAGGGCGTGCACGAGGTGCAGGCCATCGAGTACTTCACAACCGGGTGCCGAGAAGGCACCCTCCTCAAGCACAAGCTCCTCTGCGACGAGCCAGAAACCCTCGACGAGCTGCTGATCATAGCAGACAAGTACGCTACGGCTGATTCCTCCATGAAGACGGAAATTCAAATCAGCACGACTGGCAAAGTAGCTCCTTAGGCTCCAAGGAGTCCGGCGGCAGACGCCGGCCGGCGACAACAACAGGGCGACAACAAGCGCAAGGCCCCGCAGCCGGCTTCCAGCAGCCGGCAAGTTGCGATCGTTGAAGCCCAGCAGCCAGAAGAGCAGCCTCCGCCCAAGCGACAGAAAGGCGGCAAGCCGAACTGGTTGCCGGCCTTCTCCTATGAGCAGACCTTGGATGGACCTTGCAAGTTCCATAGCGGCGCGAAGCCGTCGAATCACACCACCCGGAAGTGCCACTGGCTCACCAGGATCACCAAGGGAGACGGCTTCCTGCCACCCCCGCCTGCTGGGCAGCCGCCTCCGCCTCCGCCCCAGCAGCCGGCAGTCAGGCCAGTCGGCGCAGTACAAGACGAATACCCTGAAGAGCACGGAGCCTACGTGGTGTTCACCAGTGTGGCTGATGATCGACGTAGCAGGCGGCTGCAGCGACAAGAGGTGAACGCAGTAGCCTCAGAGACGCCAGAGTTCATGCACTGGTCTGAGAGGCCTATCAGCTGGAGCAGGGCTGACCACCCAGAAGTGATGCCGAGTCCGGGCTCCTACTCTCCTGTACGCCACCTTTGCCACGGACAAACGGGCCGCGCGTTTCTCGCAAGTTCTGATAGATGGGGGCAGCATCATCAATATCCTATACAAGGACACCATGGAGAAGTTAGGAATCAAGCAGAGACAACTTCAGAACAACCGGACTGTGTTCCACGGCATTGTTCCTGGACTTTCCTGCTCGCCAATCGGCAAGATCCTGATTGACGTCCTCTTTGGGGACAAAGATCACTTCCGAAGAGAGTCTATTTGGTTTGAGGTAGTGGACCTTGAGAGCCCATACCATGCGCTACTTGGTCGGCCCGCCTTGGCCAAGTTCATGGCGGTCCCCCACTACGCCTACCTCAAGATGAAAATGCCCAGTTCCAGGGGAATTCTGACTGTGGCCGGCGACTACCTGAAGTCGTCCGCTTGCACGGCCGAGAGCAGTCGGCTGGCCGAGTCCCTGGTGATTGCAGTCGAGAAGCGACTCCTTGAGCGAGTTGTGGCGATGGCCGGCAAGCAGCCGGAGATATCGCCCGACCCGAAGGAGTCGGAAGCCGAAGGTTCGTTCAAGCCGGCCATAGAGACAAAGAAGATACCCTTGGATCCGGAGCACCCAGAGAGGTACGTCGTCGTAGGTGCAAACCTCGACAGCAAATAGGAAGGCGAGCTTGTCGATTTCCTCCGTGAGAATCGGGACATCTTTGCGTGGTCTCCGAAGGACATGCCAGGTGTACTGACGGATTTTGCCGAGCACAAGTTACACGTCCGATCTGATGCAAAGCCGGTCAGGCAGCCCCTGCACCGCTTATCAGAAGAGAAGAGAAGAGTTGTCGGGGAAGAGATAGCCCGACTCCTAGCAGCCGACTTCATTATGGAAGTTTTCTTCTTGGAGTGGCTGGCAAATCCGGTCCTGGTGCTAAAGAAGAACAAACAATGGCGAATGTGTATTGACTACACGAGCCTTAACAAGGCTTGCCCCAAGGACCCGTTTGCTCTGCCAAGAATTGATTAGGTGATAGACTCCACAGTCGGATGCGAGCTATTGAGTTTCTTGGATGCGCACTCAGGATATCACCAGATCAAGCTGAACCCGGCTGACAGATTGAAGACCGCCTTCATCACGCCGTTTGGAGCATTCTGCTACCTCACCATGACGTTCGGCTTGAGGAATGCCGGTGCCACCTTTCAGCGTTGCATGCAGAAGTGCCTCCTCAAGCAGCTCGGCAGGAACGCCCATGTTTACGTGGACGACATGGTGGTGAAGATGGAAAAGCGAGGAACATTGCTGGAAGACCTCAGGGAGACCTTTGAGAACCTGCGCCGGTTCCAGATCAAGCTCAACCCTGAGAAGTGTGTCTTCAGAGTACCAGCCGGCCAGCTGCTAGGTTTCCTGGTCTCTGAACGCGGCATAGAATGCAACCCAGTAAAAATCAAGGCCATCGAGAGAATGGAGGTACCCAGCCGACTGCTGGATGTGCAGAAGTTCACCGGCTGCTTGGCGTCCATCAGCCGATTCATCAGTCGGCTAGGCGAGAAAGCTCTCCCCTTATACCAGCTCATGAAGAAGACCACTTTTTTCGAGTGGAACCATAAGGCGGACGAAGCTTTCCACCAGTTAAAGAAGATGCTGACTACTCCACCCGTCCTGGCGGCTCCGACTCCCAAGGAACCTATGCTCCTGTACATCGCCGCCACCAGCCGAGTAGTCAGCACAGTCATTGTAGTAGAGCACAAGGAGGAAGGCAAGGCGCTACCTGTCCAGAGACCAGTATATTACCTGAGCGAGGTACTGTTGACCTCCAAGCAGAACTACCCCCACTACCAGAAGATGCACTATGGCGTGCACTTTGCTGCCAAGAAATTGAAGCCTTACTTTCAAGACCATCCAATCACGGTGGTCTGCACGGCTCCACTTGCCGAGATCATCGGTAGCCGAGATGCCTCTGGTCGAGTGGCCAAGTGGGCCATAGAGCTGGCTCCTTACACCATCTACTACCAGCCCCGCACCGCTATCAAATCACAAGCACTGGCCGACTTCCTCGTCGACTGGGCCGAGACCCAGTACCCGCCTCCAGCGCCTGACTCCACCCATTGGCGGATGCACTTCGACGGCTCCAAGATGCGCACCGGTTTGGGAGCCGGCGTCGTCCTCACCTCTCCCAAAGGCGACAAGCTCAAATATGCATTGCAAATCCATTTTGCCTCCTCCAACAACGTGGCCGAGTACGAGGCGCTTATTCACGGGCTCCGGCTTGCCAAAGAACTTGGCATCCGCCGGATCTTGTGTTATGGCGACTCGGACTTAGTGGTCCAGCAGTCATCTGGCGACTGGGACGCGAAAGACGCAAACATGGCGAGGTACCGTTTCCTCGTACAGCAACTCAGCGGGTATTTCGAAGGGTGCGAATTCCTCCATGTGCCAAGAAACGACAACGACCAAGCAGACGCCTTGGCACGAATCGGCTCTACCCGCCAAGCAATACCATCTGGCGTCGCCCTTCAATGCCTCTTCAAGCCGTCTGTCAAGCCTTCACCAGAATCAGACTCCATTTTTGTGCCGGCTCCTCCCGAAGACGGCGGATCCGACTCTAGAGCTCCGGCAGTCGGAACGGGGACTTTGGCGGGCGACTCCAAAGCTGCCATAGTCGAGCCCGGCCCGGGGACTGCGGTGACGGACTCGAAGATTCCAGAACTCGGCCCAAGGACCGCGCTAGTCGTCTTGGGGACTTCATCAGCCCAGCAAGCGGCTGTTGACTCCAGCCCGCCGCCTCCCAGCCCAGCCGCCCTCGTCCAAGTCGCAGTTCTGGTAGTCGAAGAAATAGTAGCACCCTCATGGGCCCAGCCCATCCTCAAATTCCTGGTGAACAAAGAGCTACCAACTGATGAGACCTCAGCTCGGCAAGTACAACGCCGGGCGGCAGCCTATACCATAATCAACAGAGAGCTGGTCAGGCGCAGCGTCACTGGTGTCTACCAGCGTTGTGTAGAGCCAGAGCAAGGCCAGGCGATCCTCAAAGACATCCATCAAGGCGAATGCGGCCACCATGCGGCTTCAAGAGCACTCGTCGCCAAAGCTTTTTGGCACGGTTTCTTTTGGCCGACTGCCTTGGAAGAGGCCAGGGAGTTGGTCCAAAATGCAAAGGGTGCCAGAGGTTCGGCTCCAAGCCGCACCAGCCGGCTTCCGCGCTCAAGACCATCCCCATTACGTGGCCTTTCGCAGTTTGGGGTCTAGACATGGTGGGACCGTTCAAGACAGCACGAGGTGGTCTAACTCACCTACTTGTCACAGTGGACAAGTTCACCAAGTGGGTGGAAGTGAAGCCAATTAAGAAACTGAACGGTCTGACTGCCGTGACCTTCATCACCGATATCACAATTCGGTACGGCATACCACACAGCATCATCACCGACAACGGCACAAATTTTGCCAAAGGCGCCTTGGCCCGTTTCTGCGCAACACAGGGCATCCGAGTGGACCTAGCGTCCGTCGCCCACCCACAGTCAAACGGCCAAGTGGAGCAAGCAAACGGCCTCATCCTGTCCGGCATCAAGCCTCAGTTGATCGAGCCTCTGGAGCACTCGGCTGGCTGCTGGCTCGACGAGCTGCCAGCCGTCCTCTGGAGTCTGCGCACGACTCCAAAGAAGTCAACCGGCTTCACGCCCTTCTTCCTCGTCTACGGTGCCGAAGCCGTCATCCCAACGGACATAGAGTTCGACTCCCCACGAGTCACCATGTACACCGAGGAGGAAGCAGAAGAAGCACGACAAGACGACGTCGATTTGCTGGAAGAGGGCCGACTGTTGGCACTTAGCCGGTCCAACATCTACCAGCAGAGCCTACACTGATACCACAATAGGAAGGTCAGGCCAAGATCTTTCCAAGAAGGCGACCTTATGCTCCGGCTAATCCAGCGAACAGCGGTCAGCACAAGCTGTCGCCACCTTGGGAAGGCCCTTTCATCATCAGCAAAGTACTAGGCAATGATTCCTACTACCTGATTGACGCTTAGAAGCCACGAGCACGCAAGAGGGACGACTCCGGCAAGGAGACAGAGCGGCCATGGAACACAAATCTTCTCCGAAGATTTTACAGTTGATGCAGTATGTACCATTCTACCTTCTGTATCAAAGTACCAAGACTTCGGGCCCCCCGAGACCAGCTCGGGGACTGCCCTCTTTTGTCTGTATGATAAAAATTATGCCTACAAGTATGTTACTCTTTGTCATGCCGCTTGGCAGCGGGCTCGACAAGTCAGCCCGGGGACTTGCCGCCTTGCACTATGAAATGCTTCTTGCAGCCGGACAAGTAGTGTGTAACACCTAAGCCGTCTTCTGTCAGAAGCCGCAGCTCGCAGAGCGACTGTACGGTGGGCAGAGGTAAGGTAGAATGGGTGCTCACACGAAAAATGGCTAAGGACTCAAAGCGTAAAACATAGATCAAGACGGCTTCCAGCCTTTCTCGCAAACCGACTCTCGGACAGTCGGATTGTCGTTTTCTATCCAACTTGCTCAAACAATCTTGAAATCGGCTAAGTACTTGCTTTCCCAAAGTAGCCTAGCACTCGATCCAGCAACAGTCCGCAGAGCGGCTGTCCGATTGGCAAGGCAGGCAACTAAGAGAAAGCGGCAAAGGAAAACAGCCAGAAGAACAATGAGCAAGAAA
>NC_041382.1:160220746-160234812 GCF_002162155.2 Triticum dicoccoides
TATATAACATAGGCCCTTGGCCGAATTGTCGAGTAGAGGTTCAAAATACACCCAGCGGGTGGAATTGTGCGAATTAACAAGTTCTTCAAAAGACTACTGAAGCAGATAAAACAAAAGACACAACGGCAGCTTAGGAGGCGGCAGACGGATTCGGGGGGTCGGAGAAGGCGCCAGCATCAGGCGTCGGGGCGGTCGGCCGGCTAGTCTCGGCTTGATCGCTTCCGGCAGTAGTCGGGTCGGTCGCACGCGGCTCGTTGCTGGAGGCGCGGTCGGGCTGAGGCTGGCCGTCTGCTCCTTCTTCTGGTGCCTCCGCCTCGCCCTCATCCTCCGCCTCGTCCTCCTCCTCGACGCTGGAGCCAATCACCTCTGCCGAGTCTTCGCCGTAGTCTGGGTTCATCCCAAACCACTCCGGCGGTACCTCCTCGCCATCTTCAGACCGCTCGGGGACGAAGATGCTCGTGTCGGTGTACTCGGCGATCGCCGCAGCATGCTTGACGAGGGCGTCTTCCGCAGCCGCCAGCTCCGGCTGGGCCTCCGATCGAAGCGTGGCCAACCGGTCTAGATCCAGCCCCGGGTACCACGAATTGACGAACTCCAAGGCCTGGCGCGCTCCAGCTCGGGCCGAAGAGCCCTTCCAGGCCTCGAGACGACCAGCCGCGACCTCCAACCAGTTGGCCGTCAGGCTGGGGGTGCACAGAGCCTGCATATCCGGCCAAAGGGCGGAAATCGCCTGGGCACTGACGCGCTGAAGACGGCGCAGCATCCGGTGAGCCGGCCGGAGGCGAGCCTCGATGCTCAAGATGTGCTCATCAAGAGTTCGGGGGGCATCGGCGGCGATCTCCGCGCCCTCCGCCCCCCGACTTTCACGATCGGCCTCGATGGCTTGGATAGCGGCCTGCGACTACCCAGGGAAGAAGTCTGCAAAAGACACGAAGAAACGAAAAAGCAAGTCAAGAACCAGGAGTCAGCACGATCTAAGTCGGCAGCTCGAAGAAAGAAAAAAAAGAGACTCACCATCAACGATGTCTTCAATCTCGTGGAAGCCGGAGGACAGCAGCGCCTCCTTGTCAGACCAGGAGGAGCGCTCGCTCGCGAACTCGGCCAAGAGGGCGGTTTCCGTCTCCCCCGCCTCCCTCTGCGACTTCGCAAGCAGCTCCTTCTGCTCTGCCAGCTGAGTGGCCAGCAGATCGGGCTCTGTGGCGAGCCTACTGCACTCCTCCCCTTTGGCGAGCAGGGCGGAGTTGGCTTCGCTCAGCTGCTGTTGAAGAGCACCGTTGGCTCCTGAAGGAAAGGAAGAAAGACAACAGTCGTCAATAAAGTAGGTCGCTGGGGAGATCCAGCCCGACTGCTCAGCAGTCGGCCCGAATCTCACGGACTACAGCCCGCGGGTGCGCTAGCGCGCCCCCGCAGAGAAGAAAAAAGAGGGAAGGACTTACTCCGGCTCTCCGCCAAGTCGGTGGTCCACTTGTCCAGCTCTTCAACATTACGATTGAAGGCAGTGACGCGGAGGTTTTGGTAATCCTGCAACAAGCATTTCAGACAAAGTTAGTACCCAGAAGTTCATCAATTGGAGTTCCGGGCCGCCTGCTCAGTAGCCGGCCCAAAACTCGGGGACTACACCCAGTGGGTGCGCTGGCGCGCCCCCACAGAGAGGAACAAGAAAAAACATACCCGGACGGCTGCCCGCGACGCTAGGAACGCCTTGGTGCAACTCTGGAAGGCGTCGCCCTCAGCGCGGAGCTTTGCCTGGACGTCCAGGAGCACCCGGTTCAGCGGCCCTGTGCCGCCTCCTCGCACCCACCCAACAGGTGCGGCGTTCGTCGCTTCGGCGTCTAGAGCCGCCGAGATGGCAGTGCCGGCTTCCAGGGGGCGGGGTGCCGAAGTCGCCTTCTCCAGACGACGGCGCGCTGGCGAGCCGACCTAGAGGAGTAGCCTCGCCACGGCCTCGTCTTCGGTCGGCGGCACCGGAGGGTCCGCTGGCTGCTCGCCTTGCACGCCTTCAGACGGCGGTGGAGGCGGCGGCGGAACGTTCACGCCCGAAGTAGAGGGCTCGCCGCCTTCCCTCTCCTCAACGAGGTTCTCCCCGCCGGCTCCTCCAGTCTGCCCCGTGAACTTCGGGGGCGGCGACGCAGAGTTTAGCGGGGTAACAAGCAAGGCCGCCTGGCAGCGTGCGGCTTCCTCAGCCTGCTGCTTCGCCGCGGCGGCGGCTTCGACCTCCGCTAGTTTTTTCTTAGCGGAGGCCTCTGCCCTGTCGGCCTCCGCCTTCTCCAGGCGGAGGGCTTCTTCTTCATTGCGCTTCTCCTGCGCATTCCGCTCCGTCGCCTCCCAGAGGTCGGCAGCAGGGTCTATCCGCCGAGTGGTGGCGGGCGTCTCTGCTGACCCCATGACGGAGGCGGCGGCGACCCGCTCAAGAGAGAGGGGAGCCCTGAAGAAAGAGGGGAGAGCAGAGAATCAGACAAAACACGAAGAAAGAATAAACTTTGAAGACAGAATACTTACGCAGAGACCAACGGTGGCTTCTTCACTTCCTTACGGAAGCGGATGGCCTTCGCGGCTGCCTCGTCCCGCCGGGTCGCCGCAGCCGAGCCCTTGGGCTTCTTCGGCCGGCTGCCGAACAAAGTCGGCGCAGCCCGGCGCTTCTTCCCGCCGCCTGGAGCGCCCGACGTGGCAGAAGAGCCCGCGCCCGGCTGGCTGGCTCCTGGCCGATGGCGAGGGGCGACTCCTCCCTCGGCGTCGTCTTCAGGCCAGTCGGCGAAGGTAGCCGAGGGCCTGAAGTCGCCTATCGTCCCTGATCCTCCCTCGGCGTCGTCTTCCAGAGCCGCCGCCCCCAGATCGGGGTCGTCGACGTCGCTCTCCGCCCGGTCGGCGACGAACTCATGGGCCGGCACCGAGGTGCCGGCTGGTGGGTGAAGAAGGGGATTCTGACCAAAATCCGACTGATCAGAACAAAACTCGGCAAGAAGAAGACAATCCAAAGAAAGAAAATAAAGGCGACTCACCACGGGCGGGGGGTTGGCGCGGGAGTATGGCTCCTTGCCGAATCGCCAGTCCTCCGGGAGCTAGCTGTCCGAGAGGTAGTTCACCATAAGGGCCACCTCTTCGTGAGGCATGTCCTTGGTGCACATCCGACTCGGGTCGTGGCCCCCACTCATCTGGCATATCATGTGAGGGCGGCCTTGGAGTGGGAGAACTCGGCGCGAGACGAAGGCGGCCAGTAGGTCCGGACCAGTCAGACCCTCCGACTGCGTCAGCACTCGGAGTTGCGTGATGGCGCTGGCTCCCGCAGGCGTCAGCGACCTGGCCCGGTACAACGAGTTGGGCAGTCTGCCCGTCGGCGGGCCGGCTTCGAAAGCCGACAGATTGACCCAGTTGCCCCTCTTGGTGACGTTCCTGACGTAGAAGTAGGACCTCTGCCACATCTTCACCGACTTCAACAACGATATGGAGGGGAAGTGGTTGTCGGCTCCTGTCCTTCGCATGGCGATGAAGGTGCCGCACTGAGCCGGCACGCCCGTGGCCTGGGTGCCGAGCTTGGAAAAGAAGAACTCCCCCCCAGAGCTCGAGGTCGGGGAGGACTCCGAGGAAGCCTTCGCACAGAGCCACGAAGGCGGACAACAGCACCACTGTGTTGGGGGTGAGGTGGTGCGGCTGGAGTCCGTAGAACTCCATGAACGACCGGAAGAAGCTGCTCGCCGGCAGCCCCAGCCCGCGCAGGCAGTGCGAGCGGAAGATGACCCGCTCGCCCTCCTGCGGGGCGGGGGAAATCTTCCCCTCCGGCGCAAGACGCACCTGCACGCGGTCTTCGCCGGGAAGCCGACGGGTCCGGCGGAGGAACACGATATGGTCTTCGTGGACTTCGGAACCGTCCCAGGTGCCGGAGCGCACCGGGGGAGGCACGGCAGCGGAGGAAGAACTCATCGCGAGCTGTCAATGCGGTGATCGCCGGAGCTTGGGCGTGCGGTGGAGCAAAGAAGAGAATAGGAAGCAGGAGAGCGAGGAGCTGCGAGGAGGAAGAAAGCAAGGGGTAGTGGGAAGGAGGGGCGCGCGTGCCCCCCTCTTCCCCCTACTTATAGCCCCGTGGGCTGCGAAGTCGAGGGGGCGGACGTGGGGATTTACTGCGCCCGCAACCCCACGACCCCCATGATCCACGTAAAGTTACTGCGCGCAGTAACTTCACGGGAATCCCAACCGCCCACCGGGGCCACAGCAGATCCGCTCGGGCGCCGAGGCGCAGTAGTGGCGGGCCCCGCCTACGTGCCTGTCCCGTCGCGCGCGTGGGCTGGCAGGACGGCCTGGCCACGTGCCCTCGCGTGACAGGCCAAGAACGGTTGGCGGCCTGGAAGCTTAGCTAGCACGCCACTTGAAATCCCGCCGCGACGTTCGAACTACTGAGCAAGTCGGAATTGAGTGAGTCCGACTCCTTGTAGTCAGCCCGACAGAAGTCAATCAAGACCATATGTTGAGCACCCGGAAAGAGAAACTGCTGAGGCTTCTCAGCCGATCGTCCGCGGCGCCTCACTAGCTTCGGGGACTACTATCGGAGTAATGGGCCACGAGTAGGCCAACCCGATCCCCATGACCTTTCAAGGCATTGGGGCAGGCTACGCCCCTCAATACCACATGGCGAACAGCCGCCTCCTGGGGAGTCTTCGGCGAGGCGGCCGACTGCCCGCTCACGGCCGAGTCCCAGGGGCGACTTCCAGAGAAGCCGGCTTTGGGGAGTCGGCCGGCGACTCCAACAAACCGTGACCTCATCGAAGGGGACGGGGCAGGGGCGTGGCTACAACGAAGCCCACTCCCCGCCCCTTACTAAGGACAGGCATGGCTACAGCACGTCGTACTTGGGACGATCTCCTTGCGGCGTGGCACTGTTGCCCGGCCGGCCTTGACATCAGCACCACTATACCGGGTCCTGCGCCCACGACGGCTTGTCTGTACGGCCTGGAGGCAGCAGGGCCCACCAGTTAGCGAGACCTCGGGAGACGGCGGGAGAACCGCCAGTCGGACCCGTCGGGAGTCGGCCCGGGGGAGTCGGCCGAGCCCTCCCCCGAGGGCCACGCGCCATTAATCATGAAGAGATGGGGAGTGGCCACAGTGATCGCCCGCCAGGCAGCGGGGCTGTTGCCATGACCCCATGACCAAGCTTGCGTCATCAGGAGCACGGCTACAGTAATTAGCAACCAGCAAGACCCGCCCGCGGCGGACGCGGCCTGTCGGCTCCGTACCAGACCAGTCGGCAGGGCCCACCAGTCGGCGGAGAAGTCGGAGGTCGGAGGCACTGACTGCTGGGCCCGCGCCCAGTCGAATTACCATTATACCCCTGGGGGTAGGCCTATATAAACCCCCTAGGGCACCCATGCAAAGGGTTGGATCCCAGTAGTTCTATACCATACTAGATAGAAGGAGAGAGCTAGCCTTGCCCTCTCCTACCACCAGACACAGCTCAAGGAGCAACCGTGTAAACACTTGACCATAGTGATCATGCGGAGACCCCACAGAGCAGCAGTAGGGGTATTATCTCCCCGGAGAGCCCCGAAGCTGGGTAAGATTCACCGGCGTGCATGTCTTCGCCTCATCCCGTTTCCAGGCACCGGCGACGTTCTACTCGCCCCCACCATGATAAGCCATCCGTTGGCATATGTCGCACCAAACCCCCGACACAGGCAGTCCCGCTGGCGCTCGTTTGAGCGGCTGGAGCCGGAAGAGCGGAGATTGAAGAAGCACGACGGCCGTTGGATGAACATCCAACAGTCACTGCTTGTGCGTCAACCATTTTTTAGGAAAGCCTCAAATCTGTGGAAAATAGAATACAGCCCATCTGCCATTATTTCTAATAATTTTCAGCCCATTTGCTAATCCTTAAGGTTTTTTTGGAGCCCATATTCTTTCTGTTAGCATTACAGCCCAAATTGTGGCCACGGTTAAAAAATTATAAGAAATTTTGCATATTTCGGTGTAGTCCGAACTGTTTTTAATCCCAAAATTTCGACTCACATTCAAACTGATTTTAAAAATAAATGTATATCAATATAAAATCCAACAAATTCTCCATGCATAAAAATTAATGTAATTTAAAATCTTGAAATGAAAAAAAGATATTTGAAACTACTTGCCAGTTTGATGTGTTTTAAAAATGTACAGCCCATTTCTCATTACTGATGGGCCATTTTCTCGGCCAGCCGAATGAAAGCTCTCCTCGTCTTGAAAGATTTGCAGCCCAATAGGCCTGACAAAGCGACTTACTTGGCAAATCACAAAAAAACTGGGTTGTGGCCGTGGACCCAGCTGTCAGCCTCTCCACGTACGGTACTCTTCCGATGGAAGTCGTTCCTTGACCACGTTGACCACGCCGTGCGGAGAGCACCACGGCGGTGGACAACGGCGAGGCCTAGGAAGGGGACGACGCGGAGCCGGGGAAGACGCGGCAGTGGAAGCCCGCACGGAGAGGAGTATGAGGGTTCACTGGTTCGTCTGCGGTGTGAGGCTCCCGTTGCCGCAGGGCCTGGCCAGCGGTGGGAATAGTAGGGGGCGGTGAGGCCTCCGCGGCAGCACAACCGGCCACAAGAGGCAGGAGCATGCGGCACGACCGACACTGCTTTGGGCGGCTGGAGCAAGAAGACCAGAGGTTGAAGAAGCACTACGGCCGTTGGATGGACATCGTACGGTCACTGGAGCTACAATCATTCATATTGACTAAGTTGCAAAGCCCTCCGTCCCCGTCAACTTTGTTGTCCCACAAGTCATCCTCCCACTATGGTGGGTCCCATCTAGCAAGGGGGTATTCATTTTTTGTGCGTAATAAGGAGACACTTCCTTGCGTGCGAAGATATAGCTGGTGGGTCCGACATGTCAGTGGGGGGAACGTTTTTTTCGTGAAATACAGAGGCCCTTCCGGTGGGTCCCAGCTGTCAGGTGGAGGAATCATTATTTTGCGTGTACAGTCCACGGCTGATGGATCTTGTTCATTGACCAAGTTGACCAGGCCGCGCCGAGAGCACCATGGCGGTGGACGACGGCAAGGCCTAGGAAGGGAACGACATGGAGCCGGGGAAGACTCGTCAATGGTTGCCCATGCGGTGGGGAGTACGAGGGTTTACTGGTCCGGCTTCCGTCGCCGGAAAATAACAGGAGGTGTGGGTGAGTAGTGGAATGGCCTGGCCAGCAATGAAGTAGGGTGGGGCGGTGCGGCCTGTGCGGCAGCACAGCCGGCCACGGGAGGCGGGAGCAGGCAGTCCCACCGGAGCTGGTTTGGGCGGCTGGAGCAAGAAGATCAGATATTGAAGAAGCAGCATGGCCGTTGGATTAAGATCCAATGGTCACTGCTGCTAGAATCATTTCTGGACTAAGTTGACAAAGCCAAAGTACACATCAACCTAGTAGACCCACAAGTCAGCCTCCAAATCTGTCCCAAATAGCATACGGCCCGAAATTTCTAGCCAGATTCAAATTAATTTTAAATCTAAATATACCTTAATTTAAATTCAATGAAATTTTACCCGCACAAAAACAATGAAATTTAAAATATCAAAATCCGAAAGAAAACAGTATTTTGGAACTAATTGTCTGTTTGCTGTATTTTTTCATTTTACAGCCCATTTATTTTTTCTTATAGCCCATTTCTTATTACCTATAGCCCATTTTCTGGGCAAAATGCATCCCTCCTCATCTTGAAAGATTTCCGGCCCAGCAGGGCGTAGAAAAGCAAGTAGGCCTACGTTGGTTATTCTGCAAAAAACAAAATAGCTGGCTAGCAATTTTCAGAAAGGAAAAAAACAAACTGGGCTGGCCATGTGCTAAACATATGAAATAAAAGCCTGGGCTAGACGAGCCACGGGTCCCGCACAACCCAGTTGATACCCTTCTCCGTCCTGAAAAAACAAAATTACTGCGCGCGCTGCTGGGTCCCTACTGTCATCCTCACCATGTACAGTCTTCTCCTTATTCCTCTCGGTTGTTGACCATGTTGACAACACCGGAGGGCGGCGCCGCGGTGAGTGAACCAAGGTGGAGGACGATGGTGAGGCCTCGGACGGGAACGAACAGGAGCCGGGGCAGATCACAGCCAGCCGTGGGAGGCGAGAGCAGGCGGTCCCACCGGCGCTGGTTTGGCTTTGGCGGCTCGAGGAAGAAGAGACTGAAGAAACGCGCTAGACGTTGAATGTCAATCTAACGGTCAAGGTTGGCACAATCGTTTTGTTGACTAAGCGGACACAAGTAGCATACTTTTTTATATATAGGAAGAAAACTGCGAGGAAAATGCGTTCGTCTACCGTCCTCCTCACAGGGAGCATTTGCCACATAAGTGACTAGCACCCTTGGTTTTCAACCGAGAGGTCTTGGGTTCAAGTCCCAGGAACTCTCAATTTTGTCCTCCTTCCTTCCTTGCAAAAAAGGGAAAGAAAATCAAAGACTTGGGAAGGCGTACAGAACAAGCTAGTGTACCAGTAATGAGACATTGCCGAGTTTTAGAAAAAAGAAAGACGTGCTCCTGTAGTTGGTTCGAATCCAAACCTAGACTATGACTATATATGGTGCTATGCTACTCTGCAAGTAATGAAACTAACATATCCAACGTTCGCTTCTCCTCTTCTCTACTTACTCTGCCTAGCATCAGAAGCTCTGGCCGCAGCAACCATGTCTGCTGGCTGCTCGTCCACCTTCTCTTCAGCAGGCAACAACCAGATATTCGCCAAGTCGCACCCCGTACCATCGCCTGTGGGTCTCATCACACCCTCACCGGCACGCGCACCGCAGCCGATTGCTCATCGCAACCTGCTGCCGTTGGTGTGGTGCCACTGCTGCAAATCACGCAGAGTCATCCGTCGCGTCTCAACAACAATCCGCAACCCTGGCCAAGTCTTCTACAAATGCCCGAATCATGGGGTAATAATATGTTTAAGTGTTGTTCTGCTGCTTTCAGTTGCTAATTTTTTAATAGTTTGGTTGATGATCTACCAATTTGATTCATGCAGAAAAGGAAGATTCGTGTGATTTGTATTTCTGGGATGTTGTTGATGTGGGGGAATGCAACTACGCTGATTATTTGGTTAGCCGAGGAATCCCAATACCAGTAGGTTGGGGTGTTGGACAAGTAACTGAAGGAACAGCAGCAGAGGAAGATGCAGAGCAGAAGCTTAAAGATGCAGTTCCTCTGATCATGGCCAAGCAACAGCTGCGGAACGGGCTTGACAACAATGAAGAGATGAAAGAGCTTGTGAAGATAATGGGCAAAATCGATGTGCTCTGTAGGATGATTGTCTCTTTATTTGCAGTGTATGTAGCACTCGTGATGTATTCAGTGGCTACGACATGAGCACTTTGCTGAAACTAGTAATGAATGAAACCTATGTAGCAGGCTGGGCGTAGTGTTGTGAACATCTAATGATTTCTATTAACGGAAATCAGGGGGTATCCCCTTTTGCTTATATAAATAAATAAATAGCAGAGGCCCTGTCGGGTCAGCTTTGTTCTCATTCGAAAATGTCGAGCAAATTGCAGTCCAACAGCAAACTATGTCATCAAATTCATGTTTCACGGCCAAATATGAGTACAACTAAACAACAATATCATCATGTTTTAGTTATCATACAATCACCAAACACAAATCAGCATACATAACAAGTGATGTTCTCACAGCAAAATACTAAACAACATGTTCATTAGGTTTCAGTTGTCATAGCAAACATAATTTCACATAGTAGATAAAAAAAC
Source organism: Triticum dicoccoides (assembly GCF_002162155.2). Lineage (NCBI taxonomy): Eukaryota > Viridiplantae > Streptophyta > Magnoliopsida > Poales > Poaceae > Triticum > Triticum dicoccoides. The sequence goes on from NC_041382.1 coordinate 160,230,458, forward strand.
GTCTTCTGACGGGCAAATATGACAAAAGCAATGTAATCATCATCCGCAGCAGCAGCGTCAACATCTTCGCCATGTGTATCAGTCTGAATCGTAATTCCCCATGGTGTCATCATCTTCTTCTTCGTCCTCAATGTCCTCGAACATTGGCTTCTTCTTGATCAACTCTTGTATGTCCACAGCACGACAGGCAATCTTTTCGCCGGCGTCATTGATGTGATGGTTCTCAAAGATATTAGGAACATTTGTGTTATCTTGTACATCAGGCGCAGTGTAAGCATCATCTTGTTGTGCAACTTCATTAAACGAATTCCTCTACTCAAACCTTTGCAATACTCTCCAGTCATCGCTACGTGCAAATGTGTCTTCCAAGAAAAATATCTGTGTTGCTTGATTTGCCAAAATAAAAGGCTCGTTAGTCTGGTACGCCGCCTTGACATTGATGGATTTGAAATAATCATCAGCTCTGGGTTTTGCGATCCTGGAAAACAGGTTATACCAACGACAGCACAACATAACCACACACCGATGATCCTCGAAACTGGAGATATACTGCAAATGAATAATGTATGTTATGTTAGCATACATTTTAGCTGTCTCTTTGGCATACGTATCCGTGCTCATGATGGCACTATTTTGTGTCTTCCTGCTTTCGTCTTGTGCAAGGGTGTTGTAGCGCCCATCTCCAACAATGCAAGATTCATAATGTCTTACCCAAGTATCAGGACCCATTGCTAGTGAGTAAAGGGCATCATCAACTGCCTGCCCATCCTCCCGCATCTTCTTAACCTATGGTTAGAAAATAGACAAGCTGATCATCTTATGTACTCAATATATTAAAAAAATGACAGTGCACTTCAAAAGCTTACATGGTTCTTGAACCATTTCGCAAATCCTGCCATAACCAGTTTGTCAATGTTTCTTGGATTTTGTGGCAGTAACTCCTCTTTGTAGATGCTGCACAACATAGTGATCGTGTCAAACATCTAAATATATAAGAATGTGCTGCAAGTTTTGTAGATTACGATGTATAAGCTGCAATACTTCACTTACATGATATAAGGTAGTATCTCGGGACAGTTATTCAACACATACCAAACCATTTTGTCCAAATCTTTAGGTTTGTCCTCTTGTCGACTCTTTCCTGTAACTCGAACAGAATAATCGAAAACATTGAGCTCGGGATTGTCTTCACCCACCTCTTTGTTAAGCTGATCAGCTGTTTCAATGTATTTTGAGCAGAATGTCAACGCTTCTGTAGAAATGTAGGCCTCTGCAATGGAACCCTCGGGTCTAGCTCTATTCCTAACATAGCCCTTGAAAGTGTCTAGCTGCCTTTCAATAGGGTACATCCATCCATACTATACTGGACCTCTAAGTAGTGCCTCATCAGGTAGATGAACAGCCAAATGCACCATCACATCAAAGAAGGCTCGAGGATATATCTTCTCAAGGTCGCATAGGATAGTTGGTATCTTGTCTCTAAGACGCTCCAAAGCATCTATCCTGATATTCCTACTGCAGAGTTCCCTGAAGAATTGTCCCAACTCTGCAACTGCTCTGTATAAGTCAGGGCGGCCCAATCCTCTAAGGATAACAGGTAAAACCCTTTGAAGTAGGACGTGGCAGTCATGAGTTTTCAACCCTTGTACCTTGTTTCCATCTGCACTAACTCTCCTTTCAGGGTTGGAAGCAAATCCATGTGGGAATCTCACATGTGACAGGACCTCGCAGAATTCTTTTCTTTTTACCTTGTCCAAGACATACACAGCTGGTGCCATATCCCGTGGTTTACCTTCATCTTGCACCTGCAAATCCTTTCTGATACGCAGGTGTGTCAAATCAATCCTAGATTTTAAGGTATCTTTCATCTTGCCTTCAATATTAAGAAGTGTGCCGATAATGCTGTCACATATATTTTTCTCGATGTGCATCACATCAAGATTATGCCTTAGATCCAAATCTTTCCAATACTCCAAGTCCCACAAAGTGGACCCGCGGGTAAACAATAATCTCTCTTCTACCCTGTCACGCTTCATTTTCCCGCTACCATTACCAGGATGGTTTCCAGGTGTAATATGCCTGACCTTCTGTAATTCCACTTGCAACTCATCGGCAGTGAGCCTCTTTGGCGCATCACGGTTTTCATGCTTTGCATTGAACACATGTCTTCGGTATTTTCTAGGATGCGGCTTGTCCTTGGCAAGGAAACGGCGGTGTCCAATGTAACAAATCTTGCTAAGTATTGCGTATGACAGCGGATTCCTGTCACAGCGAACACATGCATTGTAACCATGTGTCGTTCGCCCTGACATAGTGCCCAAAGCCAGATAATCATGGATGCACCAAACTATAATAGCACGCAGAAAGAAATCAGCTGGTGGGCTGCTATATAGGTCTCGAGTGAGAACACCCTTCCATCGCTGTTGAAGTTCCTCCACAAGAGGCTCCATGAACAAATCAAAATCCTTTCCAGGACTTTTTGGACCTGGGATGAGCAAGGCCATCATGTAGTTTGATTCTTTGGTGCAGACATTTGGAGGCATGTTGTAAGGGATAACAAGCACTGGCCACATGCTATATGTGGCGCTCTGGTGGCCAAATGGGTTAAATCCATCTGAAGCTAAGCCAAGTCTAATGTTTCTCGGGTCAGCAGCAAACTCTTTGTCTTTATCATTGAAGCTTTTCCACTCACTACCATGAGATGGATGGCTCATTACATTCTGATCTCTGTACTCCTGGTTCCTAGAATGCCACAGTACATCCTCTCTTGTTTTAGCATCATGAAACAACCTCTGCAATCTTGGTGTAATTGGAAAATGTCTCAGAACATTATGAGGAATCCTCTTCACAGCATCGCCATCTTTCCATCTTGATGATTTGCATTTCGGGCATTTACTTAAGTTGGCATAATCCTTCCGAAATAGAACACAATTATTCTTACAAACATGGATCATATCATATCCAATTCCAACTGCACGAAGGAAATTCTTCATTTTACTGTAGGTGTGTGGCAGCTCAGACGCATCTGGGAAAGATTTGCGGAAAGCAGCCAACATCGCATCGAATGATTTGTTGGTCATCCGCTCAGATGTCTTCACCTGAAGAAAGGTGACCATAGCTGAGAATACTGACAGCTTATTTCCTGGGGTGACAGCAACGTTGCATTGTTCTAACATGCGGGCCCACCGTTTTTCTTCTGCAGGTGAAAGTTCACGGAATGCACAAGCATTTCATAGCATTGTTTCAATGTTGGTCAAACTCACTGGCTCCGCCACCACCCCCTCCTCCTCCTCTTCAACCTGAGCATCAAGCAGATCAAGATGGTGATCTGCTGCTTCCACGTAGTTAATAAAATTGACGTTCACAGCTTCACCATGATGAACCCACCTAGTATATGTGACTGACATCCCATACAAGTGTAGATGATTTTGCACAGTTGACTAGGTTCTTGTAACTGAATTCATACAACTGCTACACGGGCAGAGCACATCTGATTTCGGACCACCGTACTCAGCTCTCATAAAGTTCATGAAGTTTTCAACCCCCTCGACATATGCAGTGGAGGATCTTCGAGCAGAAGTTATCCAAGTCCTGTCCATCTGTTAGACATACAAATTAGTTCTTCTACTAGATTTTATAGGGAAAACATATATGCTTTTTTATGAAGTCCAGAAAAAAAATACCTAGGTCGATGTCTAAAGCTATGGAAAGATATTTGGACAAGCAGATCTAAGTAACGAAATATATGTAAAGCTAATTCAGCAAACAGATTTGAGTGCCAAATTATGGCAGGCTGTTTCAGCTGTCAATGAGGCCGAGCACACAGCCATCGAACTATCGAAGGCCATCGCAGCATCAACAATCGAGTATAAAACGGTGTAGAGCTATTTCAGCTAACAGATTGGCTACAAGACCATGGCAATCTACGTCACAATAAATATATGGCAGGATATTTTAGCAACTAATCTGCCTTGGCATGCCATCTCAGCTAAGCAGATTGAGTGCAGAACAGGGCAAGGAAGCTTCTTAAGCAGAGCATATTGACAGTAAACTACTTCGGCAAACAGTGAGATTAACAGCGTCTATCAGCTAACATTCAGCGCTACACCGACATGAACGGGGCCTCAGTCTAGAATGCGCGTACCGTGGGAGAAGCTGACTGTCGTGCGTCTCCCCACAAACGTCACTAGCGGTGGCGGCGCTGACCGCCGTGCGCCTCCACAAGAACGTAGCCAGAGGTGGCGGCGCGGCTAGAGGACGGCAGTCTACGAGAGCGTACTGTGGGAGTGAGAGGATCGCCGAACCGCGACGCCGACGTATCGGCGTGGCGGTGAGGGCGGCTTTGGCAGAGCGAA
>NC_041382.1:160235340-160278503 GCF_002162155.2 Triticum dicoccoides
GGGAATTTTTGGGTGTGTGGGGGGGGGGAGGATTTTCGCGCGATGGGCGGGGGGAGTTTGGCGCATGGTCGGTTTCTCCGAGTGCAGTCCCACGTGTCAGTGAAGAGGCAAGCCGAAGCGCGTTCCATTTGCGTGAGCCGTGTGCAGGACCGAACGTGTGTGGGGTGCAATGCGACCGCAACAGGAGTGCTGTGAGTGTACCGCATTTTTTCCTTTTAAACTAGGTGCTTCGCCCCCTCAAAAAAAAATTGTTGCTTCGCGCAATCCATCGATACTACTACTAGTAATCCGGTAATCCCGACTAAAACGGTGCGGCCGGGTCTTTTCCCATGCGATATGCTGGGAGGTTGGCTTAGTTGGGTTTTTTAGGACGAGTAATGCTACACCTACGTAATCCCAGTTACGTAATTAACGTAATGTGAAACGTGTGAGCTGTTGATTGTAGATTGGGGGAGGGAGGGGCCCACCACCATGAAAATCAGGGGAGGAGAGAGAGAGAGGCAATTTACGTTAACCCTTTCGTAGGTTCCCATAGATGTAGAAAGATGTGTCTGATCCTGCAATATAGGCCGTCCGATCTATATCTAACAGATAGGAAGGAAACTATGACAATTTACCCGCACTCCTCTCCATATTTGCAGATAAGGCTTTCCCTCATTCATCCTTTTCTCCCACAAGATCTTGATCTTCCGTGTAACACACGGCCATCTTGCTAGTACTCCTACAATATGTATATTATTGTGAAAGTTCATATACACCGGCCGAGATTAATGCAAACACGGCATATTTTCATTACATTTCGAACTATTATTGGACAAAAAAATAAAAGAAACCCAACCCTAAACCTATTCTACGGCGGCGACCGACGTCCTCTATCTGTGATCTCCATGTATGGGGCGGGGTTCAAGACCCGTGAAGTGAAGGTGCGGTCTCCGGCGAGGAAAAGTAGAACACGGGAGACGGACCGGCCAATTGGCACACCATGCCCTGCCGCCTCCCATGCCCTACTCATCCTCGGAGGAGTCCCCGACCTCGGCGGTGCCGGACGTTGGACGGCGGCAAGTAGGACGCATGGCTGACGGTGGTCCCGTCGTCGGCCGCCAGCGTGGCCACCGCTTGTGCGGCGACTTGAGCGAGGGCGGCGACCTCGAGCTCCATCCCCGAAGACAAGCTCTCCCACAGAGCGTTCGCGCTTGCGGTCATGGCGGATGTGGTTCCAGGTAGGAGAATGATGCGCTATGGTGTGGAGGTTAGCTGGGCGTTGCCGCTTTAAGTAGCGCATTCCGGTGAGGCCAAGCGTCCGGGTGCATCATTAAGTCACCGGAGTTGGTTCCGCGGGCACCGAGCCTCTTAATGACGACATACGAACGGACGACATGAATGCGAGCAGCTGGCGCCGGCTGGGAACGCACCGCGCGATGGCGCGAGGGACGAGGGTTTTGGTGTGCCAGGGTAGTCAGCTGCGGTCGTGGCAATGTTGGAGATGCCCTTTGCTCATGTGATCCCCGCATGTCATTGGAAAAGCAAGATGGCCCGGCATGGTCTCAGGTCCAGAGGATGCAGTTGGCCACGCTACACCACTCCGCGGACGCGTCACGACGCACCGTGCATCCTCGACGAGCCGGGTGTTGGGGTGTGTTTGGATTGTGGCCAAACTGCACCTTGCCAAAATTTTGGTCATGACCAAAAGATTGGTCTTTGTTTGGATGGTTGCCATTTTTTGCATGCCAATGAACTCTAGCCAACTCTAGTTCATTTTTCTTGCCAATGGCGGCCAAATCATGGGCAACCAATACCTCAACCAAAATTTTGGTCATGACCCAAAGATTGGTCTTTGTTTGGATGGTTGCCATTTCTTTGGCATGCCAATGAACTCTAGCCAACTCAAGTTCATTTTTCTTGCCAATGTCGGCCAAATCATGGGCAACCAATACCTCAACCAAAATTTTGGCTACCCAATGCTTTGATGGGGCAACCTTGGGCACAAACAAAACATACCATTGGTCGTGCCACATCACTAATGCCACCCTCGACAAACTGAAACCAACCGTGTCTAGCGACGATATGAGTGTGTCGCTCACCGCGGTCGCCGTGTCCAGAGGCGGTGCTGGAGCTGCACCCCATTGTTGGCCCCAACGACCCACATGAATGGTTGTCGGTGGCGAGGAGGTCATGGGCCAGCTCCTCTATTGGACTAGTCTGCGCTACGTCGTCCCGACGGGTGTGCCCCACATGTCTGTTTCCCTGTTTTCCCGGCCATATTCGAGCGTCAGTGCTCCGCGTTGCGCATTAGGCCTTTCACTATGTAGGCCAAGCGACACAACTTATTGTTTATTTGAGCCGTTCAAGTATAATCATGTGGTGTTTGCTTATTTCTCATTCCTCTCCAACCCTCTTCTCCATCGATCATGTCACCCTCCAGTCGAGTCCATCCTCCCGCATGCCTCATTTGAACATTCCGCCGAGTATCATTCGCATGTACCCACCCTAGTCCTCTTTCAATAGATCTCCGGACCCCGAGATGAAATCGAGAGGGACCGAGTGGGGGCACATGATACCTAAGGCGGATTCAAAATTTTGAACCGGTGATCATAGCATTCACAAATCATATATACAGGGTATTCAATGTTCATTTCATTTTTGAACGTACAATATACTCCCTCCTATCCTTTCTAGTTTACATATAAGTTTTATGTGTAGTCAAAGTATATCTACTTTTCAGGTCAAAAAAAGTATATCTACTTTGATCAAAAAGGTATCAACATTCAACAACGCCCAATCAATATTGTTAGATTCATATGTACTCCTAGATTTGTACTCGAGATGGTTTCCAATTTGACTATTGACAAGATTAATAGTACATGAGATGTATAATGTGAAAAGTATATCATTGGAAACTCCTTTCACATAAGAATTTGACTGTATGCTTTGTGTAAGTTGCATGTCATATATTATTACTCTAACATTTGGTCAAAGTTAGCCCGGAAAAACGCATTAGACCCTGTATGCTTTGTGTAAGCTGCATGTCATATATTATTACTCTAACATTTGTGTAAGTTGCATGTCATATATTATTACTCTAACATTTGGTCAAAGTAGTATAGTGGAAGTGGATCCTCTGACGTAGGTATCCCTGCCTTACCCTCCCTTTCGGTCACTTACTGGCAGACCCCATGCTTGCTAGGCCCCGCATGTCAGTTACTCAATGGGTTCGGCCACGTCAGGGGATCCTCATCCGTAGTATACTCCCTATGTTTTTATTTACTCCGCATAAAACAGAGGGAGTGGTGGTATAATAAATGACGCGGGTGGGGGAAGGGGAGGGACGTCGGTTTGCTCTCAACTGCGGCCCCACAAGCGAGCGAAAACACAAGACGAAGCACGTTCCATTCGGTGAGCGACGTGGAGGGTCCAGCATGCCGGGCTGCAATGCGAACGCGACAAGAGCGATGTATAGTCAAAACCGATTGACGGTCGTCACCAGAACCACTATTCACACCAGAACCTTCGCTGCTCGGCCTACGCCAGCCACTGCCCTAAAACCACACCAAATCTCCAGCCCATTCCCCCACCTTTCGATCCACTATCCCGCATCAAGCGTCCCCTAGTTCGTCGGAAAGCCATGGTGCGCTGCAAGATCACTTACTACAAGATGCTGACGCCGGAGCGCCGCGCAGAAATCGCGGCGGCGGTCGGTGCCACAGACCTCCGTTCCCAAGCTCGCTTTGCAGCGGGCCAATCCCCGAGTTCTCGGGAGCCAAGCTACAAGGAGGAGGAAGCCGATACAATGTTCATGGCGGAGATCGCGGCGCAGAAGGCCCCCGATGGGTATGAGACAATGGACGTCGACTTCGTGCCGGCGTCCGAGTCCCCCATGGTGCAGGCGGACTAGCGGTTCAACATGGCGATACTAAAGGAGAACCGGGAGGCAGAGGCTCAACTCGACGCGGAGCGTGCGCATGCCGCTGCCATCGAGGCTCTCCTGCAGGCGGAACCGGATGTCGTGGATGTGAACCGGGTAGCGGAGGCTCAACTTGAGGTGGAGTGCGCGGATGCCGCTGCCATCGAGGCCCTCCTGCAGGCGGAACCGGATGTCCTGGACTTGAACCGGGCGGCAGAGGCTCGACTCGACGCAGAGCGCGCGGATGCCGCTCTCATCGACGCCTTCCTGCAGGTGGAACCGGACGTCCTGGACTTGAACTGGGCGGCGGAGGCTCGACTCGATGCGGAGCGCGCGGATGCCGCTGCCATCGAGGCCCTCCTGCAGGCGGAACCGGACGTCCTCGACTTGAACCGGGCTATGCTCTTGTCCGTGCAGAGCGCCCGCACGCTCCGCTTCAACGAGTAGCTGGAGGCCGAGGACAACCACGGTGCGGAGACACACGTCGGCAGCGACGACTGGTTCGCGCCGGCAGCCAAAGACGACGAGGTCGTCTCTTTTCACGAGCAGTGATAGTTTTTCTTTATGTTATTGTTTTTATGGATCTTTTGCTGTGTAAAAACATATATTTGTTATGCAAGTCGCCTGACTTGGGTCAGTCTACCATTTCAGGCGGTTGGATGAATATCCTACGTCTCCTAACCCTTCTTTCCTTCTTCCTCACCTCTTCTTCTTCCCCAACAGACCACCGCACGGGCCGTACGGATACTCCCCAACATGCGGTTGGATAAACATACTCTATGAATGAAAATTATGTGTCAGCGATAGGATGGCTGAGTTTGGTGTCTTCACATGCGACAGCATGTGTCAGTGAGGGTGCGTTCCCTTGGTTGGGTTTGCGGCGTGCAGGAGCGACCGTGTGAGGGTGCGGTGCGACCGCGACGTGCAGGAGCGACCATGTGAGGGTGCGGTGCGACCGCGATAGCCGTGCGCAGGTGTACCTCCTTCTCATTTTTTGAAAACTTTAGGCAAGCTTGGAAAAAATGTGTGGCGAAGTTTGGCAATGCAAGGCCTAGACCCAAATAGGATAAGTACGTACGTACTAGGAGTACTAGTGTTAAAAAAGAAAGGCTGGGTTTTCCTTCGCGGGATTTAATCGATACAAATCCTCGTTTCACGTGTCAATTAATGCGTATTTTTTTCTCCAAAGACCAAAGAGCTAACCATCTCACTCCTCATCGCTTGATTAATGCAGCGCCATGCAAACCAACCTTCTCACTTCCGCATGCATACAAGGGATATTAATGTCCTTGGTTGCTAACCCCATCAATTTTGCCTCGATTAGTGTTAGTGGCCCTTTGCAAATTATAATTTTTATATACTGGCCTTGTGTACAAAAAAATGGAGGTCGTAACTATATTTGACTTCCTTCCCCATTGCGGTGACGTCGACGATATTTTTTTTGGGTGGTTTGGCGAAGTGCGTTCAACGGAGAACACCATTGAGGGAGACCACAGTAAGTCGTTCGCAAGTGCCGCCTGCAAGCCGAGACAACCGCCTTATTTGCATCCAGGAAGTCCTTTACTAGTACTACTATAACTAGTGCGGTGAGATGGCATCTCGAAGAAGACGATGGAGAAGCGGAGTCAGCGAAGAGTGAAATGATGGTTGCTTCGTCCGTGGTTTTGTGATTTGATGCCTCACTGCTTTGCGATTTGTGATAGAAGGGACAGGGGAGTAGACTCTGTGCTCTGTACTGTACTACATGCGTCCAAGCATGGGAGAAAGAGGAGAGACATTGCATTTTTCAATTCCTTCAATCAATCAATCAGGGAGCTTCGGTTCCATCTTTTTGGCTTTCGCAACACCGTCCACAATGGTTCCCATGATGCCAAAAGCTATTTTCACATTTGGCTACACATTGTGGATGCCCTTAACCGTACCACTTGGTTTTGCTCCTGTGTTCTATCTATACAAATCTCAATTATATTGATCTAAAAATTACAGAATCGAGATTAGTAAAAAGGAGGTGATTTTGCCGCGCGGATGGCGGGGGAGGTTTCTTATTTGAGCAATGCTACATCCACGTAATGGTTTACATAAAGTTACGAACTGATGTGACGTGGGACTATTTGATTGGATTAAAGGAGAGGATTAGGCCCACCCCACCTGAAAATGAGGGGGGCATATATAGATTAGATGGAAAGTATATGTAGCAGCTACATAGCCCTTTGTAAGTCTAGGATTAGGCTTCTTATTTTTAGAGGACGTTATCCTGGCGGTTTGCTAACATGCGGTCCCACGTGGCAGTGCTTTACCAAGCCGATCCGCGTCCCACATGAGGTAGAACAATGGCAGAAGCAACACGTGGTTAAGTTGAAGAAGATGAGGGAGAAGCGGATTCAGCAATGAGTGAAATGATGGTTGCTTCATCCCTCCAACTTAACTGCGGGAAAGGTGCAACTTTGTGATTTGACGCCTCATTGCTCATTACTACGCCGGCACCATGACTGGGGTGCTTCACCCCGGCTGCTCTGCATTGTATTCCAGTATGGCACGTGGACCCGGTAGCTTGATGTCCCACATGTCGGCGAAAGGGACTAGAAGATTTATGAAAGCGAGCGCTCCACTCTTACGACGGAGGAGTAGAAGACACGACGGCCTAGTGAACTGTCACTTGTACTGTATAGTACTATAGTTTTGCTGTTTCGCATGATCCATCGATACAAACCCGATTAAACAGGAAAGGGCGGGATTTTTCCCGCGCGGTAGATGATACTGGCCATACATTTCAAAGACAATTTTAATGTATGCAGACTGAATAATTATAAGTAACAATATGATATCTAGTAAAACTAAAAACACATATGATTTATTGTGTTAGAGTGTAGAAGTAGTGCTATATTGCATAGTTGTTAGATGTAACATGCGAGAACATGTATAGATGTAGTTTTGGAGGGCCTACAGAGAGAAAAGCGTAATACGGTCACCGAACTTCAGAATAAGCTGATTACGGTCACTATATACGTTTTGCGGTGATTATACGATCACTTGCTCACAGCTCAGCATCGAATTGCACTCTGTTGACCGGCCAAATAGTCTGTGTGGCGCCATGTTGACTAGTTAAATTGACCACGTTCGTTGTGGGTGCCACCTATCAGTTTGCATAGGCAAAAGGTCGGATAAACACAAATTTACGCAGGCGCGACAAGGCTCCAACCCATGCGCGGGAATCACCTGGTTGTGTATGTGTCTGTCAGGGCCTGATGTGTGTGCATGCACGTGTAGGTTGAGCACTTGAGCGTGAGAGTGTGTGTTGGTCGTGTGGTGTATTGGTGTGTGCATGCATGCGTGCGTGTGTGCGTGTGAGTGTTGCGTGCGTGCGTGGCTGCGTGTGTATGTGTGAGTGTTGCGTGTGTGCATGGGTGCATGTGTTTGTGTGAGTGTTGCATGGATGTAGTTCGTGTGCATGAGTGCGTGTGTGTATAATCACCGCACCAGCTCCTGTGTGTCAAAACAGACGGCTCAGCATACCAATACAAGGCCACCTTGTCCACTGTGCCCGCAGTCATGACTTCGAACCACTGTCCAAATATTTTTTTGTCATTTGTTTTCATTCTTACTAGCAAGATGCCCGTGCGTTGCATGTAACATCAAGATGCATTTGTATGACTTGTTTATCTTGTGAGAGAAAAGGATGAACGTGGGAAGGCCTTATTTGCAAATGTGGAGAGGTGTGTGGGTACCTTTTTGCAAAATTGCCATAGTTCCTTTCCTATACGTCATATATAAATTGGACGACCTATATTGCAGGATGGCAGGCACACCATCATCACCAACCCTGTTTTTTATAAGAGTGTATTTTATGTATTTTATAAGAGTGTAGATGTAGAGTAGATACAAGTCGACAGGTGGGCACAATGGTAGTGAGATAATGTGATGCAGCACTAGAGGTGCCACGTGGAGCGTTTAACTGGTCAACTAGTCATGTCATGAGCAAATACAGAGTTGTACGGTGAGCCCGTGACTGCATAATAACCACTAAACGTAAATGGTGACCGTAATGAGTGGATTCTGAAGTCCAATGTACGTATCGTGCTAATACAATGACCGTCATTGCATATATCGCGAGAGAAAGATGAAACATGCGTGAATTTTCTGGGGGCTTTCTTTTAGAGGACCTGGAGATAGTTTTGTGTGCATACGTGAAAGGGGCGTACAGGGGGGTATGCGATGGAGAGAGAGATGCTCTTCGTTTCTCTTTATTATGACTAACTTTGTATATAGTATAAAAATATACAAATTCACAGTGCGGAATAAATATCATCGTGGGCACCATGCAATGCAAATTAGCGTTCATACTCCTCCATATAACTTTGCAATGTTGTATATATGTAGAAACTCTAAAATAATTTTTTGGCCACACTTTATTCAAAAGGAATGTTGTATGCAAAATAAACGTGAAGAGAGGGCTTTTTAGATCAATGGGGTACGTGATGTAACATGTGTGAATGTGTAGTTGATGCATTTGGCGGGGCCTAGAGAGGTATGTGTGTGTATTACGTATTCGAGAGAGGCATGGATAGAGGGGCCGACGTGGGGGGGGGGCGTGGGAGAGATAGCACGAGAAATGAGAGTGGTCTAGAGAGAGAGAGACGAATATGACGTCACGACAAGAGATTCCATTCCCTTGAGTGTGTATATGCAAGGGGGGAGGGAATAGAGGCACCAGGAGAAATTTTGTGTGTGTGTGTGGTGTTTGTGTTGGTATGTGTGGGTGTGTGTAACACCCCGGATGTAACTTTCCCTATTTGTACTCCAACTCTTGCCGTTTCCGGTGTTAAGTTATATTTATTTCCTCGGGTTTGGATTTTTGTCTCCGTGTGTTGTTGTCGTTGTCATGCATCTCATATCATGTCATCATGTGCATACGTGTTCATCTCATGCATTCGAGCATTTTCCCCGTTATCCGTTTTGCATTCCAGTGCTTCGTTCTCCTCCGGTGGTCATTTCTAGCTTTCTTTCATGTGTGGGGATTAAACATTTCCGTATTGGACCGAGACTTGCCAAGCGGCCTTGGTTTACTACCGGTAGACCGCCTGTCAAGTTTCGTACCATTTGGACTTCGTTTGATACTCCAACGGTTAACCGAGGGACCGAAAAGGCCTCGTGTGTGTTGCAGCCCAACACCCCTCCAATTTGGCCCATAACCCACCAAACTCTGCTCCATCATCTAGAGCGTTCGATCACGATCGCGTGGCCGAAAACCGCACCTCATTTGGACTCTCCTAGCCCCCTTTATGCCTATAAATAGGTCCTCCTCGAAAATCCTGGATCCCCTCCTCCTCAAACCCTAGATCCAACCCACCGCGCTGCGCCGGACAAAACCGCGCCGACGGACACGTCCGGATCCTACCCGCCGCGCCACGTGGCGCGCTGCCATTCACCGCGCCGCCCGCCCCAGTTCGCCACCGCCGCCGGCACGGGAGGCCCAGGAGGGGCCCCCGAGGCCCGTTGACCCGCGCCGCTGCCCGGGACCTTCATCCACGCTGCCGCCGCCCGTCGGACTCCCTCCACTGCCGCCCGGCTCCCTCTCCCGCCGCCGCCGCATCCGCGAGCCGCCGCCCCCGGCCACCGGCGACCTCGCCACCGCCGGCTACCGTCCTCGTCCCCGCCGTCCTCGGCTTCCGCGCCACCGGTGAACAGTGTCGTGAGATCATATCCAGATCCGTGAACAGTAAACCCTAGGGGTAAAAATTTCTTCTAAGTCCTCGAATTTTCAGATCCAAGTGCCTCTGTTCACGGCTCCATAACTTTGCATTTGTAGCTCCGATTCATGCATATAGCATATCAAAATGTTCACCTCAGAGAGTACATCATTTCATTCCATTGCGTCATTTTCATTTGAGCTCATCTTGATGCCCGAAATGCTGTTAGAAGAGGGCTACTTGAGTTAATTGTCAGATCTGCTACTCCGTTTAGCACTTTTGTCATTTTTGCCATGATTAATGTGTGCATGCTATGACCTGATGCTCTACATGTGTTTGGTTAAGGGTTTTGTCATCTTTCCAGAGGTGCAACCCATGTATTTTTAGGATGTGTGTGGTGACTAGTGCAAGCTTGCAAAGTGGTGCACTTGCTAATTCTGTTTTCAGGGACTTAGTAATATCACTAAGTCCTGGATCTGTTTATCTCATGATGCCATATGTTCTTGTTGTTTCCTAGTGATCTGTGCCTCTTTTTAGGATGATCAGTAAGTGAGTTTTGTTAATATTGTAGTGCTATATCCAACCATGTCTTTGTTTGCAACTAAGGAGCACCCTAGCTTGAGTCAATCGAGCTCTACTTTTGCTACTTTGTGAATCTGGGCAGATTGTCAACTTGTTTGCAATTTTGCCGGTGATGTTGTAGTTGATCCGTGCATGCTATGCTATTGTTCTTGCCATGTCTAGCTTGCATTTTGTGCCTTCTTGACGGATGTATGCTTGTCTTGCCATGACTTGCACCGTAGTGAGTGCATCGAGCTCGTAAACATGCCTACTTGAGTTATATTTCAGCTTGTGTCAGTTTTCACTAAGTCTGAAAACTGATTATGTTTTTGCTATGTTCACATGCTTGCAATTGTATTTTCTGATCCCTTTTGGCTCAAGGTCACTAAGGGACTTTTGTTAAGATCTTTGAGTAGCTCGATGCCATGCTTTACTTTGCCATATTCAGGTCCTGTAGCATGTAGTTTTGTTGCTCCGAAGAGGGCTACCTGATCTGAAATTCCAGACAAGTGTTAATTTCACTAAGTCTGAGATCTGTTTGCCATTTGCATTTTTGCCATGTTTGTTTGTACCTGTTAATGGATGAATTGGCCGTAGCTCAGTGCTAGACTTTTGTTAAGCATCTTGTGTGCATCCCTGCCATGTATTTTGTTGTCATGTTTGGTGGCTGTAGCATGTTCATTTCGTTGCATTTAGATGCCTACGTGCTGTAAATCGCAGACCGGTGTCATTTTTGAATCGCTTGCCATTTCCAAACCGTAACTCCGATTCTGGCATTCTTTATATCGTTTTCAAGCGATTTCATCTCATCTTTCCAGTGGCACACTTGGTTTTCCAAGTTGAGTCCAGGTTCATGCATTTCCTGTCATATCTTGCATTTTGCATCCCGCATCACATTCCGCATAGCATATCATCTTTGCATCGTGTTGTTTGAGTTGCACGTGGTTGATTGTATCCTTGTTGCTTGTTTGTCTTGTTTGGGTAGAGCCGGGAGACAAGTTTGCTAACGAGGAGCCTGTTGAGTTTGCTTTCGAGGATCCAGTCAACTCTAACAACTGTGCAGGCAAGATGATCATACCCTCGAAATCACTACTATCTTTGTTATGCTAGTTTGCTCGCTCTTTTGCTATGCCATTGCTACGATGCCTACCACTTGCTTGCAAGCCTTCCAAATTGCCATGTCAAACCTCTAACCCACCATGTCCTAGCAAACCGTTGATTGGCTATGTTACCGCTTTGCTCAGCCCCTCTTACAGCGTTGCTACTTGCAGGTGAAGATTGGAGGCCGTTCCTTGTTGGGATATCATTATATTACTTTGTTATCTTAATGCATCTATATACTTGGTAAAGGGTGGAAGTCTCGGCCTCTCGCCTAGTGTTTTGTTCCACTCTTGCCGCCCTAGTTTCCGTCATATCGGTGTTATGTTCCCGGATTTTGCGTTCCTTACGCGGTTGGGTTATAATGGGAACCCCTTGACAGTCCGCCTTGAATAAAACTCCTCCAGCAATGCACAACCTTGGTTTTACCATTTGCCACCTAGCCTTTTCCCTTGGGTTTCGCGGACTCAAGGGTCATCTTATTTTAACCCCCCCCCCCCGGGCCAGTGCTCCTCTGAGTGTTGGTCCAACCTAGAGCACCGTGCGGGGCCGTCCCTTGGCAACTTGGGTTATGTTGGCTCCCGTACGCTTAGATTACCTGGTGTGCCCTGAGAATGAGATATGTGCAGCTCCTATCGGGATTTTGTCGGCACAGCGGGCGGTGTTGCTGGACTTGTTTTACCATTGTCGGAGTTGTCTTGAATTACCGAGATACCGAGTCTGATTGGAACATCCTGGGAGGAGGTATATTCCTTCGTTGACCGTGAGAGCTTGTCATGGGCTAAGTTGAGACTCCCCTACAGGGATTGAACTTTCGAAAGCCGTGCCCGCGGTTATGGGCAGATGGGAATTTGTTAATGTCCGGTTGTAGATAACTTGAACCTTAATTAATTAAAATGAATCAACTGAGTGTGTTACCGTGATGGCCTCTTCTCGGCGGAGTCCGGGAAGTGGACACGGTGTTGGAGTAATGTTTGTGCAGGTTGTTCTCTAGTTTCTCGCTCGTGCTTTGCCTCCTCTTCTCGCTCTCTTTTGCGAATAATATAGCCACCATATTTGCTAGTCGCTTGCTGCAGCTCCACCTATATTTACCTTGCCTTACCTACAAGCTTAAATAGTCTTGATCGCGAGGGTGCGAGATTACTGAGTCCCTATGGCTCACAGATTACTATTACACCAGATGCAGGGCCTGATGATTCCGCTCCAGGAGACGGTATGAGCTCAAGTGGGAGTTCGACGAGGACTCTCAACGTTACTATGTTTCCTTTCCCGATGATCAGTAGTGGTCCCTAGTTGGGGGTGAACGGGACCGTTGTCGCATGTTGGGTTCTCTTTTATTTTGGCGCCGTAGTCGGGCCATGAGTGTTTGGATGATGTAATGTTATTTATGTACATGATTTACGTGGCGAGTGTAAGCCAACTATGTTATCTCCCCTTTATTATTTATATTACATGGGATGTTGTGAAGATTGCCTAACTTGCGACATATGCCTTCAATGCGATTATGTCTCTAAGTCGTGCCTCGACACGTGGGAGCTATAGTCGCATCGAGGGTGTTACAGTGTGAAAAGATAATGAGATGTGGGGGCAGAGGGTGTGTCACCGCGTGAGGTCCGGTGGGTCGAGGTGAGGCCCTTCGTTCTGTTCCGTCCTGCGCCACATTGGTCGGCCCATGATGCATTTAGGAAGACCCATGGATGACTAGTCATACAAGACAAAGATAGCAGAATTGTGAAGGACTCTGTGTCCACTGACAAAGCCGGCAAGGATTTGTAACCCTAGGTTCTCGGACTAAGGTAACCCCTTTATCTCTGATATTACTATTCATCCAACCTAACTTTAAGGGGCATCCTACAGAATGTTGTGCTAGAATCATACTCGTCGATTAGGAAGAGAGGTGTGAGACAATGCGTGAGAGATAGGCGTAAAGATAATGTGCGTACATGAGACACATAGGCAGGTCGACGTATATAGAAAGGGTCGATGAGGATTGTGCGTGTGTATGTTTGCGAGAGGAAGAGTGCTTGTGATAAAGGTTAGTGAAAACAGTTGTAAATGGTTACGAGAGGGAGGGAGGGTTATATCTAGAGCATGTGTGCGAGAAAGACACCTCGGGAGAGAGTGTGTGAGCATGTGTGAGAGACCACCGATGGAGAGTGAAACTACATGTAAAAGACTGCTCTACACATTTATTAAAGATATAAATTGTATCCAAATATTAGGATGGGATCATGATATTTGCAATTCGCGTAAGGAGTGGTCATTGATCCATCAGACATCTAGATTCTATCGAATTTGAGCATGTCTATGTTATTATTCGACACAATTGATCCACATTGTTAGTATTTTGAACTCCAGACAATGCATCGCTTTAGCAATCGAATATAAATGTGAGTATAGTTCATGTTGTGTGTGTAAAGCACATTATACATACGAAAGTTACACAATGGACATTATAAATAGCTACTACCTATGAACTAGCATACATTTGAATTCAACTTAAGGTGGTTTAAAAAATCGAATTCAACATGAAGTCCATTCAATTATTTGAATTTGATATCATGGCATTTGTAAACCATACCTAAATTATGGGGGCACCAATCTTTGCTCTGATTTTGTACATAATAGCATATGTAGTCGTGTACAAAATAGATTCAAATTTAGCTCCTCCATTCCAAAATAATCATAGTTATAGGATTTTCAAGTGTCAAAATTTCAAAAAGAAGCGGATAATTTAATGAGGTTTTCAAACATACAAGGTCAAATATTACGTTGTATATTTAGGTCAATCCTAATAGTTCAAGAGTACTCTAAACATGAATGCTTGTGTTTCAAAATTTCGAACGAAGCGCCAAAAGAGCCTCTACTCGCCCGAAACCGTGTGAGACCAATGTTTGGTAGTACAAGGAAATTACTTTTCTAATAACTCCGACCCGTGAAACCTACCGACCCGACGTCCAAAGGTCTAAACCGGGGTAAGTTTGTAGCTTCATCTAGACGCCATTCAACCGCATCCGAAAAACATTCATACACAATGGCCGCCTAAGCACACATGCGCGCGACCGAAATTGCTCCTGCCCACTATTGGGACACCTGGGATTACCATCCTACCCCCGACCCACAGTAGGTACAAAATTTAAGAGGGGGGCAAAGTTTGTACTTTCCCCAAATTTCAAACAAGCGCGTCCCATTTCTATTCAAAAAAGCCAAAAACAAGCGCGTCCCAGACCGAAACATGGTTCCCCCCACCCGTCTGATTCCCCATTCGTACTCCGTGGGCGCCAAAACTACCCCTCCACAAGCCACGAAACCCCGGCGTCCTCCGTCCGCCACCCCATCCCACCCATCAACCGCGGCCCTCCTCCATCACGCCGGAGCCGATACCCCGACGTCGTCGTCCACCGCAACCTCAACCGCAACGCCCTCCACGGCTAGTAGTTGAAGCCGAGGCCGAGCCGTCCGTACCCGAGCCAGTTCAACCACGCTGTCCTGCGCCTCACCGCTGTCGCTCCAACTTCGCCACCCTCCACCGCACCGGAGCTGTTCCTGCTACGCCGTCCTTCGCCGCCTCGGATCTACTTCCCCTCCACCAACATACGGGCACGACAACACAGTCAACAATTTGGCCATGAGTTCGTCCAAGCCTGCACCCTCAAGAACATCGGTTTCCCCGGTAAAAAGAAGAAAATCGGCGCAACTTGTGGAGGTGACCACACCGGCAACCGAAAAAGGTACTCCTCTTCCCTTATTCGTGCAAATCTTACGTCTCTGCTTGCACGGTATTCATCCCATAGAAGACACTAGTTGACCGCTTCTTCTTGATACTAGATGTTCCTAGTAACTCGCGATGCACAAGGTTTCTCCTCATATACTATTTCACCTTAGCTAGAGGTCCGTCGCCCCCTGAATTTCAATTTCTAGCCATTTGATTCCCAATTAACGGAAGCATTCCCCGGCGTAACAGGCGCTAGTACGCCTATTATGCCGGGGAAGCAGTGCCTTGGTGTTTATCTTAGGGGCGTGTGCGGCCTAGAGCTACTGGCGCCCGATCTGGAGGTCGGCCGGGATTAAAGGGATGGCCTGGGGGCGCTGCCAAGCACGGCGGTGGTGTGAGGTCGATGGGAGGGCGGGGCAGCGGAGGCAGGGGTCTGGGCCGGTGGTCGCTGGCGGTTCGAGAAAGATCGTCAACAGTGACTGGCGGGAGGTAGAGATAGGCCATTTGCCCGTTCCTTATAGATCGGGCGGTTCATTAAAAAAATCGGCTGACCTATTTATTTTCAGTCGACTGTTATCTTAGATATGACCACATGTGGTGGTGTGTTGGAGGAGTACTTGCATTTCCTGTGCTCATATATTACAAAATCATACAGAGTAGAATCTAATTTTGTTTGCCATGCAATGTTGTAGAGCTATCATATGTCTCCTGTCATTTATTTTTCAGCCACCTGCTATCTGCTACTTTTACAGTGCACTAGTTCTGCACACACTTCACCCTTACTCTCACTGTTGTGTTTTTATGCAAGGGTATTTCAGACTCTGCTGCCATGAGAGAAGCCAAAAAGAAAAGAGAGAAGTCACTCCAGTTTGGTGTGCGGCTACGGAAGACACGTTTCAACGCTTTAAAGGGTGCAGAGTCAGCAGATGGAGACGGGGAACGTAGCTCTGGAGTTGATGACCTCACTCGCAATGAACCACTATCCCAGGTGCTTGCTTTAACTTCGCGGTGTCATATGTGGTTGCATGTTCCATATGGTGTCTAGATTGTATTCGAAAGGCCGAAGTCGGTAAGATAAGGAAAGATATTTTTTTACATGAACAACCACCCCGTGAGCACCAGAAGACAAATAGCTAGTCAGGGCACTGGCCGAGCTAGTGACAAGCCTAACAAAGATAGGCATCACCTGGAAGCCAACTAAAAAGCTGCGATGGTGGCGAAGCAGCCCGCCTCCCACCAGGCTCTCAGGTCCTAGATGATCATGCTCACCACTCCAGCCGGATGTCTAGCTTGTATTGCTTCCAATTTGGTTAAATTGCATCTGCTTAGCTTACACATTATACCTTTGAATATGACATGCCTTTCTGTTTTTGGTACATACTAGTACATCTGTGTATTAACCATGTTCTTACATCAAACTAATGTTCTTGTGTATCCCTCATCAATCACTTATGACGAGGCATGCAGGCAAGGGGACTACTCCTCATTCAAATAATGCAGCGTCAGCCTCCCGACATGATTCTCAAGAAACAGAAATGCTAGATGAAGATAGTGAACGTAGCTCTATAGTTGATTACAGCATTTCCCCTACACTAGCATCGCAGGTGCTTGCTCTAACTTGGCAGCGTGATATGTGGTTGCATGTTGCATATGGTGTCTAGATTGTAATTCTTCCAATCTGGTTAAACTGCATGGGCTAGTCTGCTTAGCTTATACATTATACCTGTTAATGTGACATGCCTTCCTGTATTTAGTACATAGTACATCTCTCTATTAAGCATGTCCTTACATAAAACTATTGTTTTTTTGTATCCCGCATCAATCAACATGACGAGACACCTTTAGTATATGCAGTGTGATATTAGTTGCATCTTTCATATGATTTATAGCATGCGCTGCTTCTAATTTGTTGAAATTCCATTTATGATGGGATGCTTTTAACTTGGTAGAGTCATATTGGTTGCATCTTTCATGTGGTGTCTAGCTTGCATTGCTTCTTATTTGCTGGAATGGTTTCTGCTTAGTTTACACAAACAGTTGTGAACATGCCATGCCGTCCTGTTTTTCGTACATATTCCATCCTGGTATCATGTGTTTACCTTACATCAAAGTAGTGATTGTCAGTATCATGCATGAATAAGTTCTGTAGAGAGAATTTTATTGCTTTTTCTTGTCGGTTTTACTTGAAAATTCAAAATCAATAAAGCGGAAGGAAGTTAGCAAGGCAGTGGATAAAGGTGCTCCTTCCGAACGGAGGGCCTCTACAGTTTCTACTCCTCCACACCCCCAAGACGATTTCCAAGACAACACATGTATAGACACTCAACAAAGCTATGTTTATGATGAGCACGTCTCCCCTAGTGCAGCATCACCGGTGCTCCCTCTAACTTGGCACTGTTATATGTGGTTGCATGTTATGTGTGATGTCTAGCTTGTATTGCTTCCAATTTTGTTGAATTCCATCTGCTTACTTTACACATTATACTTGAATAAGACACATGTTCCTGTTTCTAGAACATACAATATCTGTCTATCACACCATGTTCTTACATCAAATTACTATTGTTGTGTAACCTGCAACAATCACTTATCATAAGACACGTTTGACTTCGGAGTGTGATATAGGTTACATCTCACATTCTTTTCTAGCTTGTATTACTAATTTGTTGAAATGGCACTTATGACGAGACAATTTTAACTTGGTAGAGTGATATTCGTTGCATCTTTCATATGGTGTCTAGATTTAATTGCTTCTAAGTTGTTGAAATGCCTTCTCCTTAGTTTACACATCATAAGCTGTGAATATGCAATACTGTGAATATGCAATGACACTAATGACGAGAGACCTCTAACATGGTAGTGTGATGTTGCTTGCATCTTGCATATGATTTATTTCTTGTACCGCTTCACATTTGTTTGAACACCATTTAGGATGAGACACTGTTAACTTGGCAGAGCGATATTTGTAGCATCTTTCATATGGTGTCTACCTTCCATTGCATTGCTTCTAATTTGGTGAAATGTCTTCTTCTTAGTTTACACATCATAGTTCTGGTTATCTCTTCCGTCCTGTTTTTCATACATATTACATCCTCCTATCATGTGGTTGTCTAACATCAAAGTTTAGTTCGTCTACATCACGCATCAATTTTTTCTGAAGAACTAAATTGTTATTCGTTTTT
Source organism: Triticum dicoccoides (assembly GCF_002162155.2). Lineage (NCBI taxonomy): Eukaryota > Viridiplantae > Streptophyta > Magnoliopsida > Poales > Poaceae > Triticum > Triticum dicoccoides. The sequence continues at coordinate 160,253,485 of NC_041382.1, forward strand.
CTTATTGGCTTGACTTAACATGGCACAGAGAAAGAGGAAGAAACACAGAATGGCAGGGAATGAGAAGTGGATGAATCCTGCGGATTCTGCTGGTACTGATGGTGCAATAGAAGGTCAAAGTCCAACAAAAAATTCTACAAACGCGGCATCCCATGCTACACGAGTTGCAAAAAAGACAAAACAGAAACAAATAGCTGCCACCAAACAAGCAGAGGCAGCCCTAGTTCTTCAAACACCTACCACAGTACTACCAGCTGCAGGACGTACTCGTGCGTCAACTGAGCTAGCAGCACGTTCCCAAGCTCCCTTGCCACCTGACACTACTTCCCAAGCACTCTTGACACAAGACGAGTTGGCAATATCATATGAACCTTGTGAGCTTCAACAGCAAGAAGGTAGTTGCTGGAGTCAAGTTACAGTTGCATGCTTCTTTATATATAGTCTCACAGTTTGATGTACACTAACACTTCCTATGTTTGTTGTTGGACTAGTACCTAGGCCCAAGAGGAAACAAACATCAGGGATAATGCTCGATAGGTTAACTAAATCTAGAGGAGGAAGAATGGAGATCCGTTTTGAGGTAGGTTTAAAAAGGCCACGTGATGCTATAGAGTTAGCCAAGTTAGTATCAGAGGCAGCGGTTGCTGTTAGGTGTCATGTACGTATCCTCCCAACATGGATTCAGTACAGGAATGACAAAGATGAAACCCAGTTCAACATCTTCCTCGACCATTTATCTATAATTATGGTTATGTATGGAAACTAGTAATATCGTCTTGCTCTGTCCAATACTTTCTAGGTTGCTGATAATGAGACTCCCATAATTTTCAACAGATGAGGTTCAAGTTGGATAGCCAAGATGATGCAACCAGACAAGCTTGCACCCATGTTTTCAAGTCTGCTCGGCGACAGTATCGGTATAACTTGAGGAAAACTCACTTTGAAGGCAAGGCTAACAGTGAACTTGCCCAAACATCTCCAGTGGAAAATATATCTGATGAAGACTGGAGAGGCCTCGTTAAACACTGGTCCGATCCAAAGTATCAGGTACATTATATATATATATGTCATCAGATCACATGTTGAAGTCCTATTTACGCATGTGCCACACAAATCTATCTTCTTGTAGGTGAACTCTTCAAAGAACAAGGCCAACCGTACGAAAGTGAAATTCCAACAGACGACAGGATCTCGTAGCTATATTGCACACTACGAGGCTCGTGTAATTAGCTGCTGTTTCACTCTTTTCGCTGTACCATATTATCATATATATATTGACTTGTTCCAAATGCAGAGGAAAGCCTGCAAGGACCAAAAAGTACCTGAACCAAATGTTGTGGAAATCTTCAAGGACTGTCACACTGGCAAGAAGAAGGGCAGGACTACACCAGTCAATGCCGCTGTTGTAAGTCCTTAATCCTCATGCCTTTTAACTACTACTTACTCTGACTTGTGCCTTGAACTGCATGGTTTGCAGCCAATGTCTATTACTCATTTCAATTTTATATACAATTGTCTTAGCGTATCATTGCACCTTACAAGGTTTAAAAGAGAGGAGTGATGTTCCTTTGATCTTGACCCGTAATCTAGTTTTGTGCTGGACTTGCCCACACAATGTTACAATTGCATGTTTGTCTGTTCTCAGTTGTTTTGTGATATGCATGACGTCATACTATGCTTACCGTATTATAAACTTCGTCTCTTTATCCTTAGCCCTCAATACAATGTGAAGAAATAGACAATACATTAGCGATGGTACATGGTCATATGTTTGGAACCTGGTTTTATTATGTACTTTGCAATAAAATACAACTAATATTTTACATGGGTTCACCAGAATAAATTCTGTATATAGACCAAAGCTATTTTGATTGGTTTTGCTGCCTCCTTAATATCTTCTGTTCTGGTACTACTAATGTAAAACCTCAACTTTTCAGCGAGCTATGGAAAAAATGGTGGAACCACCACCTTCTGAAGGTGGCGAGGCAACTATAACCCCAATGTCAGCTCTTGCTGCAGTGGGTCAATACCTGTCCACTAACAGTGCCAAAAGCACGTTCCTGCGTAATACTGGGTTGTTAAGGCAATATCGTCCAAACTACCTCATGATCAAGATATGCAAGCTCAAAGCAATGTTGTATCTGCGCTCCAGACACAAGTCCATTCCCTAACAGAGACCCTTTGTGCAACAGGGAGAAACATTGCTCAATGTCGTCAAGATATGCATGGTTTTGAAACCAGACTATCAGACATTTTCTATGTTGTTCAGGAGCCTAGGGGAAATGAAGGCGAGGGTTATGGTGCTCCATCGGACAATACAACATGAAAACGTAATAGTCAGGTCAAATGAACTGAGCTTCTGAACTTCTGGTGGTGCATTTATCTGCTAGACTGTTAAGTTTTATGCCAACCTTCCTTTTGTTATATAGTTGTAATTTGTTTTGGTGCGATACAAAATTTATTCTTAACATGCAGCCACTGCCTGAAGAAAATAGCAAGCCATTTTTGTATAGTATAGGGTGTTCCCTGTATTTGCACTGGTGGCGATCTTTGATGCCGAGTGGATGTAATCTGTGCAATCGCCTTAATAGCCTAGCGTTAGTTTCGGCCTTATTTATTTCCTAGTCTTCTTTTTTCCTGGTTTGCTAGTGGCCGCAACTACCATGGGCCATATACGAGTCGTAGGATCCATGGGTCTCCTACGGGCCGTCGATAAATGGGCCTGTAATCGGTGGGCCTCGGGCTGTCGAATAAATGGGTCTACATGGGCCATAATCGGGCATAATTGGTATCGGCCCAACATGGTAACAGGCCGTTAACAGGCCGTAGGACAGCAAAGGCTTAATTCTGTCACAGGCATAACGGGTCGTTAATGGGCCAGAATATAGGACGGGCTGGAAACGGTGCAACGGGTTAACAGGCCAAAAACGGGCCGACTCTTTCCATGGGCCGAATTTGGCCCATTAGGGTAACAGGCCAGTAATGGGCCGACTCTTGCCACGGGCCGAATTTGGCCCATTAGTGGAACATACCAGTAACAGGACAACTCTTGCCATGGGCCAAATTTGGCCCATTAGGGGAACAGACCAGTAACGGGCTGGAAGTAATCGAGGGCCGAAAAGGAGCCCAAGAACGTATGGGCCGTCAATAGGCTGAAAGCTAACACGGGCTGGAAATGGCCATGTAAATCACGGGCTGTTAACGGGTATAAAGAAAATTATTGTTCATTATGGGCTAGAGTCACCGTGGGCCTTTACCTGGGCCGGCCTATTATGGCACACAAAAATCTTGTGGGCCTTTACCTGGGCCGGCCCAATATGGCCCGCGAAATCTTGTGGGCCTTTAGCTGGGTCAGCCCATTATGGTCCGCAAAATCTCATGGGCCGTTAGCTGGGCCAGCCCATTATGGCCCGCAAAATCTTGTGGGCCTTTAGTTGGGCCAACCCATTTAAACTTGTTGGGCTGTGCCACATGTCGACGTATCATAGGCGCCTTCTGTCTAGTGAGTGAATGACATCTGTCCCGACGATGAGCCGACACGTGTTTTCTCTAGCCAATGATGACTTTACACGTGGAAAATCCCCATTGGCCGGGGCTGTTAACGGGTTATCAGATCCAAAACCCAACCCGATAGCTTAATGGCGTTCCGTTACAGTGGATGCCACGTGTCGGTCACCCTTGACGAAAGCACTTCTGTGACGCACGATTTATCGTCATGGAAGTGGACACTTCCATGATGATAATTTTGGTAATGTCATGGAACACTTCTACGACAACACAGGTATGACTATCTTGATTCTATCATAAATTTGTCATGGATGTACATGCATGACAAAAAAAAGCGACCTACTATGACAAACACGTATCATCACGGAAGTGTATTTTTTTTTGTAGTGCAATGATGCGGATTGGATTCATGATATGAGGTTTATCCTCATTGCTACACAGAATAATTATGTCCTTGATGCACCGCTAGGTGACAAACCTATTGCAGGAGCAGATGCAGATGTTATGAACGTTTGGCTAGCTCAATATGATGACTACTTGATAGTTTAGTGCACCATGCTTAAACGACTTAGAATCGGGACTTCAAAGACGTTTTGAATGCCATGGACCATATGAGATGTTCCAGGAGTTCAAGTTAACATTTCAAGCAAAATACCCGAGTTGAGAGATATGAAGTCTCCAACAAGTTCTATAGCTAAAAGATGGAGGAGAATAGCTCAAGCAGTGAGCATGTGCTCAGATTGTCTGGGTACTACAATCGCTTGAATCAAGTGGGAGTTAATCTTCCAGATAAAACAGTGATTCACAGAATTCTCTAGTAACCATCACCAAGTTAGTAGAACTTCGTGATGAAATATAATATGCAAGGGATAACGGAAACGATTCCCAAGCTCTTCGTGATGCTAAAATCGACGAAGGTAGAAATCAAGAAAAGCATCAAGTGTTGATGGTAAACAAAACCCCTAGTTTCAAGTAAAGGTACAAAGGGAAGAAAGGGGAACTTCAAGAAGAACAGCAAGCAAGTTGCTGCTCAAATGAAAAAACCCAAGTTTGGACCTAAGCCTGAAACTGAGTGCTTCTACTGCAAAAGGACTGGTCACTGGAAGCGGAACTACCCCAAGTAATTGGCGGATAAGAAGGATGGCAAAGTGAACATAGGTATATTTGATATACATGTTATTGATGTGTACTTTACTAGTGTTTATAGCAACCCCTCAGTATTTGATACTAGTTCAGTTGCTAAGAATAGTAACTCGAAATGGGAGTTGCAGAATGAACAGAAACTAGTTAAGGGTGAAGTGACAATCTGTATTGGAAATGGTTCCAAGATTGATATGATCATCATCGCACACTCCCTATACTTTCGGGATTAGTGTTAAACCTAAAATAAATGTTATTTAGTGTTTGCGTTGAGCATGAATATGATTGGATCATGTTTATTGCAAAACGGTTATTCATGTAAGTTAGAGAATAATTGTTGTTCTGTTTACATGAATAAAACCTTCTATGGTCATACACCCAATGAAAATGGTTTGTTGGATCTCGATCATGGTGATACACATTTTCATAATATTGAAGCCAAATGATGCAAAGTTAATAATGATAGTGCAACTTATTTGTGGCACTGTCGTTTAGGTCATATTTGTGTAAAGCGCATGAAGAAAATCCATGCTGATGGGCTTCTGGAATCACTTGATTATGAATCAGTTGATGCTTGCGAACCATGCCTCATGGGCAAGATGACTAAGACTCCATTCTCCGGAACAATGGAGTGAGCAACGGATTTGTTGGAAATCATACATACTGATGTATGTGGTCCGATGAATATTGAGGCTCGCGGCAGGTATCATTATTTTCTAATCTTCACAGATGATTTGAGCAGATATGAGTATATCTACTTGATGAAACACAAGTCTGAAACATTTGGAAAGTTCAAAGAATTTCAGAGTGAAGTGGAGAATCATCGTAACAAAAATAAAAGTTTCTACGATATGATCGCAGAAGTAAAATATTTGAGTTACGAGTTTGGCCTTCAGTTAAAACAATGTGAAATAGTTTCACTACTCACGCCACCTGGAACACCACAGTGTAATGGTGTGTCCGAATGTCGTAACCGTACTTTATTAGATATGGTGCGATCTATGATGTCTCTTATCGATTTACCACTATCGTTTTGGGGTTATGCATTAGAGACAACTACATTCACGTAGGCACCGTCTAAATCCATTGAGATGACACCGTATGAACTATGGTTTGGCAAGAAACCTAGGCTGTCGTTTCTTAAAGTTTGAGGTTGCAATGCTTAAAAGTTTCAACCTGATAAGCTCAAACCCAAATCGGAGAAGTGAGTCTTCATAGGATACCCAAAAGAAAATGTTGGGTACACCTTCTATCACAGATCCGAAGGCAAGATATTCATTGCTGAGAATGGATCCTTTCTAGAGAAGGAGTTTCTTTCGAAAGAAGTGAGTGGGAGGAAAGTAGAACTTGATGAGGTAACTGTACCTGCTCCCTTATTGGAAAGTAGTTCATCATAGAAATATGTTCCTGTGACTACTACACCAATTAGTGAGGAAGCTAATGATGATGATCATGTAACTTCAGATCAAGTTACTACCGAACCTCGTAGGTAAACCAGATTGATATCCGCACTAGAGTGGTACGGTAATCCTGTTCTGGAGGTCATGCTACTTGACCATGACGAACCTACGAACTATGAGGAAGCGATGATGAGCCCAGATTCCGTGAAATGGCTTGAGGCCATGAAATCTGAGATGAGATCCATGTATAAGAACAAAGTATGGACTTTGATTGACTTGCCCAAAGATCGGCGAGCCATTGAGATTAAATGGTTCTTCAAGAGGAAGACGGACGCGGATAGTAGTGTTACTATCTACAAAGCTAGAATTGTCACAAAAATGTTTTCGACAAGTTCAAGGTGTTGACTACGATGAGAGTTTCTCACTCGTATCTATGCTTAAGTCTGTCCAAATCATGTTAGCAATTGCCACATTTTATGAAATCTGGCAAATGGATAAACAAAACTACATTACTTAATGGATTTATTAAAGAAGAGTTGTATATGATGCAACAAGAAAGTTTGGTCAATCCTAAAGGTGCTAACAAAATATGCAAGCTCCAGCGATCCATTTATGGACTGGTGCAAGCATCTCGGAGTTGGAATATACGCTTTGATAAGTTGATCAAAGCATATAGTTTTATACAGACTTGCGGTGAAGCCTGTATTTACAAGAAAGTGAGTGGGAGCACTACATCATTTCTGATAAGTATATGTGAATGACATATTGTTGATCGGATATAATGTAGAATTATTCTACAAAGCATAAAGGAGTGTTTGAAAGGAGTTTTTCAAAGAAAGACCTCGGTGAAGTTGCTTACATATTGAGCATCAAGATCTATAGAGATAGATGAAGACGCTTGATAAGTTTTTCAATGAGTACATACCTTGACAAGATTTTGAAGTAGTTCAAAATGGAATAGTCAAAGAAAGAGTTCTTGCCTGTGTTACAAGGTGTGAAACTGAGTAAGACTCAAAGCCCGACCACGACAGAAGATAGAAAGAGAATGAAAGTCATTCCATATGCCTTGGCCATAAGTTCTATAAAATATGCCATGCTGTGTACCAGATCTATTGTATACCCTACACTATTTTTGGCAAGGGAGTACAATAGTGATCTAGGAGTAGATCACTGGACAGCGGTCAAAATTATCCTTAGTGCAATAAGGATATGTTTCTCGATTATGGAGGTGACAAGAAAAAGGTTCGCCGTAAAGGGTTACGTCGATGCAAATTTTGACACTGATCCAGCTGACTCTAAATCTCAATCTGGATACATATTGAAAGTGGGAGAAATTAGCTAGAGTAGCTCCATGTAGAGCATTGTTGACATAGAAATTTGCAAAATACTTACAGATCTGAATGTGGCAGACCCATTGACTAAACTTCTCTCACAACCAAAACATGATCACACCTTAGTACTCTTTGGGTGTTATTCACATAGCGATGTGAACTAGATTATTGACTCTAGTAACCCTTTGAGTGTTTCTCACATGTCGATGTGAACTATGGGTGTTAATCACATGGTGATGTGAACTATTGGTATTAAATCACATGGCGATGTGAACTAGATTATTGACTCTAGTGCAAGTGGGAGACTGAAGGAAATATGCCCTAGAGGCAATAATAAAGTTATTATTTATTTCCTTATATCATGATAAATGTTTGTTATTCATGCTATAATTGTATTAACCGGAAACATAATACATGTGTGAATACATAGACAAACAGAGTGTCATTAGTATGCCTCTACTTGACTAGCTCGTTGATCAAAGATGGTTATGTTTCCTAACCATAGACATGAGTTGTCATTTGATTAACGGGATCACATCATTAGGAGAATGATGTGATCGACTTGACCTATTCTGTTAGCTTAGCACTGGATCGCTTAGTTTGTTGCTATTTCTTTCTTCATGACTTATACATGTTCCTATGACTATGAGATTATGCAACTACCGTTTACTGGAGGAACACTTTGTGTGCCACCAAACGTCACAACGTAACTGGGTGATTATAAAGGTGCTCTACAGGTGTCTCCTAAGGTACTTGTTGGGTTGGCGTATTTCGAGATTAGGATTTGTCACTCTGATTGTCGGAGAGGTATCTCTGGGCCCACTTGGCAATGCACATCACTATAAGCCTTGCAAGCATTGCAACTAATGAGTTAGTTGGGAGATGATCTATTACGGAACGAGTAAAGAGACTTGCCGGTAACGAGATTGAACTAGGTATTGAGATACCGACAATCGAATCTGGGGCAAGTAACATACCGATGACAAAGGGAACAACGTATGTTGTTATGCGGTCTGACTGATAAATATCTTCGTAGAATATGTGGGAGCCAATATGAGCATCCAGGTTCCGCTATTGGTTATTGACCGGAGACATGTCTCGGTCATGTCTACATAGTTCTCGAACCCGTAGGGTCCGCACGCTTAAAGTTTCGATGATGGTTATATTATGAGTTTATGAGTTTCGATGTACAGAAGGTTGTTCAGAGTCCCGAATGTGATCATGGACATGACGAAGAGTATCAAAATGGTTGAGGCATGAAGATTGATATATTGGAAGCCTATATTTGGATATCAGAAATGTTCCGGGTGAAATCGGGATTTTACCGGAATACCGAGGGGTTACCGCAACCCCCCGGGGGCTTAATGGGCCATAGTGGGCCTTAGTGGAGAAGAGGAGAGGCGGCTAGGGCAGGGCCGCACGCCCCTCCCCCTCTAGTCCGAATAGGACAAGGAGACGGGGGCGGCGCCCCCCCCTTTCCTTCCTCTCCCCCTCCTCTTTCCCCCCTTCTCATAATCCAACAAGGAAGGGAGGGAGTCCTACTCCTAGTGGGAGTAGGACTCCTCCTGGTGCGCCTCCTCCTGGCCGGCCACACCTCCCCCCTTGCTCCTTTATATACGGGGGCAGGGGGCACCCCAAAGACACAACAATTGATTTGATCTTTTAGCCGTGTGTGGTGCCCCCCTCCACCATAGTCCACCTCGATAATATTGTAGTGGTGCTTAGGCGAAGCCCTGCATCGATAGAACATCATCATCGTCACCACGCCGTGCTGACAAAACTCTCCCTCAACACTCGGCTGGATCGGAGATCAAGGGACGTCATTGGGCTGAACGTGTGCTGAACTAGGTGGTGCTGTGCATTCGGTACTTGATCGGTTGGATCGTGAAGACGTCCGACTACATCAACCGTATTGTGCTAACACTTCCACTTTCGGTCTACGAGGGTTCGTGGACAACACTCTCCCCTCTCGTTGCTATGCATCACCATGATCTTGCGTGTGCGTAGGATTTTTTTTGAAATACTACGTTCCCCAACACTTGGATCACTAAAAGTAAAATGTAGAGTCTTGTGATTTAAGCTTGAGCCAATCTTTTGTCCTTAGCATTTTCAGGGGACCACTTTCTAATCCATGCCATGCCAATCATTGAGCTTTTCCTGAAATATTTATCTTCAAGTAGCATTATCTCAATGAGATATATGTTGTTAGGAATTACCAAAACCACCCAGGGATAGTTGCACTTTCAATCTCCCCTTTTTGGTAATTGATGACAACATATAGATCAAAGCTTCGACAAATGATTATAAGATTGAAAAACATCGTCGCTTTGAGAAGTATGTGATAAGCAAGATCTCCCCCTAAATTTGTGCATTATTTAAAAATTTCTTTTGAATGCAAATGCACAATTGATTAGGATCATGGGTTACTCTTCCATGTCACATACATCTTGGTGGAGCGCTCAAAATGATAGAAATTAAAAACATGCACTCATCACCAAGCAAGTGAATGATCATATATGGAATATAAAGGATAGCATCATTCAACCAAACGTTAATGTAGCATATGATCAACCACATGATCACATAAGTATCTCACAAGGACATAAGGACATGAAGTATCTCACACAGGCACACAAAAGAGGTTCAACCAAAAGCAAGAGAGATAAAAAGCAGACACTCTCTCTCGAAGCCTATGATCTATACATATTTCTCCCCCTTTGGCAACAAGTTACCAAAAAAATTGAAAATGCATAGTGCTATACGTCTCTCAGGCTTGGTCTTCGGGAGGTGGTGTAGATAGAACTCCAAGGACGAAGGCTTCCGACGATGTAGTTGGAGCTGATGGAGTGGGATGCTGGAGGTGGCACTGGAGCTGTAGCTGCTAGTGCTGACACTAAAGCTCTGGCATCTGAGACTGGCACTACAGCAGACCTTTGACCTCATGGCACATGGTTAAAAGCATCAGTGGTTGCTTTTCCTCTCCTCTCCTATGCTTCCTCCTGAAGCTGCTCAACTATAGTCTGTATCTCAGTCACCTTGAGATCAAGATCAAATAATTTTGTCTCCACAATCCTCTCCAGGCTCTCCTGATTCCGAGTCAGGGTGGCCAAGCCCTTCTCAATCCTCAGTGTAGCTTGAATCAGATAGCCTAACTGATCTTGCTTGCTCTTCAGGAAGACTCGAGATGCATCTTCAACACTTGGCATCTGGGCAGCTTTCTCAGCCTTTTCCTTGGCTCTCTTCTCCTGGACTTGAGCTGATGATGGTTCCTCCTCATTCATCACAATAGTGTTGTCTTCAAATTAAGGATGTAAGGGTATATGCTCCTTGTCCAGAAAATAAGTCCCCATGCCCATCTTAGAATTGATGAGCTCCTCGATATGTGGAGCATACCCACAACTCCTCTATTGATCAGCAACAGTCCTTTTGACAATTTCTACAATCAGGCTCATAACTTTGAACTTCTGGGGAACATAAAAAAAATTCAGCATGTTGATGGAGTGTCCTCTGATCATCTTGTGATCTCCTGACTTGGGTAGCAATGTGTTCCTTAAGATCATGTTGATCATAGGCAGACCAGACAACAAGAAATGTACAGATCCAAGCTTGTGTGTCTCCAAAGCTTTATCAGGGATCTCTTTGTACATGTTTGCCATGGAGTTGTGGTCTTTCTTCTTGGTGGCATACACATCCAAGTCATCTTCATGTTCCTCTGGGGCATTGATTAGCTTGGACTATTCATCAACTGTGGACTGGTACCTAGTACCCTCAGACATCCAAACTATCCTTCCATCTGGATAGAAGTGGGCAGTGGAGTAAAACTGCATGATCAACTCATCATTCCACTTGGTGAGCTTTTGTCCTACGAATTCATCAACTCCACATGCCTTAAAGCTGTCATATACTCCAGGGAAGTGATCTTAATTTTCCCGGATGAACTCCCAGTCCACCCATTTCATGTCACACACTATGGGCTTCTTGTCAAGCAAAATTGTCTCATAGAAATCTTGTTGTTCCTTTGTATGGAACCTGTAGTCAACTGCACTCCTCCTCCTAACAGCATAGGGATCAGACTGTCTCCACAATCTCAATCCTGCATCTTTCCTGATGTGCATGTCCTCAGCGACTAGATGAGCATCATTGTGGTCAGGAATTTTGGGCTTCAACTTCCTCAAAACAAGAGAATCATATTCCTCTTCTTCAGCTTGAGGCAATGGGGCCTTGTTCTTCTCCTTAGCAGGCATACTCCTGGTGTTCCTCCTTGGCGTTGGGGGTTTCTGAGCAGCAGCGTTGGGAGCAGATTTGGGCTTAGATGGAACAGCCCCTGATTTGATTGCATCTCTCATAAGCTTCTGAGACTTGGGTGCTGGTGCAGCATCCTCTTCCTCCTCCTCTTCTTCTAAATTTCTCATAATGGAGGATCTACCAAGCACTTTGGCAGTGGTTTTCTTGACCCTTTCCTTCCTTTTCTTTCCTTCTCCAACAACCTCTTCAGTTGGCTTGGAGGTTTCAGCAGTTGAGGCTCTCACCTTTAAGGCTGGCACCCTCTTGGCAGGGGCCTTCTTGCGAAAGCTAGGCTTAGTTGATGCAACTCTGCCATACTCTTTCTTCAACACCTTCTTCTTGGAGCTGATGTCCTCCTCAACAGCCACATAATCCTCATCTTCAGAATCTGAGGTCTTCTTCTTCCTTGTTCTGGTGGCTGCCTTGGGCAAGTTGCTTGGTGTGCTCCTGCTGCCATCATCAGAAGTGCTAGAGGGACTAGTGCCCTCACTCAATTGTACCTATTCCTCTGACTTGTTCTGGCTATCACTCTGGTCAGACATTTCTGCAAACTTACTGACAGCAGACCATGTGAATAGATATTGACGAGGTAGAGTGGATGAGCATCACAAAGTGTATAGTTTTTGCAAAAAGAATGACTTAAAAACTTCGTTTTAGTTCTTCACAGAAAGCATTTTAGAGCTACCGATTTGTAAAGTCGGTGATACCGAAGCAGCTTTTGGAACCTAAACTAGTGAACTCGGTCAGACCGGGTCACAGTTCGGTGGCACCAAGACTACTAGGGTTTCACAAAGAATCAAACTCGGTCACACTGATTTGTAGTTTTTGGTCAGACCGAAAGTGCAACTGCAATGGCCTAAGCCAAATCGGTGAGACATTTCTACAATTCGCTCGGTCCAAGATGAGTCTGGCAGAGACCTAACCCTAAATTTTCAAATCAAACCTAACCTAAGGGATGTTTTCAGTGGATACATTGATTGCATACGTCGTCATGATCATGGCAAAGTAATGTGCTACAAATCGGAGTTAAAGGAATAGCACAAAAGATCGAACTCATACCCTAATTTGGCGGAGTTCACTACGGCGGCATCGGAGGGCCTGAAATCCGTTGATGGCGACAGAAACCAGCAGTGGGAGGTCATTGGTGGCGAGAGGACGATTCGGAGACCCGAGGCGGCAGAGCAGGACACGCGCGGGCTGAGAGGTTTTGAAGGAATTTCCAAAGTCTCACCCATTGGTATATACATCCCGACCCTGTCGGTGTGACCGAGTGGAACAACTCAGTGGCACCGAGATGCAGAATCGCAAGTGGTTGCTACAACTCGGTGTGACCGATAAGTTCTAATCGGTTGCACCGAGATTGAAAACCTAGATCAACTTAGTGATCTCGGTGTGACCGAATTGGATGAATTGGTCATACCAAAATGCAAAAAGAGGTTTTGGAAGTTTAAGTCTATGATGAACCGGGGACTCCAAGTGCTCCTCACACAGAGTGGTTCGAATGACTTGATCAAACTTTGTGATGTAGCATGAATAGTGTTTGAGACAAGAAAATCATACTCCCTCCGTTCGAAATTACTTGTCGCAGAAATGGATGTATCTAGACATATTTTAGTTCTAGATACATCCATTTCCGAGACAAGTAATTCCGAACGGAGGGAGTAGATAGCTAGAGGGAGTTCTTAGGCATTCTTGTCCATCCATTTGGCAAAGGAGAAAAATCCAAACAATCAAAGCAACAAATGGATGTCCTCGAATGAGTAAAATATGCATCCAACATGCTCACACAATAAGATGGCAAATGAAATATGTGAAAAAGCATGCACAAACACTCTAGCATCTATCAAGCAATTTGGTGATGACTAGGTCAACTATATATGAGTATATTGACTTAGGAGTCAAATGAGAACATTTGATCGTAGGTCATACTCATCGTTTAAGCACAAGTGGGGTTGCCACTTTTACATAAAGCATTCTTGTGTTCACACCATTAGAGTTTCTTTAGCTCAATCGATTAGAGTAAAGCTCCCCCTAGATGTGATATCCCCCTTAAGAGGGTTGAACTAACCTTGGGTTTTGTCGATGATGACTTCATGTAGGTGTCGAAGATGTAGATGCTCGATGTTGATGTAGATCCTTTGGAGTGAGTTGCACTTTCAATACCTACATGGGTTAGTCCCACAAGGAACAAACAAGGATATCCATAGACATAGAGTGATGTTCACATAGGATGATGTCCATCAAAGCATTAGGTTACCTTGTCCCTTGTCTTACCAACAAGAGGGTTTGTGACTCCTTGAACTAGTGCAAGATATGGAAGTTGTTTGCACTTGTCCTCGCCAAAATGATATGAGTGAAGTATGTTGGCAGAGTCACCCTCAAGAACTCTCTAGTTCTTCTTCTTAGGGATCCACACCATCTTGATGGGAATCCTTGGAGTTGTAGTCGTACTTTATGAAGTGGAACTTGATGTAGTCTTGGGAACCCACTTGACCAAGGCTTTGGGAGCTTCCTCAAATGCATCAATCTCCTCTTGAAGCTTGTCCTTGCCTTTTTGATTGTGGTCTTGTGGTGGAAGATCATCTTGAGCTTGTGTTCCTTGGAAAGAAGTAGGATCATACTTCTCTTATTGAGGAACAAATTTCTTATTGGGGTATTGATCTTCTTCCCACTCAACTCCATTGGCATTGAACTTTCGTTCAAAACCAACACCTTGATTCTTTCGGTGTCTTCCTTGCTTGCGTACAATTTCCTCAAATTGCTTACTTTCGGCAAGGCTCTTGTAAACACCTTTCTCTATAATTCCCTTCAATAAGCTATTTTCTTGCTCAAGTGTAACTTGGCTAAGAGAATCATTAGTGGAATCAAGAGAACTACTAGAAGCAACATCATTGTGTTTAGCATGATTATTGTTACTACTAGAAGAATAATCTTTCTTACTCTTGTTGCTAGATTTAACTTGTGGCATGTAAGTAGACAAGAGTAAACATTTGGCAATGTAAGAAGAACTTTTCTTGCGAAGGTCATCATTGATCGCTATTAAGAACCCATGCTCTTGCTCAAGGTTGAGCTTTTCGAAGCGTAACTTCTCATGAGTCTTTAAAAGTTCTCTATGATTTTCCAAGGTAGTTTCATGAGCTAACTTAAGAGTGTTTAGCTCTTTAGTTAGACGCTCAATCTCCTTCTTATCATCGTCATTCGTTTTGTCTTGATTAGCACGATTAATAGCAAGTTCATCATAGTTTTCATCACTAGAATTATCAACAAGTAAATCATCATCACCTAGCAAGTCATCTTCATCACTATTGAAATCAACATACTCGGGTGTGATACCTTTGGGCCTTTAGCCATGAAGCATCTTCCAATTCCTTCATTTGGTGACTCAAATAAGTTGTAGGAGTTGGTTGACACAAGTGCTAGACCGACAACAGCTTCATCTTGAGTATATTCGGAGTCGGAGTGATAACTTCTCTCGGAGTGATCGTCAGAGTCGGAGCCGGATACCCATTCACCAACATGAGCTTGATGTCTTCATTTTCTGTAGGCCATTGATGATTTGTCCTTCCTTTCCAAACCCTTTCTTCTCCGTGATGTTCTCCGTTCATAACGGTCATCTCTACTCCTTCTCTCTCTTGGTGGTGATTCTTCTCTTCTACTCCTTCTTTTGGGAATATCTTCTCTTCTTTTGTAGGGAGCCGTACACTCATTAGAGTAGTGTCCGGGTCTTCCACAATTGTAGCAATTACGTTCACGACTTGAAGATCTTTTGTCATTGTAGGACCTTGACTTGAAACTTCTTTCCTTGCTTCTACTCTTGTAAAACCTATTGAAGTTCTTCACCATTAGGATCAATTCTTCATTGAAGTTTTGTTTCTCACTTGATGATGTGGGAGCATCACATGAGGCTTTGTAAGCACCACTTGACTTGTTGTGAAGCTCTTCCTTATCCTCGAGCGACATCTCATGAGCAACAATCCTTCCAATTACTTCTGTTGGCTTGAGATCTTTGTAATTGGGCATCATTTGGATCAATGTGCACACAGTATCATATTTTCCATCCAAGGCTCTTAGGATCTTCTTGATGATGAATATATTGGTCATCTCTTCACTTCCTAAGTCGACAATCTCATTTGTGATGAGAGCAATCCTAGAGTACATTTCAGCGACACCTTCACCATCCTTTATTTTGAACTTGTCAAGTTGACTTTGAAGCACATCCAATTTGGATTCCTTGGCGGAGTCGGTACCTTTGTGCATATCAATCAAAGTATCCCAAATTTCCTTTGCATTCTCAAGACGGCTGATTTTATTGAATTCTTCGGGGCACAATCCTTTGAAGAGAATATCATAAGCTTGAGCATTGTATTGCAGCATCTTCAACTCTTCCGCGCTAGCCTCACGGTTCTGTTCTCTCCCATCAAAGAATTCACCTTGCAAGCCAATACACACAATATCCCAAACGGCAGGGTTATGTCCAGGAATATGCATTTTTATCTTATGCTTCCAACTAGCAAAATTAGTACCATCAAAGTAAGGACCTCTATGGTGGTAATTTCCCTCACTAGACGCCATACTCTCCTTGGTTGTGAAACCAAGGCTATGATCACCAAAGCTATGGAAATCAAGGCAAATGGAGACCAAAGCTCTGATACCACTTGTAGGATCAAAAGTATGCCTAGAGGGGGGGTGATTAGACTACTTGACCAAATAAAAATCTAGCCTTTTCCCAATTTCAAGTCTTGGTAGATTTTAGCAACTTAGCACAAACAAGTAATCAACCTACACATGCAATTCTAAGAGTATAGCAGCGGAATGTAAAACAATTGGATATGAAGGTAAAGGGAGGAGTTTGGAGGGAGCAAACGCAATGTAGACATGGAGATTTTTGGCGTGGTTCCCATAGGTGGTGCTATCGTACATCCACGTTGATGGAGACTTCAACCCACAAACGGTAACGGTTGCGCGAGTCCACAGAGGGCTCCACCCACGAAGGGTCCATGAAGAAGCAACCTTGTCTATCCCACCATGGGCATCGCCCATGAAGGACTTGCCTCACTAGGGTAGATCTTTACAAAGTAGGCAATCTCCTTGCCCGTACAAACTCCTTGGTTCAACTCCACAATCTTGACGGAGGCTCCCAAGTGACACCTAACCAATCTAGGAGACACCACTCTCCAAAAGGTAATAGATGGTGTGTTGATGATGAACTCCTTGCTTCTTGTGCTTCAAATAATAGTCTCCTCAACACTCAACTCTCTCTCATAGGACTAGATTTGGTAGAAAGATGATTTGAGTGGAAAGCAACTTGAGGAAGGCTAGAGATCAAGATTTATGTGGTTGGAATGGAATATCTTGACCTCAACACAAGTGTAGGTGGTTCTCTCTTAGAAAATGTATGTTAGAAGTGTAGGCATATTCTGATGGCTCTCTCCATGAATGAAGAGTGGGTGGAGGGGTATATATAGCCTCCACACAAAATCTAACCATTACACACAAATCACCAAACTCGGTGGGACCAAATCATATAATGTGAACGTTAGGATTTTCGGTGGGACCGATATGTCAACTCGGTGGGACTGATTCCATTAGGGTTAGGGCATAACGTAATCTCGGTGAGACCGATTACACAAACTCGGTGGGACCGATTTTGGTAATAGGAAAACAGAGAGTTGGTCAGGCAAACTCGGTGGGACCGATTCGCTCATCTCAGTTAGACCGAAACGTTATGAAGGGGAAATAGAGAGTTTGCATTGCAATCTCGGTGGGACCGATCACTCATCTCGGTTGGATAGAAACGTTACGAAGGGAAACAGAGAGTTTGCAATCCCATCTCGGTGAGACCAAGATCCCTATCGGCGAGACCGAAGTGACTAGGGTTTCTGGCAATAGCTATGTCAAGTGAACTCGGTGGCGCCGGGTAGAAGATTTCGGTGGGGCCGAGTTTGAATTTTGGTTTGGGACATATGTGGATATGAGAAAGTAGTTGAGGGTTTTTGGAGCATATCACTAAGCATTTTGAGCAAGCAACTCATTAAGCAACGCCTCACCCCCCTTTTAATAGTATTGGCTTTTCCTATGGACTCAATGTGATCTTGGATCACTAAAAGTAAAATGTAGAGTCTTGTGATTTGAGCTTGAGCCAATCTTTTGTCCTTAGCATTTTGAGGGGTCCACTTTCTAATCCATGCCATGCCAATCATTGAGCTTTTCCTGAAATATTTATCTTCAAGTAGCATTAGCTCAATGAGCTATATGTTGTTAGGAATTATCAAAACCACCCAAGGATAGTTGCACTTTCAATCTCCCCCTTTTTGGTAATTGATGACAACATATAGATCAAAGCTTCGACAAATTATTATAAGATTGAAAAACATCGTCGCTTTGAGAAGTATGTGATAACCAAGATCTCCCCCTAAATTTGTGCATTATTTAAAATTTTCTTTTGAATGCAAATGCACAATCGATTAGGATCATGGGTTACTCTTCCATGTCACATACATCTTGGTGGAGCGCTCAAAATGATAGAAATTAAAAGCATGCACTCATCACCAAGCAAGTGAATGATCATATATGGAATATAAAGGATAGCATCATTCAACCAAACATTAATGTAGCATATGATCAACCACATGATCACTTAAGTATCTCACAAGGACATGAGGACATGAAGTATCTCCCACGGGCACACAAAAAAGGTTCAACTAAAAGCAAGAGAGATAAAAAGCAGGCACTCTCTCTCGAAGCCTATGATCTATACATATTTCTCCCCCTTTGGCAACAAGTTACCAAAAAATTTGAAAATGCATAGTGCTATACGTCTCTCAGGCTTGGTCTTCGGTAGGTGGTGTAGATAGAACTCCAAGGACGAAGGCTTCCGACGATGTAGTTGGAGCTGATGGAGTAGGTGCTAGAGGTGGCAGTGGAGCTGTAGCTGCTAGTGCTGACACTGAAGCTCTGGCATCTGAGGCTGGCACTATAGCAGACCTTGGACCTCGTGGCACATGCTTAAAAGCATCAGTGGTTGCTTTTCCTCTCCTCTCCTCTGCTTCCTCCTGAAGCTGCTCAACTGTAGTCTGAATCTTAGTCACCTTGAGATCAAGATCATAGAATTTTGTCTCCACAATCCTCTCCAGGATCTCCTGATTCTGAGTCACGGTGGCCAAGCCCTTCTCAATCCTCAGTGTAGCTTGAATCAGATAGCCTAACTGATCTTGCTTGCTCTTCAGGAAGACTCGAGATGCTCTTCAGCACTTGGCAACTGGGCAGCTTTCTCAGCCTTTTCCTTGGCTCTCTTCTCCTGGACTTGAGCTGATGATGGTTCCTCCTCATTCATCACAATAGTGTTGTCTTCAAATTCAGGATGTAAGGGTAGATGCTCCTTATCCAGCAAATAAGTCCCTGTGCCGATCTTAGAATTGATGAGCTCCTGGATATGTGGAGCATACCCACAACTTCTCTTTTGATCAGCAACAGTCCTTTTGATAGTTTCTACAATCAGGCTCATAACTTTGAACTTCTGGGGAACATAAAATTTTTGCAGCATGTTGATGGAGTGTCCTCTGATCATCTTGTGATCTCCTGACTTGGGTAGCAATGTGTGCCTTAAGATCCAGTTGATCGTAGGCAGACGAGACAACAAGAAATGTACAGATCCAAGCTTGTGTGTCTCCAAAGCTTTACTAGGGATCTCTTTGTACATGTTTGCCATGGAGTTGTGGTCTTTCTTCTTGGTGGCATACACATCCAAGTCATCTTCATGTTCCTCTGGGGCATTGATTAGCTTGGCCCATTCATCAACTGTGGACTGGTACCTAGTACCCTCAGACATCCAAACTATCCTTCCATCTGGATAGAAGTGGTAAGTGGAGTGAAACTGCATGATCAACTCATCATTCCACTTGGTGAGCTTTTGTCCAACGAATTCATCAACTCCACATGCCTTAAAGCTGTCATACACTCCAGGGAAGTGATCTTCATTTTCTCGGTTGAACTCCCAGTCCACCCATTTCATGTCACACACTATGGGCTTCTTGTCAAGCAAAATTGTCTCATAGAAATCTTGTTGTTCCTTTGTATGGAACCTGTAGTCAACTGCACTCCTCCTCCTAACAGCATAGGGATCGGACTGTCTCCACAATCTCAATCCTGCATCTTTCCTGGTGTACATGTCCTCAGCGACTGGATGAGCATCATTGTGGTCAGGAATTTTGGGCTTCAACTTCCTCAAAACAAGAGAATCATATACCTCTTCTTTAGCTTGAGGCACTGGGGCCTTGTTCTTCT
Organism: Triticum dicoccoides; assembly: GCF_002162155.2. Classification (NCBI taxonomy): domain Eukaryota; kingdom Viridiplantae; phylum Streptophyta; class Magnoliopsida; order Poales; family Poaceae; genus Triticum; species Triticum dicoccoides. Next base: position 160,273,430 of record NC_041382.1, read on the forward strand.
CATTAGCAGGTATATTCCTGGTGTTCCTCCTTGGCGTTGGGGGTTTCTGAGCAGCAGCGTTGGGAGCAGATTTGGGCTTAGATGGAGCAGCCCCTGATTTGATTGCATCGCCCATAGGCTTCTGAGACTTGGGTGCTGGTGCAGCATCCTCTTCCTCCTCCTCTTCTTCCAAATTTCTCATAATGGAGGATCTACCAAGCACTCTGGCAGTGGTTTTCTTGACCCTTTCCTTCGTTTTCTTTCCTTCTCCAACAACCTCTTCAGTTGGCTTGGAGGTTTCAGCAGTTGAGGCTCTCACCTTTAAGGTTGGCACCCTCTTGGCAGGGGCCTTCTTGTGCAAGCTAGGCTTAGTTGATGCAACCGTGCCATAATCTTTCTTCAGCACCTTCTTCTTGGAGCTGACTTCCTCCTCAACAGCCACATAATCCTCATCTTCAGAATCTGAGGTCTTCTTCTTCCTTGTTCTGGTGGCTGCCTTGGGCAAGTTGCTTGGTGTGCTCCTCTTGCCATCATCAGAAGTGCTGGAGGGACTAGTGCCCTCACTCAATTGTACCTGTTCCTCTGACTTGTTCTGGCTGTCGCTATGGTCAGACATTTTTGCAAACTTACTGACAACAGACCCTGTGAATAGATATGGATGAGGTAGAGTGGATGAGCATCACAAAGTGCAGAGTTTTTGCAAAAAGAATGACTTAAAAACTTAGTTTTAGTCTTCACAGAAAGCATTTCGGAGCTACTAATTTGTAAAGTTAGTGATACCGAAGCAGCTTTTGGAACCTAAACTAGTGAACTCGGTCAGACCGAGTCACATTTGGTGGCATCGAGACTGCTAGGGTTTCACAAAGAATCAAACTCAGTCAGACCGATTTGCAGTTTTTGGTCAGACCGAAAGTGCAACTGCAATGGCCTAAGCCAAATCGGTGAGACCGATTTCTACAATTCGGTCGGTCTGAGATGAGTCCGGCGGAGACCTAACCATAAATTTTCAAATCCAACCTAACCTAAGGGATGTTTTCAGTGGATAGATTGATTTCATACGTGGTCATGATCATGGCAAAGTAATGTGCTACAAATCGGAGTTAAAGGAATAGCACAAAAGATCAAACTCATACCCTAATTTGGCGGAGTTCACTATGGCGGCAACGGAGGGCCTTAAATCCGTTGACGGTGACGGAAACCAGCAGCGGGAGGTCGCTGGCGGCGAGAGGATGATCTGGAGACCCGAGGCGGCAGAGTAAGACACGCGCAGGCTGAGAGGTTTTGAAGGAATTTCCAAAGTCTCACACGTGGGTATATATATCCCGACCCTATCGGTGTTACCGAGTGGAACAACTCGGTGGCACTGAGATGCAGAATCGCAAGCGGTTGCTGCAACTCGGTGTGACCGAAAAGTTCTAATAGGTTGCACCGAGATTGAAAACCTAGATCAACTTAGTGATCTCGGTGTGACCGAATTGGATGACTCGGTCATACCGAAATGCACAAAGAGGTTTTGGAAGTTTAAGTCTATGACGAATCGGGGACTCCAAGTGCTCCTCACACAGAGTGGTTCGAATCTGACTTGATCAAACTTTGCGATGTAGCGTGAATAGAGTTTGTGACGAGAAAAACATAGATAGCTAGAGGGTGTTCTTAGGCATTCTTGTCCATCCATTTGGCAAAGGATAAAAAGCCAAACAATCAAAGCAACAAATGGTTGTCCTGGAATGAGTAAAATATGCATCCAACATGCTCACACAATAAGATGGCAAATGAAATATGTGACAAAGCATGCACAAACACTCTAGCATCTATCAAGCAATTTGGCGATGACTAGGTCATCTATATATGAGTATATTGACTTAGGAGTCAAATGAGAACATTTGATCATAGGTCATACTCATCGTTTAGGCACAAGTGGGGTTGCCACTTTTACATAAAGCATTGTTGTGTTCACACCATTAGAGTTGCTTTAGCTCATTGATTAGAGTAAAGCTCCCCTAGATGTGATATCCCCCCAAGAGGGATGAACTAACCTTGGGTTTTGTTGATGATGACTTCATGTAGGTGTCGAAGATGTAGATGCTCGATGTTGATGTAGATCCTTTGGAGTGAGTTGCACTTTCAATACCTACATGGGTTAGTCCCACAAGGAACAAACAAGGATATCCATAGACATAGAGTGATCTTCACATAGGATGATGTCCATCAAAGCATTAGGTTACCTTGTCCCTTGTCTTACCAACAAGAGGGTTTGTGACTCCTTGAACTAGTGCAAGATATGGAAGTTGTTTGCACTTGTCCTCGCCAAAATGATATGAGTGAAGTATGTTGGCGGAGTCACCCTCAAGTACTCTCTAGTTCTTCTCCTTAGGGATCCACACCATCTTGATGGGAATCCTTGGAGTTATAGTCATACTTGATGAAGTGGAACTTGATGTAGTCTTGGGAACCCACTTGACCAAGGCTTTGGGAGCTTCCTCAAATGCATCAATCTCCTCTTGAAGCTTGTCCTTGGCTTTTTGCTTGTGGTCTTGTGGTGGAAGATCATCTTGAGCTTGTGTTCCTTGGAAAGAAGTAGGATAATAATTCTCTTGTTGAGGAACAAATTTCATCTTGGGGTATTGATCTTATTCCCACTCAACTCCATTGGCATTGAACTTTCGTTCAAAACCAACACCTTGATTCTTCCGTTGTCTTCCTTGCTTGTGTACAATTCCCTCAAATTGCTTACTTCCGGCAAGGCTCTTTTAAGCACCTTTCTCTATATTTCCCTTCAATAAGCTATTTTCTTGCTCAAGTGTAACTTGGCTAAGAGAATCATTAGTGGAATCAAGAGAACTATTAGAAGCAACATCATTGGGCCCGCAGCCGCGCCGCTCGCCGCTACGCCCCGCGCCGCCACCGCCACGTTCCGACGCCGCCCCGTCACGCCCTGCCTCGCCGGAGCCTCCGGTCCCGATCCGATCCGTTCTCCAGTTTTTTCTTTGGTTTTAGGTTAAAACCCCGATATTAAAAAAACGTAGATGCGTTTTTTATTTTATTTCGGTTCGGTTTTTCTTGGTTTAGTTATTTAGCGGACGCTCGTCCGTTCGTTCGTTTTAACGAACGTTGTTCGTCAGTTAGCCGCAGACAGCGAACATTCGTTCGTTAGCCTGTTCGTCTCGTTTTATTTTTTCCAGGGTTTTCCCGTGATTATTTTTGATCGCGATTTCTGCCCTGATCTTTGTTTTAGTTTATCTTTTCGCTCGTTTATCCAAATCAGGTGAAACAAGAGCCTAGACCTTTGTCTCAAAATCCTCTTTCTGTTTAACCAACTTGAACAAGATTTTGGTACTGTAAAATTTGACTTTAGTCCAGATTAGTAAACGGATCTTGTTTCTTTCATAGTTTGAGTTTCGTTGCTCCGTTTGATTTGATTCTTTTTGCAAACCGGAGTTCTTCAGTTTAACTTCCTGGTTAGATCTTCTTATTTGATTTTTACCTGTGCATCTTTGCTTGAGTGCTTATGTATGCTATTGTTTGTTTGCGATAGAATTCCCGGAGTGCGAAGCATGCTAGTTTGAGTCACTACGTTTTGCGGATCATCAGCAAGGCAAGTAACACATTGATCATACTCTTTTCATACCCAGCTTTATGCATTAGTTTCAATCCTCAAACACTACATGAGTAGGTTGTGATTAACATGTGGGTATTGCGAAGTAGTTGATGAGGTAGAATCTATTACTTGTTTTATTATCAAACCCTTGGGAGCTACTTCTACGTTATGCTTATATTGCTATGCTATGCTCGTAGATGTGGTTTGGGTGAGTGAATCCATGCCAGATGTGAGATTTTTAAATAAGGGTTAACTTAAGGTGGCAACTTTAATACACATCTGGGTGGATTGTTGGTTTTGGGCACCTGGAGAATCTAGTGTTGTCCTAGGATATCCCGGAGTATCCGTGTGATCATCCTATGGTCCGCCACCCAGGCTCAAAGGGATCGTAAGATTATTCATGCTAGAAACTTCCTTGTGCAGCCACAAGCTATTATGGGCTCTAGCATAGTCGAGTATGTTGCATGATCTCTTCCAGTAGTAGGCTAGCAGATGTATGGGGATGTAGGTTGGTACTGTCTACCCAGGGTTAGAGTTAATGTTTCTGAAAGAATGTGTCTCGGTCATCCGTTTCTCAAACACCTGTAGTGCGAGAAATCCAACGGAGGAGATCGAGTCTTGTGGGGAAAAGTGCGCAAACCTCTGCAGAGTATACAATCTAATCATGGTTAGCCGTGTCCCCGCTTATGGACATCTTGAGTATCTGGTTCTTGGATTATCATATGGATCTCATCACTCTAAATTTAATTTGTCGGGTTGATAATAACTTTTAATTGGGATTGAGTTGGAGGAACCTTCTCAATGTTGTTCAACTACCATGATAGTTAAATAAAACATATTCCTTTGTTGTAGGGAAAATTGGCTTTTCTCAAAACATATTAACTGTAGAGCCTCCACTAGCCATATATGCATGTAGTGATAGCATTTATTCTGTTCATTGCTCTAGTGTGTTACTATGCCAGCATATTCCATGTGCTGACCCATTTTCGGGCTGCAACGTATCATGTTGCAGACTTTTTAGACGAAGAGTAAGGTGCGATAGGTCGTTGTCGTGCACTCAGCTATGCCGTTGGAGTTGATAGACTCACTTTATCTTCCAAGCCTTCCGCTGTTATCTTATTTATATGGCCTTAAGACACATTTATGGTGATAAGTTCTCTTTGGAGACTATCGATGTAATAAGTGTTTGAATTCTACTCTGTTATAAATCCTTCGAGTACTATGTGTGTCAGCATTACCGATCCAAGGAGGACACTTATGCACAGAGACTTGTCCGTCTAAGGTTGGGTCGCTACACTCGAAACCACTCCCCACCACCGCCCTGGCCAGTCTTCTAGCCCCCCCTGTGCCCAGAGCTTTTTCTCCGACGATCCCCATGTCACTGCCCCACTACCCACCGCCGGCGACCACCACCCCACCCTGAACCCTAAGATAGATAGTGGGATAGCTCTCCGGCGAGCCCCCCTCCCCGTTGTGGGCGGTTCTTCCTTAACTCCG
>NC_041382.1:160279159-160283182 GCF_002162155.2 Triticum dicoccoides
GGGCAGAGCAGCAGCACGAGCGAGGGGGAGAGCAGAAGCAGCAGCGTAAGCGAGCGAGATCCGGAGCAGTTGTATATCCGGCTGGGATTGGCGTCACCGCTGAAGGAGCCTCGCACTGGGGAAGAGCCGCATTGGAGATGTTGCCTGCACGGTGCTGGCTTTGAAGTAGCCGCACAGTGGGGGTGCGGTAGGGAGCCTCGACGGTGCCGGGAGGTCGAGTTTAGGAGAAGGTGTGATGCGATGAGTGTACAACCTCTTTGGTGGTGCCGAGTAGGCCTTGACTTCGTCCGACGATGCTGCGGTTTCGGTGGAGCAGGTTAAGGCGCCGCTGTGGGGATGGAGCAGACATGATAGACGAGGCGATCATTGGAGTAACTCCTTGGAGGTGGAGGATGGGGCGGCTGAACCGGCAGGACGATGAGATGGACAACAGATCCTCAACTAGGGAGGTGGATGAGGGACGGCGAGATGTTGCGATGGACAACGTTGTCGGGGAAGAGGCTCCGGCTGGGCAGCGTGAGGTGGCAGACGGAGGGGGTGGGGTTTCGCAGCTGGAGCAGAGAGGTTATGGCAGCCTGGATTTCGAATGGCGAAAAGGAGGCGATGGGAGGGAGGGACCATGACTTAGGGACGTGCTTGGCCAAAATGTAGGGTGTGTTACAAAAGTACCCCCACCGATTTGAACTAGCGGCCCTTTCGGCTCAGAGTTAGAAGGGGATTTCGCGTGTCTGGATTTGGCAGCTGGAGGGAGTTTGCGGGCATGTTGTAATTTCGGGATAGCAAGGTGATATGTCTCGATCGTATCTACTTTTCCAAACACTTTTGACCTTGTTTTGGACTCTAACCTGCATGATTTGAATGGAACGAACGCGGACTGACGTTGTTTTCAGCAGAATTACCATGGTGTTATTTTTGTGCAGAAATAAAAGTTGTCGAAATGACCTGAAACTTCATGGAGAATATTTTTGGAATATATAAAAAATACTGCCGAAAGAATCTATGTCAGGGAGCCCAAACCCTCTCCATGAGGGTGGGGGACGCGCCCAACCCCCTGGGGTGCGCCCCCTGCCTCGTGCCCCCCTGATGCTCCACCGACCTCAAGTCCAACTCTATATATTCACGTTCAGGGAGAAAAAACAGAGAGAAGAATTCATCACATTTTATGATACGGAGCCGCCGCCAAGCCCTAATCTCTCTCGGGAGGGCTGATCTGGAGTCCTTTCGGGGCTCTGAAGAGGGGAATCCGTCACCATCGTCATCATCAACCTTCCTCCATCACATATTTCATGATGCTCACCGCCGTGCGTGAGTAATTCCATTGTAGGCTTGCTGGACGGTGATGGGTTGGATGAGATTTATCATGTAATCGAGTTAGTTTTGTTAGGGTTTGATCCCTAGTATCCATTATGTTCTGAGATTGATGTTGCTATGACCTTGCTATGCTTAATGCTTGTCACTAGGGCCCGAGTGCCATGATTTCAGATCTGAACCTATTATGTTTTCATGAATATATGTGAGTTCTTGATCCTATTTTGCAAGTCAATAGTCACCTACTATGTGTTATGATCCGGTAACCCCAAAGTGACAATCATCGGGACCATTCCCGGTGATGACCGTAGTTTGAGGAGTTCATGTATTTAGTAAGTGTTAATGCTTTGTTCTGGTACTCTATTAAAAGGAGGCCTTAATATCCCTTAGTTTCCAATAGGACCCCGTTGCCACGGGAGGGTAGGACAAAATATGTCATGCAAGTTCTTTTCCATAAGCGCGTATGACTATATTCGGAATACATGTCTACATTACATTGATGAACTGGAGCTAGTTCTGTGTCACCCTATGCTATTACTATTGCATGAGGAATCGCTTCCGACATAATTATCCATCACCGATCCATTGCCTACGAGCTTTTCACATATTGATCTTTGCTTAGTTACTTTTCCGTTGCCACTGTTACAATCACTACAAAAACCAACACTGTTACTTTTGCCACCGTTACCGCTATTATCATATTACTTTGCTACTAAATACTTTGCTGCAGATATTAAGTCTTTCAGGTGCGGTTGAATTGACAACTCAACTGTTAATACTTGAGAATATTCTTTGGCTCCCCTTGTGTCGAATCAATAAATTTGGGTCGAATACTCTACCCTCAAAAACTGTTGTGATCCCCTATGCTTGTGGGTTATCACGACTACTTTCTAGCGCCATTGCCGGGGAGCATAGCTCTATTCTTTGAGTCACTATGAGGATGAAAGATGAAAGAACCAAGATTTTCCCCTCAACTATGAGGGGAGGTAAGGAACTGCCATCTAGCTCTGCACTTGATTCACCTTCTGTTTTGAGTAAACTTGCGACACCTACTCCTGCTATTCATTCTGATATGTCACATGTTATTGATGATGCCACTTCTGCTTTGCATGATGCTTATGATGAAACTACTTCTATGCTTGATAATACTGTGCCACTAGGTGAATTTCTTGATGAACAACTTGGTAGGGTTAGAGAGAATGAAATTATTGAAACTGATAATATTGATGAAAGTGATGATGAAGATTCTCCCCCTAGATATGAATTCCCTGTTGTGCCTGAGCGTTATTTTATGGATGAAGAAATTGCTAGAGACCTTTTAGCTTGCAATGATAGATATGATCTTAAGAAACTGTTAGCTAAGCTGAAAGAAAAATCCTTGAATGCTAGAATGAAATATGACCCTGCTTTTGCTACTTTAGCTATCTGTATCTCTGATAAGGATTATTATTTCTCTGTCAATCCCGAGTTAATTACTTTGGTTGAATCTGATCCTTTTATGGCTATGAATCTGAAACTGTTGTGGCACAACTTACTAAATTGAATGATATAGCCACCCTTGTCGGTGGGAACAACACTTATAGGACCACTAGGATCCCTTCTACGGTCGGCGGGCATGGGGTCGTGAGAAGAACAGGTTTAGGGAGCAAGCACATGGATCGTTTACCTAGGTTCGGGCCGCGAGGATGCATAAAACCCTAGTCCTGCTTTCGTGGATGTATTGAGTGTTCTTGAGCTTTCTAAACTAGCTACGGGGGCTGTCCTGTTCCAAATAGCGGAATCCTTCTCCTGGTCGCCTCGGGCCTCCTTTTATAGGAAAAAGGGGCTGCCACAGTGGCACACAGGAGGTGGAAAGGCCTACAGTGTGCGAGCTTATCGCACGGCATTACGGGACAAAGTGCATTAAATGCGCTACGTAGGTGTCCATTAGCTTTATCGGGGGCGGGAATGAGGCCCGTCCCGTCTGTCACCGCTTCGCCTCGCTTCGACACGCGCCTAGGATGGCGATGCATGCAGCGCCATGTAGGCAGGCAGGCAGCTGCGGTGGCATGGTGGTAGGGCCTTTAGAAAGATCTGCAAGCCGCCACGCAGGTGCTTGCTGAGTTGGCCTGGAAGCTCCATGTTGCCACGCAGGTGCCTGCCCAGATGGTTGGGCTGGCAGCTGCATGCGAACGGCGGCAGAGCCTTGGCTGGTGCGGGCCTAGCAGTGGCCCTGCTGACGCCCTCGGCAAAGGTCTTGCCGGGGGCTCGGCAAGGGTCTTGCCGTGGCGTTGCTATCATCCCAGGCAAGGGTCTTGTCGGGGTTCTTGTGGATTTCTTCGGCTAGGATCCTGCCGAGGGTCGCCGTCTTCTAGTCCTCATCTGAACTCATATATTTATTTGCTTGACGAAGATTTGCATGCCACCACAGAGGCGCCTCCCAATCCCTGGTTCCAACGCAGCTGGTTGGGTTGGAGCCGGTGGGATCAAGGGTGGTTCACTCCGCTGGCATCGGGCAAGTTGCCCCAGCAAGGCTCTTGCCGGGGCTGGGGGGGGGGGGGGGCACCCTGGCAAGGATCTTGCCGCGGGAGTCCACCTTGCCCTCTTGCCCTCCGATGCTTCCGTTCTTGGCATCGCCTTGGTCGTCTCGTGCTTCGGCTTCTCTCCTGCTTCCCTCCTCTGCCCTGCTAAGTGTGGCCGCGGCGCGTGGCTCTGACTGCCCGTGCATAAGTAAAT
>NC_041382.1:160283672-160318920 GCF_002162155.2 Triticum dicoccoides
TCATCTGAACTCATATATTTATTTGCTTGACGAAGATTTGCATGCCACCACAGAGGCGCCTCCCAATCCCTGGTTCCAACGCAGCTGGTTGGGTTGGAGCCGGTGGGATCAAGGGTGGTTCACTCCGCTGGCATCGGGCAAGTTGCCCCAGCAAGGCTCTTGCCGGGGCTGCGGGGGGGGGGGGGCACCCTGGCAAGGATCTTGCCGCGGGAGTCCACCTTGCCCTCTTGCCCTCCGATGCTTCCGTTCTTGGCATCGCCTTGGTCGTCTCGTGCTTCGGCTTCTCTCCTGCTTCCCTCCTCTGCCCTGCTAAGTGTGGCCGCGGCGCGTGGCTCTGACTGCCCGTGCATAAGTAAATTGGTCAAAAGGAGATCCCCTACTTTTGTACACCGACAGGAGCCCCTGGGCCTGGGCCACACATAAGCGCGACATGTTGTCCGGCTAGGCCCAGAACGGTGCGCGGGCAGGTGGGGCAGATTTTACCGTAGTAATTTCTCGTCCGCTGCGCTTCCCCACGACCCGCGTTGAACGCGCAACGTGGAGGGTCGTGCGTGACATGGGGGTCATGGGTGGGGCGGTTCCCGCACGCATGCGTCACATCATGGTAAAGAGGCGACTCGCGCCTTCCCTGTAAAAGGGGGGAGGGTAGAGGCACAGCCCATTTACTCAGATGGACTTGGTTCGTGGTCTTCAAGGCGCCCGCGCCCCACGATCATGGGGTGGGGAGCGGCCGCTTCGCCTATCCCGTCAATGCTGCTCGCTCGCCACGTGTCCCTCATGCAGGTGGTAGGAGGTGGAGGCGGGAAACCGAGCCATCGCTGATTGGGGCAGCGGGCCGGTCTTGATTCCCTGCCCCCGATGACCAGATTGGTCGAGTGGGGCGGCCGAGCCCCGACTCCGCCTCTTTATAAGGAGGGCAGGGGGCGGCATTTCACACTCTTCCATCATCCGTCTCCTTCCACCTCTGCTTCTTCCTTCCATCCGCCATGGCAAGAGGAACCGCTGGCCCTTCGACGGTGGCGGCGAGGGTCGCTGCTCGCCAATGCGTTCCTCCTTCTCAAGAGCTCGTGGTGGCGGAACCGGCCACGAGAGGAAGGGGGAGGGGGTGAGGTCGAGGTCGTCGTGGCGCCCGGGGGAGAGGAGGACGGCGCGGTGCATCAGCCTCACCTCCGCCAGCAATGCCTCCCCCAACGGAGCACCATGTCGGGGACCAGCCCCGCGAGTTCTTCATCAGGCTGCGCCGGCCACCGCATCGCCGCCTCCGTCTCCCTACTGCCTTTGCTCGGGAGATGGAGCTCGATCCTCCCCAGACCCTCTGGTTGCACATGAAGGGCTGCGGGAACGGCGGCACGCGGGTCGACGTCTACTTCCCTGCCCCTCACATCATGTATCTCCGTCGCGGATGGAAGACGTTCACACGCAACCAAAGCCTGACGGTGGGGCTTGTTCTCTACTTCAAGTTAACGGAGGGCAGCCTACTCTCCGTCAAGGTCTTCGGAGATCTCAGAACTCACTTGAAGTGCAGCGTGGAGAGCTCTTCCGACGATGAAGATTCCTCCTCAAGCGGGAGTGACGAGGAGGAGAACGACACCGACGGCGAGGGAGTCGGGCGGCAGGATGCCGACTCCGACTTCGACTAACCGCGCCGCCCCTCCCTGGGCCACGCGCCTTGCCGAGGGCCATCCTCACCAAGCTCTCCATCAGGGTGCTCCTCGTCGTCTCCTTGGGCGGCTGGTGTAGGAGGGCCGGAGAGGGCGAAGAAGGCGGGTGGCGGCCGTCAAGTCAGAGTACGCGGGCACCGATGCCTTCATCGCGTATTGCCGGCCCGCTTCCTCATCTTCCAGCTTCCCTCCCGGCATCAGGACGTTCTCTTGGCGCCTTCTGCTCCTCGCACCTCACCTAGGCACTCTTTTCGCCCTCCGGCCCTCTTGTTCCACCTTCTGAGGAGAGGGACAAGAAAGGGATTACGGGCATCTTATCTTTTTTTAGTTTGTAAGCCCGCGGGAACTTGTTTATTTTAAGACTTGTTATCCCCTTGCTCATGTTTTTAATTTCGTACGAACTGTACCTGTATGGGATGTTTTTAATGAAAAAGGGTGCTTGCCGGGTTCTTTGTGCGTGAGTGAGGCCCATGACAAGGATGAATCCTTGTTATTTTTAATATAAACATGCTGCCCGGCAACAGGCCTTGCCGTCTCCCCACTTCGGTCGACCATTCTCGCGCTCTTGGCGGAGGCAGGGGCGAAGTAGAGTTAGGCCCCTCGTTCATCTCCTCGCCACCGCGACTACTACCAAATTCCGACCCAGGAGGTAACTCTTGGGTACAAGAAATGGGGAGCACGGTGGTTTTAAGAACATAAACGAGGTTTCACATGTCCCAGTTCTATACGGAAACGCATAATAGGGGGATGAAAGACTTATCTGAATCTGCAGCCCCCAACAACCTTGGCTTGTCGTGGTTGGATCCTTGTATCTTCAGCCCCCGGCAGTCTTGGCTTGCCGGGGCCAGAGCGCCGGTTCGTTCTCTTTTTCCCAAGCGGCTCAGCAGAAGTGTCTGCGTGCCCTGCAAACCAAAGAGAACAGAAAGACGCACACTCGACATCTAGGCTAGGGGTTAGTTGCCTCTAAGCACTATCAACCCTAACCGAGGAAAGACTTGACCTAGCATGCATGCTATAACTTAGGGCGTCAGCGCTTCGTTTATTTATGCTCAGGGTCTGCGCCTGGCTTTGTACAGAGGGTTACATGCCTTGCCGGCAAGGCTCACACAAAAGGTGGTTCGCCAGGAGGCCCGGCAACCGTGACTTATGGGTAAAACTTGTGAAGATGTTCAATGTTCCAGGAATTGCTTACTGGGACAACATCTTAGGTCTCCAGGCAGACTGCGCCGGGCCTGGTGACTCATATTACCTGATAAGGGCCTTCCCACTTTGGCCTTAACTTATTGGAATCCTTGGCTGACTGAAAGCGCCGAAGAACAAGGTCGCCTTCCTCAAGGTTTCGGACATGGACCTTGTGGCTATGGTAGCAGTGCAAGGCTTGATGGTAGCGTGCTGCTCTCACAGCCGCCCGAAGACGGTCTTCCTCAAGGAAGGTTGCATCGTCTTGCCGCAATCGCTCTTGCTCAAGCTCGTCATAAGCGAGCACTCGAGGTGACCCGTATATGAGTTCCGTGGGGAGAACTTCTTCTGCCACGTATACCAGGGCAAAGGGTGTCTAGCCGGTGTCTCGATTTGGCGTCGTTCTGATCGACCAAAGAACCACCAGCAACTCATCAATCCAGCGCCTTCCGCTTTTGTGCAGCTTGTCAAAAGTCTTTGTTCTCAGGCCTTGCAGTACTTCAGCATTTTCCCTCTCCGCCTAGCCATTGCTCCGTGGGTGTGCCACGGAAGCAAAACAGACCTTGCTGCCGAGGTCTTGGGTGTACTGCATGAAGGCGTGGCTTGTGAACTGCGTGCCGTTGTCGGTGATGACTCTGTTTGGCACACCAAAACGGCAGACTAGTCCCTTGAAGAACTTGACGGCTAACTGTGATGTCACCTTCCTTACTGCTTCCACTTCCAGCTACTTTGTGAACTTGTCGATTGCAACGTACAAGTACTCAAAGCCCCCGACAGCACGGGGGAAGGGGCTCAGTATGTGGACCCCCCAGATTGAAAAAGGCCAGGAGAGAGGAATTGTTTGAAGGGCTTGAGCTGGTTGATGAAGCTTCTTTGAATGGAACTGGCACGCTTCACACCTGGTTACTAGCGTCGTTGCATCCTGGAGGACGGTGGGCCAGAAGAAGCCTTGCTGGAATGCTTTGCCAGCAAGGGCCCTCGACCCTTTGTGGGAGCCACATATGCCTCCATGTATCTCTACCAACAGCTCCAGTCCTTCCTCCCGGGGATGCACTTCAATTTCACATAGTTCGGTCTTTTCCTGTACAGGACATCATCGACGAACTGGTACAAGGTAGACCGACGGGCTACTTTTTCCGCTTCTTCCTGCTCTTCAGGAAGTTCCCCTGTCTGGAGGAAACGGACGGTATGCTGTGCCCATGTCGGAGCCTGGGGCTCGACGGCAAGGACCAAAGGAATTTCTTCCGCCATGGGGGCGGCCGTCTCTACGGCCAGGGCTTGGCACCCTGCCAGAGCCAGATGCCCCTTGGGAGGCTCGGAATTCGCGGCAACACTCTTGCCTGCGGCCCCTGGGGGCTTGGGGGAAAGTACTTGCCAGGTCCCGATTTCCTCCGCTTGTTCCGCTCTGTTGACGGTTCGACGGATGGTTGAGTTGCCGAAGCAAAAAGGTACCTGGTTCCATAGGTAGCTTGAATGCAGCGCGCTTTGACAGGTAGTCAAAGATGTCGTTCTCCGCTCGGGGAACGTGCTCCGCTTGAATACCGTCGAAGCACTCCTCTAGCTTCCTCACCTCATCTACGTCGGCCTCCATCAACGGACTCTGGTAATCTTTGTGACCTGTCTAACGACAAGCTGCGAATCACCCCTGACGATGAGCTTCTTCACCCCGAGGTCTGCCGCGATCCTGAGACCAGCGAGCAGCCCCTCGTAGTCAATAGTGTTGCTTGTGGACATCTCCCTGGGAAAGTGCATCTAGATCACATACTTGAGGTGCTCTCCGGTGGGTGCGACAAGCAGCACACCGGCACCGGCACCTTGCAGTGAGAAAGCCCTGTCAAACTACATGATCCAGTCGCGACTTGCCTCCTCGCCGAGGAGAGCGGTCTCCTAGATTTCCTCGTCAGGCGTTGAGGTCCATTCTGCAATGAACTCCACCAAGACTCTGCTCTGGATTGTCGAAGTACTTCCAAATTTCAACCCAAAGCTTGACAACTCCAAGGCCCATTCCATAATCCTTTCGGTCACATCTGGGTTGTGCAGTATCCATTGCAACGGGAGGTGGGTGACGACAGTAATCTCGTGGGCTTGGAAGTAATGACGCAGCTTCCTCGAGGCCATAAGGAGGCCAAAGAGCAATTTCTGCACACCGGAGTACCTTGACCTGGCCCCTGCAAGAGGGAGCTAACAAAGTAAACTGGGTGCTGCATCATCTTCTTCTTTTGCACCACTTCACTTGGCTGCGCGGGCCATGCCCCGATGGCGTCGGATTCCGCCGGGGGCCTTGCCTTGCCGGCACCAGGCCCTGCCGGGGGAATCCCCGACTTGCCATCCGCTGGTCCTACCGTGGCCACTGCCTCTTCGTCGACCTCTCTTTGTGCCACTAGTGCGGCGATGACCACTTGATTCGTTGCCACAAGATACACTAGCAATGGCTCTTGTGGTTTAGGCGCAACCAGTATTGGCGTAGAGGAAAGGTATTTCTTCAGATCCTGCAACGCCGCCTCGGCCTCTGGGGTCCACTCCATTGGGCCTGCCTTCTTCAAGATTTTTAAAAAGGGAAGGGCACGTTCAGTGGACATGGAGATGAACCTGCTCATGGTGGCAACGCAGCCAGTGAGCCATCGCACATCCTTGATCCGCTTGGGCGCCTCAATCTGCTCAATAGCCTTGATCTTTTCCGGGTTTGCCTCGATCCCACGCTGCGACATAAAGAACCCAAGAAGTTTTCCTGAAAGGACGCCAAAGACACACTTCTCAGGGTTCAGCTTGAGGTTGATCTTGTGCAGGTTGGCAAACGTCTCTCCAAGGTCTTGTACGAGGGTCGCCTTGTCCTTGGTTTTGACCACTATGTCATCCATATATGCTTCCATATTTCTATGTAGCTGGGGTTCAAAACAAATCTGGACCGCCCTCGCGAATGTCAAGCTAGCACTCTTCAACCCGAAAGACATCTGTAAAAAGCAATACATACCACATGGGGTGATAAAGGATGTCTTCTCTTCATCTTCTCTTGGCATGAAGATCTGGTGGTTGCCCGAGTAGGCGTCGAGGAATGACAACAGATCACACCCGGCCGTGGAGTCAACAATCTGGTCGATGCGCGGCAACGGGAAGGGATCCTTAGGACAAGCCTTATTGACATTCGTGTAGTCAATACACAGTCTCCACTTCCCATTTGCCTTGCGCACCACCACCAGATTGGACAACCACGTCGGATGGAGCACTCCTCTCACCAAACCTGCCGCTTCCAATTTCCTGATCTCCTCTGTGATGAACTTCTATCATTCCAAAGCTTGCTTCCTGACCTTTTGCTTGACGGGTCACACATGGGGGCAGACAGCAAGGTGGTGCTCACTCACTTCCCTGGAAATGCCGGGGATGTCGGATGCTTGCCACGCAAACACATCGACATTCGCCCGCAGGAAAGTGACGAGCGCGCTTTCCTATTTGCCGTCGAGGGTAGAGCTTATGGAGAAAGCCCCTCCCGTGCCATCCTCCTTGACGGACACCCTCTTGGTCTCTGGTGGTGCAGCTCGGGATTTCTTACTCTTGCCGGTAGAGCTCTCGGGCACGTCCTCGACTGAGGGAGTCCTGGATTAGGGGGTCTCCGGACAGCCAGACTATATCCTTTGGCCGGACTATTGGACTATGACGATACAGGATTGAAGACTTCGTCCCATGTCCGGATGGGACTCTACTTGGCGTGGAAGGCAAGCTAGGCAATACGGATATGTATATCTCCTCCTTTGTAACCGACCTTGTGTAACCCTAGCCCCCTCCGGTGTCTATATAAACCGGAGGGTTTTAGTCCGTAGGACAACATACAATCATACCATAGGCTAGCTTCTAGGGTTTAGCCTCTCCGATCTCGTGGTAGATCAACTCTTGTACTACTCATATTATCAAGAATAATCAAGCAGGACGTTGGGTTTTACCTCCATCAAGAGGGCCCGAACCTGGGTAAAACACCGTGTCCCCAGCCTCCTATTACCATCTGCCTTAGACGCACAGTTTGGGACCCCCTACCCGAGATCTGCCGGTTTTGATACCAACATTGGTGCTTTCATTGAGAGTTCCTCTATGTCGTTGCTGTTAGGCTTGATGGCTCCTTCGATCATCGATAGCGATGCAGTCCAGGGTGAGACTTTTCTCCCCGGACAGATCTTTGTATTTGGTGGCTTCGCACTCCGGGCCAACTCGCTTGGCCATCTGGAGCAGATCGAGAGTTATGCCCCTGGCCATCAGGTCAGGTTTGGAAGCTTAAACTACACGGCTGATATCCGCGGAGACTTGGTCTTCGACGGATTCGAGCCCCTGCCTAGGGCGCCATACGGGCACGATGAGCATGATTTAGCTCTGCCATCGGACAGTGTCCAGGAGATCGCGCCGGCAACCGCTCCGACCCTCAATTCGGAGCTAGCTGCGCCTTCCACGGGTGGGTGGATAGACCCCACCACAAAGGCCGCACTCTCATCGGCGATCAAGCCGAATATCGACCTTACCCTTCACGAGAGCCATGATGCCACACTGCCGGATCCTTCCCCAGCCACGGACTCCGAACCGCCTGCGCCCGTGCCTATCAAATCCGATTGGGCGCCGATCATGGAGTTTACCTCCATGGTCGGCGACATACTGAACTCATTAAGGTTTCTCTCCTTGTCAGGAGAGTCCTGGCCGAAGTATGTCCGGTTGGATTGGGATGGGGATGATGAAGAAATTCTCCGCCCACCTACCACCCACTTAGTAGCCACTGTCGATGACTTAACCGACATGCTCGACTTCGACTCCGAAGACAATGACAGCATGGACGACGATGTGGGAGGCGAAGAGGAACCACTGCCCACCAGGCACTGGACAACCACCTCATCATATGATATATACATGGTGGACACACCCAAAGAAGGCAATGGCGATGAGACAGCGGAGGATGACCCCTCCAAGAAGCAACCCAAGCGCCAGCGTCAGCGGCGCTGCTCTAAGTCTCGCCAAAGCAAAAGCGGTGACCCCGGCACAGGAGATAATAGCACTCCAGACAGTGCCGAAGACGACAACAATCCCCTCCAATAAGATCTAGGGCAGGAGGATGGAGAAGCCAGCCCTCTAGAGAGGGCGCCAGATGGAGAGGCGGAGGATGATAATTACATGCCTCCCTCCGAAGACGAGGAAAGCCTCGACGATGATGAATTCATCGTGCCTAAGGATCCCATCGAACAAGAGCGCTTCAAGCGCCGGCTTATAGCCACGACAAATAGCCTTAAGAAAAGGCAATAACAGCTTCAAGCTGATCAAGATTTGCTAGCTGATAGATGGACTGAAGTCCTTGCGGCCGAGGAATATAAACTCGAACACCCCTCCAAGAGTTAGCCAAAGCGTAGGTTGCTACCCCGACTGGAGGAGGAAGCACTCAAACCTACATCTCCAGCATATGATGTGGCTCACCGGCCACCTCGTGGCCGCGATAGAGAGGCATTTCAGCCAAAAGCTCAGCCCGCACTCTGATGCCACTCAAATAAAAATGTCAAGGCATGGGGAAATATGCCAGACCTACGAGACTTATTGGAGGACAAAGCAAAACATGCAAGATCGATCTATGGATCACGAGGGCGCGCCACTATGCGAGACGATAACCGTCATGCCAGATACAGTAAAAGTAGGTCCAGCCAGGCCGAACACAGCGGGCAAGACTCATTTGAGCTACGTCGCGATATAGCCCAGTACAGATGTGCCACACACCCCCTATGCTTCACAGACGAAGTAATGGATCACCAAATCCCAGAGGGTTTCAAACCCGTAAATATCGAATCATATGACGGCACAACAGATCCTGCGGTATGGATCGAGGATTTCCTCCTGCACATCCACATGGCCTGCGGTGATGATCTACACGCCATCAAATACCTCCCACTCAAGCTCAAAGGACCAGCTCGGCATTGGCTCAACAGCTTACAAGCAAAGTCCATTGGCTGTTGGGAAGATCCGGAAGCCGCATTCCTCGACAACTTCCAGGGCACTTATGTGCGACCGCCAGATGCCGATGACTTGAGCCACATAATTCAGCAGCCAGAGGAATCGGCCAGACAATTCTGGACACGGTTCCTAACAAAGAAGAATCAAATCGTCGACTGTGCAGATGCAGAGGCCCTAGGAGCTTTTAAGCATAACATCCACGACGAGTGGCTCCCCCGGCACCTTGGCCAGGAAAAGCCAAAATCTATGGCAGCCCTCACGACACTCATGACCCACTTTGGTGCGGGAGAATACAGCTGGTTGGCTCGTAGCAATAACATATCAAAGAACCATGGTACTTCATATACCAAGGATGGCAATGGCAGGACACGTCGCAACAAACACAAGCGCCACATTAATAGCGACAATACAGAGGATACGACAGTCAATGCCGGATTCAAAGGCTCTAAACCCGGTCAGTGGAAAAAGCCATTTAAAAGAAGCACTCCAGGCCCGTCCTGTATGGACCGTATACTCAATCGCTCGTGTCAAATACACAGCACCCCCAACAAAACAGCCAACCACACCAACAGGGATTGTTGGGTGTTCAAGCAGGCCGGCAAGTTAAATGTCGAAAACAAAAATAAGGGGTCGCATAGCGATGACGAGGAGGAGCCCTAGCAGCCGAACACTGGAGGACAGAAGAGGTCCCCCCACAAGTGCGTACGTTGAACATTATATACGCAACCCACATCCCCAAGAGGGAGTGGAAGCGTGCGCTAAGGGACGTTTATGCGTTGGAGCCAGTCGCCCCAAAGTTCAACCCATGGTCCTGTTGCCCGATCACCTTCGATCGCAGGGACCACCCCACTAGTATCCCTCATGGCGGATTCGCCACACTGGTTCTAGACCCAATCATTGACGGATTTCACCTCACTCGAGTCCTTATGGACGGAGACAGCAGCCTGAACCTGCTTTACCAGGACACAGTGCACAAAATGGGTATAGACCCCTCAAGGATCAAACCCACAAAAACAACCTTCAAAGGCGTCATACCAGGTGTAGAGGTCCATTGCACAGGCTCAGTCACATTGGAAGTGGTCTTCGGATCCCTGGATAACTTCCAAAGCGAGGAGTTATTCTTCGATATAGTCCCGTTCCACAGTGGCTATCATGCACTGCTCGGGCAAACCGCATTTGCGAGACTCAATGCGGTACCACATTATGCATACCTCAAACTCAAGATGCCAAGACCTCGGGGGGTCATCACAGTTAATGGAAACACAGAGCGCTCTCTTCGCACGGAGGAGCACACTGCGGCCCTCGCAGCAGAAGCACAAAGCAGCCTCTTAAGGCAATCCAATAGTTCGGCGATTAAGGACCCGGACACCTTCAAGCGTGTCCTGAGTAATCGGCAAAAAGACCGCCTGGCACGTTCCGAGCTCGCATAGCAATGCGGCCCCCACCCCAGTCCCAGCCAAATGGCAAAATCCATGCCACGCGTACATAATTACGCATTGAAAATACCATGGGCATAGGTGGGGAGGGGGGCACGCCCCAAGACGCGGCTCAACCGCATTAGGGGCTTCCCGCTTTGTTATTTTTCTCTCTTTCAGGACTTTAATCTCTGGAAACCCTGTCCGGCAGTATGATTGCTGAACACATGATGCAGCAATCAAGGAGGCAGAAAGCTACGTCACGCCACGGAACTCCCATGTGGATTACGATAACGAGTGAAATACTTGCTTTAATGCCATTCCTCAGCTTTCCCTTGGAGGGGACATGTCAAATAGTCCTACTTTTTGCTTATTGCACTACTTGTATCATTTTGCTTTAACGCACCTTTTTGAATGAACAATGCATAGCACTAGACTATTTTCTCATTCTTTATTCTTCCTTTTTTATATATATGTTCATTTCATGACATCCAGCACCCATACACTCTGGTATGGCTAATACGCTAGGGGCTTAAGCATACCCCATAATACGGCGTGAGAAGTCCAAACACTTTAGATAGTGCAGCACCCCGAACTTATAGCACTATATGCATCAGCTCCGAATCATGTCTTGGGTCAATAGTTGGGTTTGCCCGGCTCCCATGTTTTGGTACCTTACGTTCCGCTATATCGGCTAAGGTAGCACTGGGAGAACTACTGCGATTGTGCCCTGGTTCTGCTGGGCTAAGCACCTCAGTAGAGAAAGCTAAAACTGATTGTCATGATATGGCGAGAGACTGGTCGCTGTTCGAGAGGTTTCGAGTCCCTAAATACTTATGCCGCTTAGAGCGAGGAGTCGGCTTTGTCTGGCTTAAGGCGTGCATAGCGCCCCGAATTCGGCCTTCCGAATACTAGGGGCTTCGCCAAAATTTAAAATTATAGAATTCTATGGCTAAGTGAGAGTGATAAAGCATTATAGTCCGATTGCCTTGTTCGTTGTGCTGAGCACCTCCCTCGAAGGACCCAAAAATGGGAACAAGAGTGCTCAGGTTTATCCCGAACACCCCAGCACTCGTGGCATGGGGGCAGAAGCCGACGACTAGCCATCTCTCAGATTTGATAAACAGCCGAACAAAAGGTAATATTTTAAATTCAAACAAGCGTTGCATAGCGCATATGAACAAGTTTTCATAATACAGGATCACACGAGCAAGTTCATTCAAATATTACACCTTTTGCACACTCGTCCGCCACAAGACGGGCACCCTTCAGGACACCCTCATAATACATCTCGGGGTGGCGATGCTCCTTGCCCTGCGCGGCCCCTCGTTCACCAGCTTCTCAGCGTCCATCTTGGCCAGTGCACATTCGCACGGGTGAAAGCCCGGCGTGCACCCTCGATGCAGACGGACCGCTTGATGACTTCTAGCCATGGGCAGGCATGCACAAGCCACCTCACCAGGCTGAAGTAGCTGTTGGGAAGGGCGTCGCCAGGCCACATCCGGACTATAAAGCCCTTTATGGCCTGTTCGGCCGCCTTGTGCAGCTCGACCAGTTGCTTCAGCTGGTCGCTCATAGGCACTGGGTGTTCGGTCCTAGTATACTGAGACCAGAATAGCTTCTCCGTCGAGCTTCCCTCCTCGGCCTGGTAAAACTTTGCGGCATCTGACACACTGCGGGGCAAATCTGCGAATGCTCCTGGAGAGCTCTGGACTCGGGTAAGTAACAAGTAATTTACTTTCACATGCTTGCTTTGCATATTGAATGCCTTACCCTCCGCTATCTTCCTCATTGCCTCAATCTCTTGGAGGGCCTTTTGGGCTTCAGCCTTGGCACTCTTTGTGCTCTCAAGGGCCGCGGCAAGCTCAGACTCTCGCGTCTTCGAGTCAAGCTCCAACGCCTCGTGCTTCGTCACGAGAGCTTGGAGCTCTTGCTGCACCTCGCCCACCAGTGCCTCTTGCTTTTCCCGCTCGGTGCGCTCCTGGGACGCTTTGTTTTTGGCCTCGGACAGCGCTTGCTTCAGGGTCGCCACTTCGGTCGTGGCCCCTGGCAAATTCATAATGATCATGTCATTTTGCAATCTCATCTTTTTGTATATATATATATATATATATCTATAGACAAGGTATTACTTACCTTTGTTCTCCTCGAGCTGCCTCTTGGCAAGGCTGAGCTCTTTCTCGGACCCCTCGAGGTCCTGCTTCAGTGCGGCGACCTCCGCAGTCAGTTCGGCAGAGGCCAGCAGCGAAGCCTGCATACGCATATAGACGTACTTATATTAGACTCCTGCAGATATTATTTGATCCTCTATTTGGCTTTTCTTTGTGAACACCAAACAGAGCATCAGGGGCTACTGTCTATGCATTAATATTTTCCCTATATTTTAAATACTTACCTCAAAGCCTGTTAGAAGGCTGGCACAGGCTTCAGTCAGTCCGCTCTTGGCGGACTGAACCTTCTTGATCGCCGCACTCATAATAGTGCGGTGCTCTTCGTCGATGGAAGCGCCGCGAAGCGCTCCTAGCAGGTTGTCCGGTGCCTCTGGATGGACAGAGGTCACCGTGTCAGGACCCCGATTCCAAGTCACATCGATCTAGCTGGTAACACCTCATATCACTTTGCGGCCTTATGCACGGTATTCCCACGGGTGTCGCCTTACCATGGCCCGGGACCATTTGCGCCTTTTGGCTCACAAATATGATAGTGTCGCTAGCATCCATATGACAGAGAACCCGGGACGACATGGCTAGTCGTGAACCCAAAGCGGCACCAACCTATGGGGACGGGCATACATGAATCACATTGAGCATGTTGGTCAGCAGTGTGTGAATCTGGGCTGTAGCACTAGGCTAATAGGACTCCGGGAATCCGGGCTATAGCAGGCTAGGCAGGACTCCGGATGTCACCGCGTGACATTTCCCCGAAGGGACAGACACAGGAACGAAGTGAAACACATGCCAGCCAGTCAAATGTCTTGAGCAGTAGTGCTGGGCTAGCAGGACTCCGGTGAACTGGGCTGTAGCGGACTACTATGGCTCATGGAAGCACTAGACTACATTTCCCCATAAGAGAGGCTGCCAAGGATAAACAACTAGATTGTCGGATCCCACACATACCAAGCATTTCAATCATACACACAATATGCTCGATATGTGTAAATATAACATGACATCACAACATAACTCTACGACTCAAGTATTTATTCATTAGGCTCCGAGGAGCGAGATATTACAAACATGGGTCTCATGACCCAACAATCATAGCATACAAATCAAAGCACATGCGGAAGCTTAACATGTCTGAGTACAGACATCTACAAATGAAAAAGGCTGAGAAGCCTGACTATCTACCAGATCATGCCGAGGGCACAAGATCGTAGCTGAGGTATCAAGCTAAACGTCGAAGTCCACACGGAACTACTAGCGAGTCTAACGTCTCTCTACAAAACATAAATTAAGCAAACATGAGTACAAATGTACCCAGCAAGACTTACATCAGAACTAACTACATATGCATCGGTATCTACAAGGGGGATGGTGGTGGTGGAGTTTAACTGCAGCAAGCCAGCTTTGACTCGGTGGCTATCTTAGACTACGACTGCAAGTAACTCTTTTGAGGTGGTGCACACGAGTCCACATATTCACCCTATCAATACACCATTATGGATCCGCTCCCCTCTCCCTACGAGAAGGCCATCCATAGCACTCACGCTTATCTTGCGAGTTTTAGAGAATCCACTTTCACTTGTCTATGAACTTTTATAGGCAACCCATAAGTCCTTTACCGCAGACGCGGCTATTCAAATAGTTTTATACCCTGCAGGGGTGTACTTCGTCACACATGTTTCCACCACTTAGCATCTGCACACGACATGTGCTCGGCAGACTTCAAGGGAAAGCTGACGTGGGTGTAGACCACGACCTGACTAACCGCACAAGTCTCTAGTCCAGGTTTATCGCCTATTCGAGTTCCATCCGCAAGGAAATTCGGCCGGGGTGTCCTCAACGGCCCCAAACGATGTGTACAAGGTCCCGAGACGCCAAACGGGCGCCCGGCATACCCGGCCACAGTGTATCTACCGCATATAGCCCACCCCTAGGATCAGCGCTACGCACGGCTGCCAACACATAACCTATAAACACCAGAAACTAGTTGCAACTCCTGGACAGAGGACGAGAGGGGTCAGTAAGTCGAGCGGGGTCATATTTCAGGGCCCAATGTGTAGTAGTAGCTGTTTCATGGATCAAAAACACAGAACTCAGTTCCTAAGGACGGCTTCAATGAAACAACCCACCATGTACTCCTACATGGCCTCTCATCGATACCTTTACCAAATCATGTTCACACACTTAGCTCTCAACAGTAGGACATGTTCACACACTTAGCCCTCAACAGTAGGACATGTTCACACACCTCCGATTCATCCCCGATGAATCAGGCCTGACACAACTCTATGCAATAGCAGGCATGAAAAACAAGCATGAATGAGTAGGCACATCAGGGCTCAAACAACTCCTACTCATGCTAGTAGGTTTTATCTATTTACTGTGGCAATGACAGGTCATGCAGAGGATAAGGGGTTCAACTACCGTAGCAATGAACAGATGAATTGTTGTTGTCCTAATGCAGTAAAAGAGAGCAGGAGCGAGAGAGTGGGATTGTATCGGAATGAACAAGGGGGTTTTGCTTGCCTGGCACTTCTGAAGATAGTATAACTCTTCATCGGTGTCAATGATCACATCGTCGAAGCAACGTCTACTAAGAGGGGACAAATACCGACAACAGAGAAAGAAACACAATCAATGCAATGCACAATAGGATGCATGATCATGACATGGTAAAATGAGTGTGTTGGGCTAATACAACTACAAACAGATGGGTTTGAGCTATTTTGAACCAAAGATTCAAAGTTCAAACTCATTTCTGATCTTAAATAGTGCTTTATCATGTTTTGCACTAAATAGCAAGTTAACTTGTTTAAACATGCATGAAACTAGTACAGATGGATAGATTGGATTTTTCTGATCATTTTTCATATATAATTTGTTTGACTTGGAGCTATGGTTAATTTCCTATGATTTTTAGAAGTTTTGGCTATTTTCTGGAATTTCCTATATAAGAATAAATCCAGAAAAGGATTTACTGCGTCAGCCTGGCGTCAGTGTGACGTCAGCGGTCAACTGAGATGGTCCAGGTCAACCCTGACCTGTGGGTCCCGTCTGTCAGTGTCAATTAAACTAACTAAGTTTAGTTAGTGTTAAACTAATACTAACCTAGTTTAGTTAGTGGCCTGGGGCCCACACGTTAGTGAGTCAGGGGGGAAGTCAAACCCCGATCAAGCGGGGTCAAACCCGCCGGACCCGGTCAATGGCTCGTCGCCGGCGATGATAGAGACGGCGGAGGGCTTCAGAAACATTGTTCCGGCGACCAAAAGAGCGGCGGAGGAGCTCTATGCATAGCTGGAGATCTCGCGCATCTAACAGTGTAAGAAGCAGCAGCTGGGGTGGTCCGAAATGATGGCGACATCGAGCTTTGCAGCGGCCGGAGTTCGGCCGTGCTTGAGTTCCTCGCTAGGGTGTTCGGGAGGAGGATCTGGGGGTGGCTACGGGCGCGCGAAGACACGCTGAGCACGGTGGTGTGCTCAGCTTTGAGCGACAGTGGCTCTAGCCACGACGGTGACGGGGCATGGCGGCGACGGGCTGCGGCTGCGGTGGGCAGGGGGTCTAGAGGAGGAATTCGATGGTAGGGAGAGAAGGGTTGGGAGCAGGAGCTCACAGCGATGCCGAAGAGGGGGTCAGCGAGCTCGGGGAGGTCCTGGCGGCGCCGAATCGACCGGAGACGGGCTCGGTTGCCCGAGGTTGAAGACGAAGGTGAAGACGGCGTTCGGCGGCGTTTGGCGTCGCATGAGTCGACAGAGAGGTGTAGGCGTCAGCTGCGGAGCTCCCGGGCACGTCAGAGAAGGGAGGGGGAGGCGCTGGTCGTGGTGGTGCACGTCGGCGGCGGCGGGCGCATTCGGGTGGTGCGAGGGGGAGAGAGCTAGAGGAGAGGGAGAGAGCTCCAGAGTGAGGGAGAGGCAGAGGGGGTCGAGGCCGTTCCCGTGGCGCGGAGACAGGGCGAGGGGGAAGCAGGAGGTGGAGCTCGGGCGCGCACGCGTCGACACACCTCTGCCTACTGGCAAAGGTTGAAGACGGTGGGGCTCCTAGTGGGCTGGCCAACAGTGCTAGGCCAGGGGGCTGGGCTAGCCACTTGGGCCGCCAGGTGAGCGCCAGGTAAGCCGTATCTCTCTCCTCTGCCTTTTATTTATATTTTCTATTTTCTAACATTTGTTTCTGATTTAGTAAAATACTAAATCAATTTTAAACTTCATGAAAATAATTGTGTCAACTAAGTGGACTTATACAAAGCCACACAACAATTTTCAGAATTATTGAACATATATTTATACATATAATAAATATAAATCCAATTCAAATAGTTATTGAATTAATTCCAAATGCCCAAAATAAATATTTCTGAGACTCCAAAAATATTGGTTTGAGTTTTACCTCTTGCCAATATTTTTATAGCTTGACAGGAACATTTTCTTGGGTTTATTTGAATTTTTTTTTAATGTTGATCATTTTTGTAAAAGACTTCTGAGGCTTTCCACTTTCCCCAATTCAACTTTCATAAATATATACATGATGCATGAATGCTGGTGCAACTAGTTACAACCAATTCTAGGGCTGTGACACACCGACACGAGCGTCTTACCCCTTTTGGAAGGGGGCCGCCAGCCCGAGTCCGGAACCACTGGAGGTTCCGGCACGGTGTTCGGCTGAGAGCCGAGCTTGGAGCCCCCGGGAGCCTTGCTCCCTTTGCTCCTGGAGTCCGGAAAGTTGCCTTGAGGCGCCTCCGGGACTGTCTTCCCCCGGCTCGGTGCCCCTTGAGACAATACCTCGGCATTGTCCGTAGGGCAAGGGGAGGAGGCGGCTGGAAGTGGATTGCTATCCATATCCGACGAATCCAAGGAGCCGTCCGACGAGGATACGTCGATATGGGCTTGGGGCGGTCTGCATAATCACATTCAGAGTTAGGAGAAGCAGTGGGACAAAGGAATGCTATGAGTTACTCTGGTATCCAAATACTTACGACTTCTCCAGGGGCTTGGCCCTGAGCAGCCACTCGTCTTCGCCTTCGGCGGCGGTGGTGGAGTAGTCCGGAAGGAGAGTCCTTCCTTTCTTGGACCCTTCGGTCTCCCCGGTTGGGGCGGCCATCCTTTTCTTGTCTCCCCCGGCTAGAGGGGGAGCATCTTCATCTTCCTCCTACTCATCTTCATGGGAGGAGTGCATCGTGGAGTTATCAGATGATGAATCCAATACCACCTAGCGCCAGAACTCTTTCGAGTTCCCTTGGTCTTCTCCGGCACCTTATAAGGGGCCGGAGTCAGCATCTCCGTCAGGAGAGCGCCCGCAGTGTCTTCGGGCAGAGGCACTAGACAGTCGATCTGCTCCGATGCCTCCACCCAGTCCTGTTAAAGGCATGAGAGCTCAGACCCCGCACAGGGTTAAGCTATGGGAAATAAATATCCTGCCAAATGTACAGAACTTACTGGATTCGCAGGGCGCTTCACGCTTAGCCCACGGTCCTCGGTGAGAGAGGGAGGGACCTCGGCACCCTTGAACAACACCCTCCAGACGTCTTTGTGCGTCGTGTCGAAGAGCTCGCTTAGAGTCTAGTGCCGGGCCGGGTCGAACTCCCA
This sequence comes from Triticum dicoccoides, assembly GCF_002162155.2. NCBI lineage: Eukaryota > Viridiplantae > Streptophyta > Magnoliopsida > Poales > Poaceae > Triticum > Triticum dicoccoides. The sequence goes on from NC_041382.1 coordinate 160,301,636, forward strand.
TAAGTTGAAATCCCGTTTCTGACACGGGAGGATCCGACGGAAGAGCATGACTTGGACTATGTTGACAAGCTTAAGTTTCTTGCTTGTCATGTTCTGGATACATTTCTGGAGTCCGTCCAGCTCCACCGATGAACCCCAAGACAGGCCCTTCTCCTTCCAGGAAGTGAGCCCCGTGGGGATTCCGGATCGAAACTCGGGGGCCACCGCCCAGTTGGTGTCGCGCGGCTCGGTGATGTAGAACCACCCCAATTTCCACCCCTTTATGGTCTCCACGAAGGAGCCCTCAAGCCATGTAACGTTGGGCATCTTGCACACCATGGCTCCGCCGCATTCCTCTTGTTGGCAACCCACCACCTTCGAGTTGATATTGAAGGTCTTCAGCCACAGGCCGAAGTGGGGCCGGAGGCGGTGGAAGGCCTCGCACATGACGATGAACGCCGAGATGTTGAGGATGAAGTTCGGGACCAGATCATGAAAGTCCAGCCCATAGTAGAACATGAGGCCGCGAACAAATGGATGGAGGGGAAACCCCAGTCCGCGGACGAAGTGGTGGAGGAAGACCACCCTCTCGTGAGGTTCTGGGGTAGGGATGACCTGCCCCGCGGCTAGCAGCCGGTGCGCGGTATCCGCGGCTAAGTATCCGGCTCCGCGTAACTTTTTGATGTGCCCCTCCATGACGGAGGAGGCCATCCACTTGCCTCCCGCTCCGGACATGTTTGGAGAGGTTGAGGAGGAGGATGCAGATTTGGGTGCTGGAGCTCGAGTGTGCGAGAATGGATGAGCAAGGAGGAAGAAGGCGTAGGTAGAAAAGGTGAGATCTTATCCCTTTATAAGGGCGGACTAAACTATGCACCTCCACTGGCCTGGTAAAACTCGCTTGTCCACCAAGCGCCGTAATTGATGGCGCGGTTGGGTTACCCACGTCCGTATTGATGAGAATCTCGTAATAAGGGGAACACGGTCTCTGCTTTGACAAGACATGTCAAGAAACCGCCTCACGTTATGTGCGGGGCTGGTTAAGGAAAAACGGTTCGAATAATTACCGGGCCATGGCATGATGTCATGCTGCCAAAACGTGTCAGCAGATTGGATTTTTGGAAATATTATTCTCTCTACGGTGGTATGTGGAACTTATTTTGCAGGGTCAGACACTATCCTTGTATTCAAATTCTTCCGTGGTGTATTCGGAGGAGGAACCCGCCTTGCAATGCCGAAGACAACACTGCGTGCCAGACTCATCGTCATTGAAGCCTGGTTCAGGGGCTACTAAGGGAGTCCTGGATTAGGGGGTCTCCGGACAGCCGGACTATATCCTTTGGCCGGACTATTGGACTATGAAGATACAAGATTGAAGACTTCATCCCGTGTCCGGATGGGACTCTACTTGGTGTGGAAGGCAAGCTAGGCAATATGGATATGTATATCTCCTCCTTTGTAACCGACCTTGTGTAACCCTAGCCCCCTCCGGTGTCTATATAAACTGGAGGGTTTTAGTCCGTAGGACAACATACAATCATACCATTGGCTAGCTTCTAGGGTTTAGCCTCTCCAATCTCGTGGTAGATCAACTCTTGTACTACTCATATTATCAAGAATAATCAAGCAGGACGTAGGGTTTTACCTCCATCAAGAGGGCCCGAACCTAGGTAAAACATCGTGTCACCAGCCTCCTGTTACCATCCGCCTTAGACGCACAGTTCGGGACCCCCTACCCAAGATTCGCCGGTTTTGACACCGATGGTAGCCCAGCACTCCGAAGAGGTGCGATTGCCGGAGTGGGTGCGAGAGGTCTCACCGGTCTTCTTCTTCCCTCCCAGGGCCTCAACGGCAGGAGCAGGTGCCTTGGTGGCAGCTACTGCAACTTCTTCTCGATAGAGTTGGTCAGCGCAGATCAGCGCATCCTTCTTGTCGGAAGGGACAGTGATGATGGTCATCGGCCCAGGCATATTTAGCGTATTGTAGGCATAGTGCGATGCCGCCATGAACTTGGCTAGTGCCGGGCGGCCGAGGATCCCATTATAGGGCAAGGGGATCTCGGCCACATCGAAGACGATCCTCTCCGTCTTGTAGTTCAACTCACCTCCAAACGTCACAGGCAATGTGACCTTCCCCCTCGGCTGGCTCCTTCCCGGGCTGACCCCTTGAAACGTACCCATTTCTTAAAGGTGTCCATCAGGAATTTGCAGCCTTTTGAACATGATGGGCGAGATCAAGTTCAGGCCCCGCCGTCAACCAGCATCTTACTCACCTTGAGGTTGCGTATCATTGGTGAGACCAACAACGACAAACACCCGACCGTAGTCGTGCGGTCAGGGTGGTCCTCGACGTCAAAGATGAGGGGCGTGCTAGACCACTTCAGTGGCTTCTGGGCATCGAACGATGGCTCTGCTACTGTAATCTCACGCGCCCACTCCTTGAGCTGGCGGTGAGAGTTGTGCAGCGAGGCGCCACCATCGATGCACATGGCCTCTGTAGCCTTCTGGAACTCATGCTCACCAGACTCGTCGTCCTCGTCACGATCATCGTCTTCCTGCTTCTTGTCACGGCCCCGGGTGGGCCTCTCTTGCTGGTTGTCCTTGTCGTGGCAACCTCCTTGGCCGCTACGCTTCTTGCCAGATCCTTCGGCACCATCCCGACCCTTCTCCTTGTCCCGCCTCTCATATTAGGCTTTTTGCTTTTCAGCAAGCAGCTCAACTTGTCGATAGTTCTGGAGGTCGTGGCCCTTGGTGTGGTGGATCTTGTAGTACTGCTTGTCGGAGCCCCCTGGCTTGTCGGCAGCCGCCAAGGCCCGTCAAGCGGCACACCCGGCAATCTCCTTGCCGGGGTCGTCTGCCTTGGCCTTCTTGGCGGCGCTGGTGTCACCGGATCCCTCAACGGCAAGCACGGTCTTGTCCTTCCATTTCCTGTTGCGACGCTGGCCCTTCTTCGTCGGGGCGGTGGTGTCTTCATCAGTAGAGTCGGTTTCTGCACCGGCGTCTTCGCCGGGGTACTTCCTTCCCTCTTCAGCCTGGGCACATCTATCGGCCAGAACGTAAAGTTCGGCCACGTCCTTGACCTTGTTCATTGCCAGCTCTTCACGCATCTTGCGGTTACACACATTCTGATGGAATGTGCTGATCATGGCGGCAGGATGAACATCCGGGATGTTGTATTGCACTCAGCTGAACCTCTGTATGTACTTGCGCATGTTTTCACCTTCCTTCTGGGGAATGATATGCAAATCACTCGCCTGGCCATGAGCTTGGTGGCCTCCAGTGAAGGAACCAATGAACTCGTGGCACAGATCTGACCAAGAAGAAATGGAATCCGCCGGCAAGTGCATCAACCAATACATGACATTAGGTTTCAGGGCCAACGGGAAGCAATTGACAAGCACCTTGTCGCCACGAGCTCCAGCGGCTTGCATCGCGATGGTGTAGATGCTGAGGAACTCTGACGGGTGGGTCTTGTCGTCATACTTCTCACTGACGTCAGTCTTGAACATGCGGTGGGACGGCCACTGGAACTGCCACCGCTCACGGGTAAAGGCTGGGCAACCCACCTCGTAAGGTAGGCCACCGGAGCCTCCCCGTGCTGGGTGGTCCATAGCGGTCCCCGCCCGCCTGTCTGACTGGTGGCGCGTATCGCGCCGGCGGTCGATGGTGGTTTGAGTGTCTTCATGGGCTCGCTCCTGAAGAACCTGGTGTTGATCGTGGCGGGTGTGTGGGTCGGACGACGCTATGGAAATGTCATCACAAGCGTCATCACGATGGACTGACATCTGCGGTGGCTGGCATGGAGGAGGAGAGTGCACCGTGGCCGCGGCGCCTTCGGCCCCTCCACCGCCAACATGCAGTGGCTCGATGGAGCACCGGCCTGAGGGCCCCGCCGGCCGTGGCTCGTCTTTGTTGGCGATGCCGACAAGGCTCCGGATAGTGTCTCTCCACTCGTCGAGCTTCTCCGCGGCGGGAGGGAAGTGGAGGAGCAGCTGCGCGCGCGCCAAGGCTTCTGCTGGCGTGGGCGGCGGCGAAAGCTGCATGGACCGTGGCGCGGTTCGACTTCTAACCATGTTAGAAGGAGCTCTGTCACGGCCTAGCGGTTGTGCGCCATCCTCGCCAGCACTTCAGCGGGCATGATGGCCTCCTTCATCCCGCGGATGACGCACATGACTCTTCCCACGGCGGCGTCCAGGGTCACCGGCGTGGTGACGTTGTCGTCGCGCACAACCTGGGAAGAGCGTGCTGTGGGCGCTGGAGTGGGCATCTTGGAGGTCGCCGTGCCACCCGCTGGTGGTACGGTGACACCCTCGGAGGGTCCCGCGCCGTCTCTGGATTTCGCGGCGTGTGGCCCATCGCCTTGCGCACGAACGACGCCGCTCACCAGGCTCTAACTACCAGAGCGATGTTGGTGCTCGCGGGTCGCGCCTTGGGTTCTGTCCGTGACCGGCCTGCTGCTCACCCGCACCGATACTGGCCGTTTGGCTCTCGACGAATCGACTGCCGTGGCCTTCTTCTTCTTGGGAGCCATGGGGACGAAGAACTGCTAGGCTAACTGCTAGACTAGATTCTCACAACTGCGACCCCCTACCTGGCGAGCCAAAGGTTTTGGTGGGAACGACACCTATGGGATCACAGGGATCCCTTCTACGGTCAGTGGGCGCATGGTCGTGAGAAGAGCAGGTTTAGCGAGCAAGCACACAGATCGTTTACCCAGGTTCGGGCCACGAGGATGCGTAAAACCCTAGTCCTGCTTTGGTGGTTCTTGAGATTTCTGAACTAGCTACGGGGGATGTCCTGTTCCAAAAATATGAATCCTTCTCCTGGTTGCCTCGGGCCTCCTTTTATAGGAAAAAGGGGCTGCCACAGTGGCACACAGGAGGTGGAAAGGCCTACAGTGCGTGAGCTTATCGCACGGCATTACGGGACAAAGCACATTAAATGCGCTACGTAGGTGTCCATTAGCTTTATCGGGGACAGGAACGAGGCCCGTCCCATCCATCACCGCTTCGCCTCGCTTCGACACGCGCCTAGGTTAGCGATGCATGCAGCGCCATGTAGGCAGGCAGGCAGCTGAGGTGGCGCGGTGGTAGGGCCTTTAGGAAGATCTGCATGCCGCCACACAGGTGCTTGCTGTGTTGGCCTGAAAGGTGCATGTTGCCACGCAGGTGCCTGCCCAGCTGGTTGGGCTGGCAGCTGCATGCGACCGACGGCGGAGTCTTGGCTGGTACGGGCCTGGCAGTGGCCCTGCTGACGCCCTCAGCAAGGATCTTGCCGAGGGCTCGGCAAGGGTCTTTCCGTGGCGTTGCTATCATCCCCGGCAAGGGTCTTGCCATGGGTCTTGTGGATTTCTTCGGCTAGGATCCTGCCGAGGGTCGCCGTCTTCTAGTCCTCATCTGAACTCATATAATTATGAGCTTGACGAAGATTTTCATGCCACCACAGAGGCGCCTCCCAAGCCCTGGTTCCAACGCAGCTGGTTGGGTTGGAGCCGGTGGGCTCAAGGGTGGTTCACTCCGCTAGCATCGGGCAAGTTGCCCCGGCAAGGCTCTTGCCGGGGCTGCAGGGGGGGGGGGCCGGCAAGGATCTTGCCGAGGGAGTCCACCTCGCCCTCTTGCCCTCCTATGCTTCTAGTCTTGGCGTCGCCTTGGTCGTCTCATGCTTCGGATTCTCTCCAGCTTCCCTCCTCTGCCCTACTAAGTGTGGCCGCGGCATGTGGCTCTGACTGCCCATGCACAAGTAAAGGGATCAAAAGGAGAGCCCCTACTTTTGTACATCGACAACCCTATTCACTAATGATGAGAAAACTCGCTATTACTTTATCCTTAAGTTGTTTCCATTCTCATTAATGGGTAATTCTAAAATATGGTTTAATTCTCTTGATTCTGGTTGTATGCGTAGTCCCCAGGATATGATTTATTACTTCTCTGCTAAATATTTCCCCGCTCATAAGAAACAAGCTGTCTTAAGGGAAATATATAATTTTGTGCAAACTGAAGAAGAGAGTCTCCCACAAGCTTTGGGGAGGCTTCGCCGATTACTTAATGCTTTGCCTGTTCATCCTATCAAGAAAAATGAAATACTTGATATCTTTCATAATGGACTAACCAATGCTTCCAGAGACCACCTGGATAGTTGTGCTGGTTGTGTTTTCAGGGAAAGAACTGTTGATCAAGCTGAATTGTTATTGAATAATATGTTGAGTAATGAAAATGATTGGACACTTCCTGAACCAATTCCTAAGCCAACTCCTAATAAAAGGGTATTCTATTTCTCAGTCCTGAAGATATGCAAGAGGCAAAGAAATCTATGAAAGAAAAAGGTATTAAAGCTGAAGATGTCAAGAATTTACCACCTATTGAAGAAATACGTGGTCTTGATAACCCGACACAGGTAGTAAAGGTAAATTCTCTCTATAGATTTGATAAGGGTGAAATCCCATCTACTAAGTTTTCTAGCCAATGCTTGGATGAGTTTGATAATTTTATGGTTAAACAAGAAAACTTCAATGCTTATGTTGGTACACAATTGAAACGCAATGCTTATATGATTGAACACTTCAGTGATTATATGTCTAGAGTTAAAGGTGAACTTAAACTTATTAGTAAACACGCTTCTATGGTTACCACTCAAGTAGAACAAGTACTTAAAGCTCAGAATGATTTTTCTCAATGAATTAAATAATAAGAAAAGTGATAATGCTATTAGAGTTGTGACTAGAGGGGGTAAAATGACTCAGGAACCTTTGTATCCTGAGGGCCACCCTAAGAGAATTGAGCAAGATTCTCATAGAACTAATGTCGATGCACCTAGTTCTTCTAAGAATAAGAAAAAGAAAAATGATAGGACTTTGCATGCTTGTAGTGAACCTGTTGTTGACACACCTGAGAAGCCCAATGATATTTCTATTTCCAATACTGAAACACAATCTGGTAATGAACATGAACCTAGTGATAATATTAATGATGATGTTCTTGTTGATTCTCAACCTAGCAATAACAATGATGTAGAGATTGAACCTGCTGTTGATCTTGATAACCCACAATCAAAGAATCAACATTATGATAAGGGAGACTTTGTTGCTAGGTAGCATGGTAAAGAAAGAGAACCATGGGTTCAGAAACCCATGCCTTTTCCTTCTAAACCATCCAAGAAAAAGGATGATGAGGATTTTGAGCGCTTTGCTGAAATGATTAGACCTATCTTTCTTCGTATGTGTTTGACTGATATTCTTAAAATGAATCCTTATGCTAAGTATATGAAAGATATTGTTACAAATAAAAGAAAGATACCGGAAGCTGAAATTTCCACCATGCTTGCTAATTATACTTTTAAGGGTGGAATACCAAAGAAACTAGGAGATCCAGGAGTACCAACTATACCATGCTCCATCAAGAGAAATTATGTTAAAACTGCTTTATGTGATCTTGGAGCCGGTGTTAGTGTTATGCCTCTCTCTTTATATCGTAGACTTGATTTGGATAAGTTGACACCTACTGGAATTTCTTTGCAAATGGCTGATAAATCAACTGCTATACCTGTCGGTATTTGTGAGGATGTGCCTGTTGTGGTTGCAAACGTTACTATTTTAACGGACTTTGTTATTCTTGATATTCCCGAGGATGATAGTATGTCGATTATCCTTGGTAGACCCTTTTTGAATACTGCAGGGGCTGTTATTAATGGCAACAAAGGCAATGCCACTTTTCATGTTAATGGTAATGAGCATACAGTACACTTTCTGAGGAAACAACTTCAAGTCCACAATATAAATTCTATTGGAAAAACGTCAACAATTACTATTGGAGGTTTTGAATTTCCTCTTCCTACTGTCAAGAAGAAATATGATATTCTTATTGTTGGGGATGTGCATATCCCCGTTGAGGTAACGTAGTGTTATTCGAAAATTCTCCGGTTTCATGTTATTCGCAAAGAGTTTGTTAACAAGACTTGATCAACCTTGTTAGTGGATTCCTTTTGATGAGCACGAGATGGATGAAGTTAGAAAGCACAACTCTCTGTACCCTCCTTTTACTTTCTGTTATTTAGATTAAATAAAGCAAAAATAGTATTTTCTGTCTATTTTCTAAATTATCCTTGCAATAAAAAATACCCCAAAAATAAAAGTTCTCCAAATGCCCAGAAAATTTTATATGATTTTTTCTAGAATATTTAAGAATTATTGGCACTGAGAACACACCTGGGGGCCACACCACCTGGCCACGAGTGTCCAGGCCGCGCCCACCCCCCTGGGGCGCTCCCCCTGCCTCGTGGACCCCACGTGGGCCCCCTCCACTTATTCCTGTACCCACACACTTTGTCTTCCTCCAGAAAAAATCCTCCTCCAGCTCAAACCCGAGTTCTAGCTCATCTTGCTGCCATTTTCAATCTCCTTGCTCAAAGCTCCATTCACAAAACTGCTTCGGGGGATTGTTCTTCGGTATGTCACTCCTCCAATGGTCCAATTAGTTTTTGTTCTAGTTCTTTACTTGTTGCAAATTTTTTCTACTTAGGTGACCCTGTTCTTGAGCTTGCATGTCAAATTTATGTGGTCAAAAGTAGTTTTATTGCATGATATGTCCGCTAGGCACTTGTGGGAGTAGTTGCGATCAATCTTGTTGAGTTTGGTTCACTTTTATTTTGAGTTACTAAAAATTTCAGAAATTTTTTAGAGGAAGAAATATGTTTAGGAAAATGTACCAAGGTGGTTCCTCAAGAAAGCAGGCACCTAGGGTCGCTATACGTGAGCCAGACTATGAACTACCGAGGGAAGCTCAAGTGTGGCCTTGTGAATGGCTGTCAGAGGAGTTTATGATCCATGCAGGCATCAAGGAAGAATTTGACGCGTATGTGCGTAACGCTGATCTTGAGGGCTTCGTGTCAGATAAGTTCCAGCGATACCTCTATCTAACTGATTCATTTGTGAGAAGGTTTAAATTTACAGCCTCGCACAATTCTCACACTGTCCTATTTGATCTTTATGATAAATCATATACCATGGACCTAGAAGATTTTAGTACTGCTTGTAAACTCCCGCACTGGGGCAATGTTAGTGAACCTCGCAAATCTGAATATAAAGAATTTCTTGCTAGTATTACTGTGAGGGAATCTAGGGAAATCACACAAGCTACCATAGGGAGCATTCATTTTCCTTCCATACATTATTTTGCTCTCTTCGAGGGTAGATGCATTAACGGTAAAGATGAGGCTTGTCACATGTGCGTTCCAGATCTTAGTGTCCTCAAGAGTGCTGTATTAGGTGATAAACAATATAACTTGGGGGCTATTGTTGCATGTAGGTTGCATCTTAATAGTTTAAGTGGAGACTTGTTTGGTGGAATTTATGCAACTCGTGTAGCTAATTTTCTTGAGATACCCATACATGAGAATGATATGGAATTGCCTCCTGCTTATCTAGATTATAATGCTATGGTTCATCATTAGTTTGTCGAGAGGAATGAACAGTTCCTCTAGTACCGGTTAATCATTGACAAACGTCGCGTCGTCCATGTTGCTCTCCCTGCTCCTGCTTTCTTTGACTTTCAGACAAAAGGGGGATATGTTATAACCAGGGAGGAGGTGAAAGAGTACGAGAGGAGGACGGAGGCAGCTCGCCTCCAAGCTGCAGCCCGTGAGGCAATAGCCGCTGCATCACAGTACGACCTCAGCCACAACTTTGGATATCCACCGGGCCAGCCATGGCCCTAGACCAACTTAGGCTAAAAGCCTAAGCTTGGGGGAGTACGTATTTCTCACCGACATTACATTCATGTTCACACACTCATTCTAGTTGTCAGTGCTCATACTTTTTCATTGTACTATCCTGTAACGCCCTCGATGCGGCTATATCTCCCACGTGTCGAAGCATAACTTAGAGGCATAACCGCATTGAAAGCAATGTCGCAAGTGAGGTAATCTTCACAACAACCCATGTAATGAAATAGGGGAAAAAGAGGTACATAGTTTTCTTACAATCGCCACTTCACACAATACATGAATAAAGCATTACATCAATAGTTACAATCAAGGTCCGACTACGGAACCGAAATAAAGAAGACTACCCCAAATGCTACAGATCCCCGATCGTCCCAACTGGGCTCCACTACTGATCAACTAGAAATGGAAACAACATAACAAACAGGATCTTCATCGAGCTCCTCCTTGAGCTCGGTTGCGTCACCTGCACGGTATCATCGGCACCTGCAAACTTGCTTTGGAAGTATCCGTGAGTTACGGGGACTCAGCAATCTCACACCCTCGTGATCAAGACTATTTAAGATTATAGGAAGGGTAAAAGGTATGAGGTGGAGCTGCAGCAAGCGACTAGCATATCTGGTGGCTAACATACGCAAATGAGAGCGAGAAGAGAAGGGAAAGAACGTTCGAAAAACTATGATCAAGAAGTGATCCTAGAACAACCTACGTCAAGCATTACTCCAACACCGTGTTCACTTCCCGGATTCCGCCAAGAAGAGACCATCACGGTTACACACGCGGTTGGTGCATTTTAATTAAGATCAACTTCAGGTTTTCTACAACCAAACAATAACAAATTCCCATCTGCCCGTAACCGCGGGCACGACTTTCGAAAGTTCAAATCCCTGCAGGGGTGTCCCAACTTAGCCCATCACAAGCTCTCACGGTCAACAAAGGATATTCCTTCTCCCAAGACAATCTGATCAGACTCGGCATCCCGGTTACAAGACATCCTCGACAATGGTAAAACAAGTCCAGCAAAGCCACCTAGATGTGCCGACAAATCCCGATAGGAGCTGCACATATCTCGTTCTCAGGGCACACCGGATGAGCAAGACGTCAGGTAGGCCAGCCCAGAGTTACCCCTGGTAGCACCGGACATCGCTCAGTTGGACCAACACTTAGAGAAGCACTGGCCCAGGGGGGTTAAAATAAAGATGACCCTTGAGCCAGCTGACCCAAGGGAAAGAAAAGGCTAGGTGGCAAATGGTATAACCAATGTTGGGCCTTGCTGGAGGAGTTTTATTCAAGGCGAACTGTCAAGGGGTTCCCATTATCACCCAACCGTGTAAGGAATTCAAAATCCGGGAACATAACACCGATATGACGGAAACTAGGGCGGCAAGAGTGGTACAAAACACCAGGCATAAGGCCGAGCCTTCCACCCTTTACCAAGTATATAGATGCGTTAATTAAATAAGAGATATTGTGATATCCCAACAAAATATCCATGTTCCAAACATGGAACAAACTCCAATCTTCACCTACAACTAACAACGCTATAAGAGGGGCTGAGCAAAAGCGGTAACATAGCCAAACAACGGTTTGCTAGGACAAAGTGGGTTAGAGGCTTGGCTTAACAATATGGGAGGCATGATAAGCAAGTGGTAGGTATCGCATCATAGGCATAGCAAAAGAGCGAGCAACTAGCAAGCAAAGATAGAAGTGATTTCGAGGGTATGGTCATCTTGCCTGAGATCCCACAAGGAAGAAGAACGAGTCCATGAAGAAGACAAACGGACGTAGCCAACGGATCCTCACAAACGCAACGTTACCGGAACCAACCCGAAGAAGCAACACTGGAAAGGAGCAAACAACATAGTAAACAACCATCAATAATCATGTCATGATGCACAATCAAGTATGATGCATGTCCGGTTTACATATGCATGGCTTGGCAAAGTGCACAAACAATCCTACAAATTAAGTGGACCTCAATATGCAACTCCGTTGCATATTAACGAAACACCACGTGACTTATTTAGTTCTCTCTCGTTTAGGTACCCAACAAGATTAAATGTTGGTTAGCATGGCAAGAGGTGAAGCAAATGAAAACTACCTATCTAGGCAAGTTTAAATGAGGCCGGAACAACAAGCAACAAGTCCGGAAACTCCTCATGTGCAATATCTTTGGTTTGGTACTGTTCTGCCCTAAACCATATTTTAGAGTTGTTAAACATGCAAAGAGATGCCACCATGTTAAACTATGCATTTTTCTACCCCATTTACATATACAGATTATTTAAAACCGAGCTACGGTTATTTAGTTATGAAAGATTTCATTTTAACATGTTATTTAAGCAAATTAATGCAAACATCAGTTTAAAAATTTTAAACATAGATGAAAATAGTATATTATGAAACTAGACAAAATTTTAGGCATTTTTCATATATAAAGCATTTTAATCCGATGCACGGTTTAGAAGTTACTAAAATGAATGATCCCGAAGGTGTTTTCTGCAAAACTAGAAACTCTGGAATAAAAAGCTAAAATGTTCTGTGGAAAAAAATACACGATACGGGCCGGTTCTAGTTGGCCCATCAGTGGGAGGGGGCGCAGCAGTGAGGCTCACCCATGGGCTTGGCCCGTTCGGTGGTGCGGTTAGGATCTAGCAGCAGCTGGGCTAGGCCTTCTTGGATCGATCGGAAGGGTCAACGCGTCGCTCACGTTCTAACGAAGCTGGCGGGGCTTGTAGCGGCAGGTTCATTGCAGGGCCGAAGCAGGGAACTTGACGGGCGACACAGGCGACCTCCGGCGAGGGACTTGGCGCGATCCCGACGATGCGAACAAGGTGAGAAGGAGCAGATCCAGGTGGGGGCGTCCGGGAAAAGGGGCACGGGCGCGGACCCGACGGAGACAACGGGGACGTGGTGGCGATTGGCGGCGAGCTTGAGGCGTCGGCCACGGGAGCTCTGGCGAGTCCCTGAGGAGAAGGAAAGCGGGCGGGGATGCAGGACCCGGGCGCGGGGCGGCAGCGTCTTGGGCTCCTAGTGGCCGAGCGGCTGTGGATCTTCGAGGTAGCCATGGCGGTCTCCTGATACAGAGAAAAGAGAGAGACGGGGTGAGGGAAGAACCAGAGACCTGAGCGGCGGGGAGAGGATATAGAGATGGAGAGACAGGGGCTCGGCCTGGTGCTCGCTGGAGATCGAGGAAACGGGGACGAGCTGCTCGTGATCCCCTCGGGATCGAGTAGAGGAGGTGGCCTCGGGCATGAGCAGGGGATCGAGCGAGGACACGTTGACTTGCTGCCGAAAACGAGGAGAAGTGGGAGGCGGCGGTGGATCCGAACGGAGGCTGGTGGTTTGGATCGGGAGGGATCCCGAGAAAGAATGTGGTGGCGGTGCGAGGGACAAGGCTCCTAGATTTTAGGGTTAGGTTGAATCGGTAGGTGGTGGTCTTATATAAAACAAGTAGATTTGTGATAGGGGCATTTGATCCCTTCGATTTTAATCGGACGGACCCGAATAAAAAAGGTTAGGGAGCCCAAATAAGAAAACGGAGACGTCTTGTAGATGTTCAGGGATGATCCGGACGCAACGGTGACGACTGCCCGGATCGGGTCCGAGACAGCTTTCGGACAAGCGCGAGGGGGGGGGGCCGCGGGCTGACAAGAGAGATTAGGTTGGGCCTGGCGGTAGGTAGTGGACTGTGCAGAAGGCCTCAGGCTGAGAAAAGATAAGAGAGAAGGCCCAGCGACTGTTTTTGGAGACCGAAAACGTCCGACGTTATACCGACTATATTGTCGCTATAGTTTAACGGTTGGGCTATCAAACGAACTCCGAATGCGATGAAACTTGACAGGCGGTCTACACTATAATAAGACCACACGCCAACTTTCATCCCATTCCAAGAACATTTTCTGGCCACTTATAAAATAATATTTCGGACGTGCCGCGAGCGCGTGCAAGTGTGTCTGGACTCAGAACGGACAATGGAAGGAACGAGGAGATCGGGACAGATGCAAGTTTTGAAAACATGATGATGCAATGCACTTGATGACATGACAAGATGCAACACGCAAGCGAAAGACATGGCAACGACAGCGAATAACTGGAAGACACCTGGCGCGTCGGTCTCGGGGCGTCACATATCCATGCTAGTTTAATTTTCTTTTCTAGCATTCTTCTTGTGTGTTTGAAAAACCATAAGAAAACAAAAAAATAGTTTTAGCTTTTAGCTAGTTTACTTTTCATGCTTTTAGTAGTAGTAATTAAAAAGAAAACCCAAAAAGATTTCTCGTTCTTCTTTTGATTGTTGGGAGTTTTCCCGTGTAAATAGTTTTGTTTCTTTTCTTTTCTTTGGGGGTCGAGAGGAGAAGACCATGATTAAATTGCTGAGTGGCTCTCTTATGCATTATTTTTGATTTAACCAAGAGCCCATATTACCTTGTCTTCTCATGTGTATTAAATGCTTGCAGATTCCAACTTAGTCCAATGCACGTGCACTATTATTATTATCCACACTGTTCGGTTGTGCAAGTGAAAGGAAATAATGACGATATATGATGGACTGATTGAGATGAGAGAAGCTGGTATGAACTCGACCTATCTTGTTTTTGTAAATATGATTAGTTCATCGTTCCTGATTCAGCCTATTATGAATGAAACATGTTTGCAATGACAATTAGAGATTATAGTTGCTCATGCCCTACTTAATTAGCTAGGAGTTTATAATGGTTTACCTTGCATGCCAACATGCTATTAAAATGGTTGTGATGTGGTATGATATGGTGGTATCCTCCTTTGAACGCTTCGAGTGGCTTGACTTGGCACATGTTCATGCATGTAGTTGAAACAAAATCAACATAGCCTCCACGATATTTATGTTCATGGTGAATTATATCCTACTCATGCTTGCACTCAGTGTTGATTAATTTTAATGCATGTCCATGACTGTTGTCGCTCTCTAGCTGGTCGCTTCCCAGTCTCTTTCTAGCCTTCACTTGTACTAAGCGGGAATACTACTTGTGCATCCACTTCCATAAATCCCAAAAGTTATTCCGTATGAGTCCACCATACCTTCCTATATGCGATATCTACATGCCGTTGCAAGTAAATTTGTATGTGCCAAACTCTAAACCTTCAAATGAAATTATGTTTTGTATGCTCGAATAGCTCATTGTCTCAACTAGGGCTGTCTATATCTTCCATGCGAGGCGGGTTATTCTCAAGAAGAGTGGACTCCGCTCCTCACTCACGAGAAATGGCCGGTAACCGGGATGCCCAGTCCCATGCTCTAACCAAATCAAAATAATTGCAAACAAAACTTCCCCAGGATTTTTGTTAGTTGGAGGCACCCGTTGTTTCAGACAAGCCATGGATTGATGTTTGTTGGTGGTGGGGGACTATAAACTTTAACATTCTGCTTGGGAGCCGCCTATAATGTGTGTAGCATGGAAGATATCGAGATCTCTCGGTTGGTATGTTGACAATGAAAGTATGCCGCTCAAAATATTATTTATCTCTATTTCAAAAATCGATCTCTGGCACCTCTATAAATCCCTGCTTCCCTCTGCGAAGGGCCTATCTATTTACTTTTATGTTGTGTCATCATCCTCTTATTAAAAAGCACCAGTTGGAGAGCACCATCGTCATATGTGGGTGGACCGGTGCTTGGGTGCTGTCCTTACTTAGACAAGCATCCCACTTATGATTAACCCCCATTGCAAGCATCCGCAACTACAACAAAAGTATTAAGGTAAACCTAACCATAGCATGAAACATATGGATCCAAATCAGCCCCTTACGAAGCAACGCATAAATTAGGGTTTAAGCTTCTGCCACTCTAGCAACCCATCATCTACTTATTACTTCCCAATGCCTCCCTCTAGGCCCAAACAATGATGAAGTGTCATGTAGTCGACATTCACATGACACCACTAGAGGGATGAAAACATACATCTCATCAAAATATCGAACGAATACCAAATTCACATGACTACTAATAGCAA
The DNA here is from genome assembly GCF_002162155.2 of Triticum dicoccoides. NCBI lineage: Eukaryota > Viridiplantae > Streptophyta > Magnoliopsida > Poales > Poaceae > Triticum > Triticum dicoccoides. Next base: position 160,317,318 of record NC_041382.1, read on the forward strand.
GACTTCTCCCATGTCCTCAGGAACAAACGCAACTACTCACAAAGCATATTCATGTTCATAATTAGAGGGGTATTAATATGCATAATGGATCTGAACATATGATCTTCCACCAAGTAAACCAACTAGCATCAACTACAAGGAGTAATCAACACTACTAGCAACCCACAGGTACCAATCTAAGGTTTTGATACAAAGATTGGATACAAGAGATGAATTAGGATTTGAGATGAGATGGTGCTGGTGAAGATGTTGATGGAGATTGACCCCCTCCTGATGAGAGGATCGTTGGTGATGACGATGGTGATGATTTCCCCTCCCGGAGGGAAGTTTCCCTGGCAGAACAGCTCCGCCGGATCCCTAGATTGGTTCCGCCAAGGTTCCGCCTCATGGCGGCGGAGTCTCGTCCCGAAAGCTTGCTTATGATTTTTTTCTCGGATGAAAGACCTCATATAGCAGAAGATGGGCATCGGAGGGCCACCAGGGGCCCACGAGGCAGGGGTCGTGCCCCCCACCCTCGTGGTTGGTGGGTAGCCCCCCTCTGGTACTTCTTGCGCTCAATATTTTTTATATATCCGGGAAATAAGTTCCGTGGAGTTTCAGAACTTTTGGAGCCGTGCAGAATAGGTCTCTAATACTTGTTCCTTTTCCAGCCCAGAATCCCAGCTGCCAGCATTCTCCCTCTTCATGTAAACCTTGTAAAATAAGAGAGAATAGGCATCAGTATTGTGACATAATGTGTAATAATAGCCCATAATGCAATAAATATCGATATAAAAGCATGATGCAAAATGGACATATCAACTCCCCCAAGCTTAGACCTCACTTGTCCTCAAGCGAAAGCCGAAGTCGAAAAATATGTCCACATGTTTAGAGATAGAGGTGTCGATAAAAATAAAATAGGGACATGAGAGCATCATGTTCATTCTTAGAACAGCAACACACACACACACACACACACACACACACATATATATATATAGTGTTACTATTCATCACCCAGGATGCAGAATAAGTTATTCTTCACCTGAGGTAATCTTACGACCATTTCATAATTAAATTATGTTTGAAATTCAAATAGTTACATTCCTATTGATTCACAATGTAAAATTTAACATAAGAAAATAAAAATATAGGTCATAAGACAAGAAATATATAGGGTGGCACTATTCTGATCCTAGATCGTAATAGTTATTTGGATCGGAATGGCGCCCATATAGAGCGCGAGGAGATCCTCCGAACTATTGCGGCCAGCGCCAAACGATAAAACAGAAGAAAAAAACCGCATGCTCTCCCCACGTCTCCCGCACTCCACCTCGCATCCGCCCGCACCCCCCGGATCCCCCGCCGCCGAGCCCCCTCCTTCGATCCCACGCCTCATCCGCGCCTTCCCTGGAGCCGGCCGCTGCCGCGCCCCCTCCCCGAAGGCCCCAACCGCCGCGCCACCTCCCAGATCCACCCGCCGCGGAGCGCCCTCCCCTGAACCCCCACGCGCGCCGCCGGATCCTGCGGCCTCCAGCCACCACCAAGCGTCGGCGCGCGACCCCGCCGCCTACCTCTGTTACGCCGCCGCGTTCTCCCTGCTGCCACCCTCCCTGGATTTCGC
>NC_041382.1:160319407-160331338 GCF_002162155.2 Triticum dicoccoides
CGCCCCAACCAACTCCCCCCAGCCAGATGCGCCGCCGCCAGATTCCCGCATCCCGGACGCCGGAGGCCCGGGATCCGGCTGCCACCATGCGGCACCGCCACCACCTGCCTCCCACCTCAGCCTCCCAGGCTCCCTGCGCCTCTACCGGCATCGCCCCCTTCAGCACCGCGTGCCGGAGTCATCTCATGCACCACTCCCTTCCCTCGGCCACCCAGTCGCCCCGCCGTTGCCATCAGCGGAGGAGGCTGCCTCGATTTCTCCAGTGAAACACCCCGAGTACTATAGCTCTCCTATGCAGCCATCGCCGGGTTGCTTGAACTGCAGTGCACAGGAGAATAGAAATGGTGACGAGGCTCGTGTCAAATCCTCCCCCCGACCTCTTCCCACGCTTGCTCCTGCTACACAGACCTGCTCCCTCTTCAACCCCTGAACTGTCCATTTTTGGTGATGCTAGTTCTTTTATTTTAGGTACATGTGAACAAGATCAGTGAGCTAGTAACATGATTGTTTTTGATTCGGGGCTAATTACTAAAAAATTTAGAAGAATGGATGTTGCAAAAAACAAAATTGGCAGAATATGTGATGAATTATTGATGTTCCCTATGTATTTATTATTCCAAACTTCTGCGCCTACTTAGCAAAAATGCATATGCCCAAGCTCTAATGTTTTACCACTTAAAAGTTGAGGCAAAACAGAGGAAGTTCAGATATGGAACTGCATAACGTTCAGATATATAAAAACTATTAATTTTGCATTAGATTTGGTCTCATCTTGCATGCAGGCAACATTTCTGTTCACGGTCGTCGGCACCACCAGATTCCTGGTTGTCCTTGTAGGCCAGTTCCCTGGGGTACTTCCTTCCTCCCTACCTCTCCCTATGTACTATAATATTCCATTGATCTTAGTAAACAGCCAAGAAAGAAATCATTTTAATCTCCAAAATAAATGTGTGTCTATCAGGATTGGGGCTTCTTCGTTCCCTACTTGACCAGAAGCATTTTGTTGGTAGTATTAGCCATCAACAATATTTCTCTAGGGTATTTTTCTTCTGACATAACAAACGCCTTTATCGGAGTACTAGTTTTCTTGCCCTGACAGTTTTGTTTCTTTCACAAATGTGTGGTGCTAATGTGAATCTGCTTCATGTATTACTATTGGGCTGGATGATTCAGTAATTTCTACTTCAGGTTCTGCTATAGCTACATCAGGTTCAACTACGGTTGTATGACGGCCGCCCTGAAGTTCTACTATGGTTGGTAGCCAAGTTCTACTATAGCTATACGTCGGCCGTCGTGAAGTTCTACTACTGCTATGTGACAAGTTCTACTACTGCTATACATCAGTGTACTAAGCAACAATCTCTCTCTGCTTTTACAGTAAAACAATGCCACGCTTTTGTTATGTTTGAATCAGTAGTTTGGAAAGGCAGTGGAATTTTTCTCTCTGTCCATGTGTAGGTGTTGAGGCTAGTGTGTAAGCTATAAGTGTTAGTTCCGAATCATTTTTCTCTCTGTTTGTGTGCCTGGTTAAATTGCGCTACAATGGCCTTCCCTGCCACTAGTTTTCTTTAAAAAGAGTTGTTCGTTCCTACCTTCTACGACAACGTTGCAATTTTACCATTCTAAAATGAGAGAAGAGAAAAACAATCAGTGTGTGTAAGCAAAAAAATGTGCAGTGGTGAGAAGGATAAAAAATATGTGTAGTGGTGGTGTGAACGTCATGATTATGAAAAAATAGGGCGGTTTAATGATTATGAAAACATTTATCTTTTCTCTCTCTAAACATGAAACCAAGAAGTTCAAATTAAATAAATAGAGAAGTCCACTTTTTTAGAAAATGAAAATTTTCGCTTCTAAAAATTTGAGAAGATAATAAGTTAAAAAAGAGAGGCTCCACCCACTAGTATCAGAGACAAGACAATTTTGTACATAAGAATTTCATGTATTACTGCTAAAAAATCCAGGGAAGTTCGATTGTTTATGCCTGTGGGACTGTAACCTTTTTCATTTGACTACCAAAAAATAAACTATATTTTCTCATGTAGAACGAAGAAAAGAATAGAGAAAGAGAAGTAAGTTTGATGTTTACTACAAATTATTGAGTTTTTTTCATTACTAAAAGGAAAATAAAGCCTAAAAAGGCGATTTTCTCGTTAAAAAAACTAGAAGTTCAAATACAAATAACAGAGCGGTTCAATGCTTATTACTACATTAGGATTTTTTTCGTTACTAAAGAATAACCCAAGAAGGCCAAATTGAAAAATAGGGTAGCTCAAAATTTATGGAGAAAATGGAATTTGCTTGTTCTACAAAAAACCTAGAAAAGATATGGTTTATTTTTATAAACTGTTTATAAAGTTATAAATAACAGATTTTCTCGTGTCTAGACAAACTCTAGAAGTTCAAATAAAAATAACAAAGTAGTTCAATATTTATCAAAAAAATGATTCCTCCGTCCTGTAATATAAGAGCGTTTTTACACTAGTGTAGTGTTAAAAAACCTTGAAGTTCAATTTTAAATAACCGAGAAGGTCAAAGAACCTAGAATTTCAAATTTAAAAACATATAAAGTTGATTACCTATTTAAAACCATATTTTTTTCTAAGAAGTTCAAAGTAATAAAAGAGAGAAGTACGTAGGTTAAAAAAACTCAGATGTTTTCTCATTACTAAAGAATAAAGTGAAGTTCTAATTGAAATAAAAAGGAAAAGCTATTTTTTATTAAAATGTTCTCACTTTTCTAAAACTAGATACAAAATGAAATAACAAAGTGGTCTGATGTTTATTAAAAAAGTCTAGGATTTTACCTACTTAAAAGACTCAGATATCTGCTGTTATTAAAAAATAACCATGAAGATCAAAAATTAAAAAAAGAAGTCAAAATCATGTTTATTTAAAAATAAAAAATAAAATGTGAAGTTCAAATTAAAATAACACAGAAGTTCAAAAGTATATTAAAACCTAGGATTTAGAAGCTCAAAATACAAAACAAAAAACAGTGTCATTTTGGGCCCGCAATACTAAAGATTAAAACCAAGAACTTAAAATAAAAAAAATCGTATTTTCCCATATACTAAATATTAAAACCAAGAAGTTCAATTTTGAAAATAGGAGTAGTTCAATGTATATAAAAAAACTCGGGTTTTTATGTTACTAGAGAATAAAACCAAGAAGTTCAATTGGACAGAGCGGAGTAGTTTGATATTTATTTTTTAAAAATGGATTTTTCTAGTTACTAAAGAATAAAACGTATAAGTTCAATATTAAATAACGAAGAAGTTTGATGTTTCTAAAAACCTTCAATTTTCACATTTCTAAAATTTTTGTTGCTAGAAGTTCAAGTGGTCGGCCCGAGAAAGTTAAAAAATTCTTATGAGAGGGATTGAACAAAAACACGTGATAGAAGTTCAAAATGAAAACAGCGGGAGTTCAACTACTACACAAAATGTGCTTGCGATAGGAATATAAGAATAGAAAGCAGAAAGCTTAAAAGTTTTGTTGCAAGAAGTTCACGTCCTCCTCCCGGTGAAGTTCAAGATCTCTAGTGCGAGACGTCCGACCTTCAATTACATGTAAAAACAGGCAAAAAACGACGTTGTTTTTGCCACTTTTAAAACTGCTCTCAAATGACAAAAAATTGTAACGTCTGTCTCATGAAAAAGATGCTCATATTCATAAGCTTTCCAACGGTATATTATAGGTTATATTCCGATGAATGGTTTAAAAGTTTTATGTATACCGTTAAAAACACATTTTTATGCATTCAAATTTTTTTGAACCATCACAAGTATGAAAAACTGATCAACACGAAAAAGTGGCGTGTTTTCAACAGCTTTCCATCGGTATATCATGTGCTCAATTCCGGTAAGTGGTTTGGGAGTTACGGGCCAAAAACAGCACATCAAAAACAAAATGAAGTTCAAACAGACATGCCCAAGAAGTTCAGCTACTTCACGCAGTGCATTCCCATTCGCACTGAAGGCAGAAATCATAATCTCGTCATATTTCTAATTTACTTCAAAACGGCAGGAATATCATTTGTGTAATAAGTTCAAGTCCTCGGTCGGAGAAAGTTAAAAAAATTATTGTGAGAGGGGTTTGTACAAAAGGAGTAGCATTTGTGTAACACTAACGAATGGATGAGAAAAATTACAAACGAAAATACGTCACAGAAGTTCAACGTGAAAACAGCATGAAGTGCGACTACTACGCTGAATGAATTTCAGATGAAAAACTTGTAAATCGTCGCGAGTATGAAAAAATGATCAACACGGGAAAGTTATGTGATTACAACAGCTCTTCACTGGTATATCACTTGCTCAATTCCGGTGAGTGGATGGAGAGTTACGAGCAGTGGATGGAGACCTACGAGCAAAAAAATCACGTGAAAAACAGAGTGAAGTTCAGGTACACGCGCCAAGAAGTTCAGGTTCTTCACACGGTGCATTTTCGAAGAATCTGTTTCGCGATTGAGGCAGAACGAATGATCCCGCCGTTTTCGAAATTACTTGAAAACGGCTAAGAATCAGAGAAAACCATCACACAAAAAAGTTTCGCATTTTCTGTAGCTTTTCAATGGTATATTATTTGCCCAATTCCGATAAAGTTTGTAGAAATTACGGCGAAAATACGTTTTTCTCCATTTTCGAAACTGACTTAAAACCGTAAAGAATTGTGAGAAACAATACATACCAAAAAGTTTCGCATTTCTTCAAGATTTCCAATGCCATATCATTTGCTGCATTCGGACGCACGATTAAAAAATTAGGTAGAAAATATGAACTCGGTAGGACTTGGACCATTTTCTAAATTACTCTTAAACCATTCAAAATTAGAAAAAAACTTTCTAGATTAAAAAGTAGCGCATTTTCATAAGCTTTCCAACGCCATATCATATGCCTCCATTGGATTAGCTGTTTAGAAATGACATCGAAAAAATGAACTAAGCTGTTCGGTTCACGAAATTTTACATTTTTTCAAATTACTCTTTAACCATAGGGAATTAGAGAAAACCTTCAACATGTGGAAGGAGCGGTTTTGCAACAGCTTTCCAACGCCATATTATATGCCTCATTTCGATAAACAGTTTAGAAATGTGATCAAAAATACGATTCACATTTTTTGTGCGAAGAAAAAACGGTTTTCAAAACTGCTCTTAAACCGCTTATATTTTGCCAAAAATTTAAGTTGGGTCATGATATTGGTGTCCATAGCTTTCCAACGGTATATCGCAAACCCCATTTGGGCAATGTTGGCGGAAGTTCAACCTAGTTCACAAGGAAGTTCAATGTACTACTAGCGGGGCAGGTCAGGTTGTGATCAGAATATTATTCTGATCCCTTGATCAGAATAGTGTTTATGTATATATATACATATATATATATATAGTCATATGATCTCTTATGCTAAAGTAACAATTCAATCACAATTTCAAGTATGAATCATAAACTTCATTGAGAACCAACAAACTCTAATCTCAGTCATTGAGGCAATTCCAATTTATCATAACATAGGAAAGAGTCAATATAAGAGCTTTTCAGCAAGTCCACATACTCAACCATCTTTTAGTCTTTCACAATTGCTAACACTCACGCAATATTTATGGGTATGAAGTTTTAATCGGACATAGAGAAAGATAGGGACTTATAGTTTTGCCTCCCAACGTTTTACCTCAAGGGTAATGTCAACAATAATAGTTCTTGAAGACTCACATCCAATTAGCTATATATATCAGGATCTTTCCAACATATTGTGCTTGCCAAAGGATAAAATGTAAAAATGAAAGGTGAAGATCACCATGACTCTTATGTAAGGTAGAAGATAAAAGTAAAAGATAGGCCCTTCGCAGAGGGAAGCAGAGGTTGTCATGCATTTTTTGGTTAGATGCACAAAATCTTAATGCAAAAGAACATCACTTTATATTTCCACTTGTGATATGGACCTTCATTATGAAGTCTGTCGCTTTTATTTCTTCCACATCACACGATCGTATAAAGCTTATTTTCTCCACATTAATAAGTCATACATATTTAGAGAGCAAGTTTTATTGCTTGCACCGATGACAACTTACTTGAAGGATCTTACTCAATCCATAGGTAGACATGGTGGACTCTCATGGTAGAACTGGGTTTAGGGATATTTGGAAGCACAAGTAGTATTTCTACTTGGTGCAGAGAACTTGGCTAGCATGAGAGGGAAAGGCAAGATCAGCATGTTGGATGATCCATGACAATATAATTTATCTCAGATGTAAGAAAACATAACCCATTATGTTGTCTTCCTTGTCCAACGTCAACTCTTAGCTTGTCATACTTTAATGAGTGCTCACAATCATAAAAGATGTCCAAGATAGTATATTTATATGTGAACCTCTCTTTCTTTATTACTTCCTATTCATTGCAGCGATGACCAAAACTATGTCTGTGCACTCTCAACATCTTTTATTCATCATACTCTTTATATGTGAGCTTATTACTTTCCATAAGATCCATATGATCTCTTTTTTTTTCTTTTTTTTCTTCTCTGATTTCATTCGCTCAAGATCATAGCAAAATAATAAAGCCCTTGACTCAACACTAATCTTTATTATATATAGCTCATGAACTCGATTACATAGAGGGATCATAAAGCAAAACTCACAACTAGATCATACTAAAACTTTATTCTACTAGATCAAGATATTATCAAAAGGATCGAACTAAGAAAAATGGTAAAGATAAAAGTGATGGTGATATGATACCGGGGCACTCCCCCAAGCTTGGCAGTTGCCAAGGGGAGTGCCCATACCAGATACTCAGTTCTTCTTTGTTGGTGAAGAAGGTGGAGTTGTTGATGATATAGGCTTGTCGTCCCTCTTCCAAGGCATAGGCTCACCATCATAGAAGGATGATTGAGTCTCCTGAATCCTCAAATCTGCAGCCAAACTCATCCTCTTGAATCTATATTCATAATCATAGTTTTGATTTTGTAGGTCATAGATCTGGGCTTGGAGGTGCTCGATTTTCTCATGAAGCTTGAAGATGGCCTCCCCAATGTCCTTGATGTCCAGCTTGTTGTTGTTGGTGAACTCTGTGATCATAATGTGATTGGAGTCGAGTCCACGCTCCACCATCCCTTGACACTTGAAAACATGTTGATCCAATGCCTCGAGCCTTGTCTCCGTGCTTCCGGTCCTCCTTGGTCCCTCGACATCGCGGACATGCAACAAGCCCTCACGCATCTCAATGATCTGAGGGTGTTGCAGCACCTCTGCAAGGTAGGGATTGATGACCTTCTCAAAGAACTTGTCCTTGGGGGAACCTAAAGACGACATGATGACCTAGATCTGTCACAAAAACAACTCGAAACAAAGATATGAGATATTTGCATGATACGGTGGTCAAAACCTTTAGGAGATTATATAATGAATTTTTACCAACCAAAAGAAGTATTGTGCAAGAAAACGGAGTCTAGAGAACACACGAGGTGCCCACGAGGCAGGGGGCACGCCCAGGAGGTAGGGCGCGCCCTCCACCCTCGTGGAAGAATCGTGTCCTTTCCGGTCTGCTTCTTATTTTCCTATTTTTCTAAATATTCCAAAACGGAGAAAAATTGCCATTAGAACTGTTTTGGAGTTGGTTTATTTACCGTACCACATACCTATTCCTTTTCGGAGTCTGAAACGTTCTGGAAAGTGTCCCTTATGTATTCCTCCGATATTACAGTTTCAATAATATTGGTTTCAACATTTATGGGATTACCTGAGATATAATGTTTGATTCTTTGACCGTTCGCCACCTTTGGATTTGTGCCTTCGAAGTTGTTGATTTTTATGGCACCGGAATGATAGACCTCCTCGGTAACATAAGGACCTTCCCATTTAGAGAGAAGTTTTCCCGCGAAAAATCTTAAACGAGAGTTGTATAACAATACATAATCACCTACATTGAACTCACGCTTTTGTATCCTTTTATCATGCCATCTTTTAACTTTTTCTTTAAACAGTTTGGCATTCTCATAGGCTTGGGTTATCCACTCATCAAGTGAGCTAATGTCAAATAACCTCTTCTCACTGGCAAGTTTGAAATCATAATTGAGCTCTTTAATGGCCCAATATGCCTTATGTTCTAGCTCAAGAGGTAAATGACATGCTTTACCATAAACCATTTTATACGGAGACATACTCATAGGATTTTTATATGCAGTTCTATAGGCCCATAATGCATCATCAAGTTTCTTGGACCAATTCTTTCTAGATCTATTAACAGTCTTTTGCAAAATTAATTTGAGCTCTCTGTTACTCAATTCTACTTGACCACTAGACTGCGGGTGATAAGGAGATGCAATTATATGATTAATGACATACTTAACAAGCATTTTACGAAAGGCACCATGAATAAAATGTGAACCACCATCAGTCATTAAATATCTAGGGACTCCAAACCTCGGGAAAATAACTTCTTTAAGAATCTTAATAGAGGTGTCATGATCAACACTACTAGTTGGAATATCTTCTACCCACTTAGTAACATAATCAACAACGACTAAAATATGTGTATACACGTTAGAGGAAGGAAAAGGTCCCATATAATCAAAGCCCCAAACATCAAATGGTTCAACAACAAGTGAATAATTCATAGGCATTTCTTGACGTCTACTAATATTACCAATTCTTTGACATTCATCACAAGAAAAGACAAACTTACGGGCATCCTTGAAGAGAGTAGGCCAATAAAAACTGGATTGCAATACCTTATGTGCGGTTCTATCTCCAGCATGGTGTCCTCCATAAGCCTCGGAGTGACACTTGTGTAGGATCTGTTCCTATTCATGCTCAGGTACACAACGTCTAATAATACCATCTACTCCTTATTTATAAAGATGTGGGTCATCCCAAAGGTAATGTCTCAAATCATAGAAGCACTTTTTCTTTTGCTGGTATGTGAAACTAGGTGGTATAAATGTAGCAACAATATAATTAGCATAATCAGCATACCATGGAGCAGTACAAGAAGCATTTATGACATTTAATTGTTCATCAGGAAAGCTATCATCAATAGGTAGTGGGTCATCAAGAACATTCTCTAACCTAGACAAGTTGTCTGCAACGGGGTTCTCATCTCCCTTTCTATCAATAATATGCAAATCAAATTCTTGTAGCAGGAGAACCCATCTAATAAGTCTAGGTTTAGCATCTTTCTTTTCCATAAGGTATTTAATAGCAACATGATCAGTGTGAATAGTTACTTTAGAATCAACAATATAAGGTCTGAACTTATCACAAGCAAAAGCAACTGCTAAAAATTCTTTTTCTGTAGTAGCATAATTTCTCGGGCATTGTCTAGAGTTTTACTAGCATATTGAATAACATTTAATTTCTTATCAACTATTTGCCCTAGAACAACACCTACAACATAATCACTAGCATCACACATAATTTCAAAGGGTAAATTCCAATCAGGTGGCTGAACAATAGGTGCAGAAATCAATGCTTTCTTAAGTATTTCAAATGCTTCTATGCAATCATCATCAAAGACAAAAGGAATATCCTTTTGTAATAGATTAGTCAGAGGCCGAGAAATTTTTGAGAAGTCCTTGATGAACCTCCTATAAAAACCGGCATGACTGAGGAAGCTTCTTATACCTTTAATGTCCTTGGGACATGGCATCTTTTCAATAGCATCAACTTTAGCTTTATCAACTTCAATGTCTCTTTCAGAAATTTTATGCCCCAAGACAATACCTTCATTAACCATAAAGTGGCATTTCTCCCAATTCAGAACAAGATTAGTTTCTTCACATCTCTGCAAAACTCGATCAAGGTTGCTCAAGCAATCATCAAAAGAGGATCCATAAACGGACAAATCGTCCATGAAAACCTCACATATCGTTTCACGAAAGTCAGAAAATATAGCCATCATGCATCTTTGAAAGGTAGCAGGTGTATTACATAACCAAAAGGCATACGTCTATAAGCAAAAGTACCAAAAGGGCAAGTAAAAGTGGTCTTTGCTTGATCATCAGCTGACACAGGTATTTGAGAAAAACCGGAGTAACCATCTAGAAAGCAAAAATGTGTATGTTTGGATAATCTTTCTAGCATTTGATCAATAAAATGTAAGGGGTAATGATCTTTTTAGTAGCCTTATTTAATTTGCGGAAATCTATTACCATCCTATAACCTGTAATAATTCTTTGCGGAATCAATTCATCTTTATCATTAGGAACAACAGTAATACCTCCCTTCTTAAGGACACAATGGACAGGACTTACCCACTAACTATCAGCAACGGGATAAATTATACCTGCCTCAAGGAGCTTTAATATTTCCTTTCTTACCACTTCTTTCATCTTAGGATTCAGCCGTCGTTGGTGATCAATAACTGGTTTGGCGTCTTTCTCCAAATTTATTTTGTGTTGACATAGAGTGGGACTAATGCCCTTAAGATCATCAAGAGTATATCCAATAGCAGCACGGTGCTTCTTCAGAGTTTTCAATAATTTTTCTTCTTCATGCTCTGAATGGTTAGCACTAATAATAACAAGATATATCTTCTTTTCATCAAGATAAGCATATTTAAGAGTATCAGGTAATGGTTTAAGCTCAAACACGGGATCACCCTTGGGTAGAGGAGGATCCCCTAGGATTTCAACAGGCAAATTGTGTTTCAGAATGGGTCCTTGTTTAAAGAATACTTCATCTATTTCCCTTCGTTCATTCATAAACATATCATTCTCATGGTCTAGCAAATATTGTTCTAAAGGATCATTAGGAGGCACAACAATAGAAGCAAGACCAATAATTTCATCTTTGCTAGCCAATTCTTCATCACGGGGTTGTCTATGAAATTTAGAAAAATTAAACTCATGAGACATATCATCCAAACCAATAGTAACAACATCCTTCTTGCAATCTATCTTAGCATTAACAGTATTCAAGAAGGGTGTACCAAATATAATGGGACAAAAGCTATCTTGAGGGGAACCAAGAACAAGGAAATCAGCAGGATATTTAGCCTTCCCACACAAGACTTCAATGTCTCTAACAATCCCAATTGGTGAAATAGTATCTCTACTAGCAAGCTTAATGATAACATCGATATCATCTATCTCAGATGGTGCAATATCATGCATAATTTCTTTGTATAAGGAAATAGTTATTGCACTAGCACTAGCACCCATATCACACAAGCCATGATAACAATGATCTCCTATTTTAACAGAAATAACAGGCATGCCTACCACAGGTCTATGTTTATCTTTAGCACCAGGTTTAGCAATTCTAGCAGTCTCATCACCGAAATAAATAACATGCACATCGATATTATCAGCAAAGAGATCTTTGACAATAGCAATATTAGGTTCAACTTTAACTTGCTCAGGAGGTGTATAAGTTCTAATATTACTTTTACGAACCAGAGTTGACGCTTTAGCATGATCCTTTATTCTAACAGGGAAAGGTGGTTTTTCAACATAAGCACTGGGAACAACAGGATCATCATAAGTGATAGTTTTTTCTTCAACTTTAATAGGTGAAACTACTTTTGTTTCAATGGGAGGATTATATTTAAACCACCTCTCCTTAGGGAGATCAACATGAGTAGCAAAGGATTCACAGAAAGAAGCTACTATCTCAGAGACAAGTCCATATTTAGTGCTAAATTTACGGAACATCGGTATCCATAAAAGATTTAACACAATCAAACTTAGGTGTTATACCTGACTCCTTACCTTCGTCGAGATCCCAATCTTCATAGTTGCGTTTAATTCTCTCCAATAAATTCCATTTGAAATCAATAGTCTTCATCATAAAGGAACCAGTACAAGAAGTATCGAGCATGGAGCGATTGTTGTCAGAAAGCCGAGCATAAATTTTTTGAATAATTATTTCTCTTGAGAGCTCATGATTGGGGCATAAATATAACATTGACTTAAGCCTCCCCCAAGCTTGAG
>NC_041382.1:160331737-160403415 GCF_002162155.2 Triticum dicoccoides
TATATTTACGATCACGATGAACAAGATGCATAGGATAAAACTTCTGGTGAAATTCCAATTTCAATCGCTTATAGTCCCATGATCCCATATCATCACATAGCCTATACCATGTCAAAGCATCTCCCTTCAAAGATAAAGGGAAGACCTTCTTGTTGATAACATCATTGGGCATACCTGCAAGCTTAAATAATCCACAAACTTCATCCACATACATTAAGTATAAGTCGGGATGCAATGTTCCATGTCCTGCAAAAGGATTAGCTAGCAGTTTCTCTATCATACCCGAAGGAATTTCGAAGTAAACATTTTTATTTTTAGTAGGTCCAGTAGGTTGAGGAGCAACTATTTGCTCTACCGGTCGGGGTGAAGATACCCCAAACAAACCCCTCAAAGGATTACTTTCCATAGTAACAAGTGACAGTCAATTTCAGCACTATATAAAATTTTCCTTGCCAAATTCCACCTACCAAAGGCGCTTCACTACCCGACAACGGCGTCAGAAAAGAGTCTTGATGACCCACAAGTATAGGGGATCTATCGCAGTCCTTTTGATAAGTAAGAGTGTCGAACCCAACGAGGAGGAGAAGGAAATGATAAGCGGTTTTCAGCAAGGTATTCTCTGCAAGCACTAAAATTATCGGTAACAGATAGTTTTGTGATAAGGTAATTGGTAACGAGTAACAAGTAACAAGTGTAAATAAAGTGCAGCAAGATGGCCCAATGCTTTTTGTAGCAAAGGACAAGCCTGGACAATTTCTTATATAGACAAAAGCTCTCCCGAGGACACATCAGAATTATCGTCAAGCTAGTTTTCATCACGTTCATATGATTCACGTTCGGTACTTCGATAATTTGATATGTGGGTGGACCGGTTCTTGGGTGCTGTCCTTACATGGACAAGCATCCCACTTATGATTGACCCCCATTGCAAGCATCTGCAACTACAGAGAAGTATTAAGGTAAACCTAACCATAGCATGAAACATATGGATCCAAATCAGCCCCTTACGAAGCAACGCATAAGCTAGGGTTTAAGCTTCTGTCACTCTAGCAACCCATCATCTACTTATTACTTCCCAATGCCTCCCTCTAGGCACAAACAATGGTGAAGTGTCATGTAGTCGATGTTCACATGACACCACTAGAGGGATGACAACATACATCTCATCAAAATATCGAACGAATACCGAATTCACATGACTACTAATAGCAAGACTTCTCCCATGTCCTTAGGAACAAACATAACTACTCACAAAGCATATTCATGTTCATAATCAGAGGGGTATTAATATGCATAATGGATCTGAACATATGATCTTCCACCAAGTAAACCAACTAGCATCAACTACAAGGAGTAATCAACACTACTAGCAACCCACAGGTACCAATCTGAGGTTTGGACACAAAGATTGGATACAAGAGATGAACTAGGGTTTGAGATGGGATGGTGCTGGTGAAGATGTTGATGGAGATTGACCCCCTCCTGATGAGAGGACCGTTGGTGATGACGATGGTGATGATTTCCCCTCCCGGAGGGAAGTTTCCCTGGAAGAACAGCTCTGCCGGAGCCCTAGATAGGTTCCGCCAAGGTTCCGCCTCATGGCGGCGGAGTCTCGTCCCGAAAGCTTGCTTATGATTTTTTTCTCGGACGAAAGACCTCATATAGCAGAAGATGGGCATCGGAGGGCCACCAGGGGGCCCATGAGGCAGGGGGCGCGCCTAGGGGGGTAGGGCGCGCCCCCACCCTCGTGGCTAGTGGGTGGCCCCCCTCTGGTACTTCTTGCGCTCAGTATTTTTTATATATTCAGGAAATTACTTCCATGAAGTTTTAGGACTTTTGGATCTGTGCAGAATAGGTCTCTAATATTTGCTCCTTTTTCAGCCCAGAACCCCAGCTGCCGGCATTCTCCCTCTTCATGTAAACCTTGTATAATAAGAGAGAGTAGGCATAAGTATTGTGACATAATGTGTAATAACATCCCATAATGCAATAAATATCGATATAAAAGCATGATGCAAAATGGACGTACCAATCACATTTTACGATACTGAGCCACCGACAAGCCCCAATCTCTCTTGGGATGTCTAATCTGGAGTTCGTTCGGGGCTCCGGAGAGGGGAATCCGTCACCATCGTCGTCATCAACCTTCCTCCATCACAAATTTCATGATGCTAACTGCCGTGCGTGAGTAATTCCATCGTAGGCTTGCTAGACGGTGATGGGTTGGATGAGGTTTATCATGTAACCGAGTTAGTTTTGTTAGGGTTTGATCCCTAGTATCCATTATGTTCTGAGATTGATGTTGCTATGACTTTTCTATGCTTAATGCTTGTCGCTAGGGCCTGAGTGCCATGGTTTCAGATCTAAACCTATTATGTTTTCATGAATATATGTGAGTTCTTGATCCTATTTTGCAAGTCAGTAGTCACCTACTATGTGTTATGATCTGGTAACCCCGAAGTGAAAATAATCGGGACCACTCCCGATGATGACCGTAGTTTGAGGAGTTCATGTATTCACTAAGTGTTAATGCTTTGTTCTGGTACTCTATTAAAAGGAGGCCTTAATATCCCTTAGTTTCCAATAGGACCCCGTTGCCACGGGAGGGTAGGACAAAAGATGCCATGCAAGTTCTTTTCCATAAGCATGTATGATTATATTCGGAATATATGCCTACATTACATTGATGAACTGGAGCTAGATTTGTGTCACCCTATGTTATAACTATTGCATGAGGAATCACATCCGACATAATTATCCATCACTGATCCATTGCCTATGAGCTTTTCACATATTGATCTTTGCTTAGTTACTTTTCCGTTGCCACTATTACAATCACTACCAAAACCAATACTGTTACTTTTGTCACTGTTACCGCTATTATCATATTACTCTGCTACTAAATACTTTGCTGCAGATATTAAGTCTTTTAGGGGCGGTTGAATTGACAACTCAACTATTAATACTTGAGAATATTCTTTGGCTCCCCTTGTGTTGAATCAATAAATTTGGGTTGAATACTCTACCCTCAAAAACGGTTGCGATCCCCTATACTTGTGGGTTATCACAAGGCGCGGGTTGTGAAGCGCGAGTTTTGGGAGCACGATATCTGAATTTTCGGGATATAACAAGGCGCAGGTTGAATTTTAGGGAGAAGAGTAACGTGTAATATTGTACTTGTACGTACCAAATCAATTCGCACTTCCCTAAAAAAACAAAAAAAATAAAACTATTCACACCACACAAAGAGAGAGTCTTGTTCCATTTTACTATACAAATGCTATTCAAAGCTATTAATCGATGTTATGTCCAATTAAATTTTTTCGCTGGCTGTATAATTCTTGTAACCTACTCATACCAACATTTTAGTGCATTCCAAATGTCTATACTACCGCTCCAATTCGAACTAAATTTGAATTCATTTCTCTATTTGCATTAGAATCTACAATCATGATTGTTGCCAACTTCAACCATCATTCGTGTATTACCTTAACAACACACCACATGATTACTATAGAGATAGACATGAACTATGTGTACTATATGAACTCGAATTCAATTTTTTGATTACACTTGATGTTGAATTATAGTACATTTGATATACTAACTAGATATTCATAATCTAAACCATGTTCCATACATACACTGTGTTTATCACACAAAGTATAGTGCCCCCCTACATTATGACAAGTATTTAGCCCTGAGCTGCAAAAGCGACACATTATCCCAAATTATAATCAATGTTCTATATATATTATATGTAGTACTAGCAAGATGCCCATGCGTTGCATGGAACATCAATATGATCGAGGGGAGGCCTAATTTGAAAATGTGAAGAGGGGTGTGGGTATCTTTTTTCAAAATTGCCATAGTTTCCTTCCTATCCGTCAGATATAAATCAGACAGCCTATATTTCAGGATGGCAGGCACACCACCATCACCAACTCTGTTTATATATATTAACATCTCCAGAAACATTTCGACCTATATATAATATATCAGTAATACCCGGTATTACCCGATATTCACCTAAACCCTTCCGGTGACCCCGAAATGCTTTTGAATCCTCTCGGAACTATTTTGAATATTCATGAAACAATTCCTGAAATATATTCTCATGACTCCATGCTACTAACACTTAACATGTTGTAATTTCCTTAAGCTTGTGACCCTGTAGGTTTGGTAACTCATAGACATGGCCGAAACTATTCGTTCAATGACCGACAGGGGGACGATGGACGTCCATATTGATCCCTACGAGCACATAAATGATATTCGAGTGAACCTTTGGTTATCACATAATGTTAGATTTGCTTCATGGTACTTCACAAAACCTGGTATGCATCGGTACCCTCCCGGGTCATCACTATGGTCATTATACCAAAATCCTCGTTACCAATTTTATTCTTCTTTCTTGTTATTGTGTTCCGGCATCCCCATGATGAAGTCACCTATGTCTGGCTAGAATATGATTGATGCCGTCACACCAACAGGGTCCTAAGAATATCTCTTCATCATTGGAGGAGCAAATCCGTCCACTTGTCAAACTTTGCGATGAACCCGTAAGTTGTCATTATGATCACCAAGTTACAGGTGATGTTTGAGCAACCCCAAAGCCCGTCGTATGCTAAGAAGTGACCACGATACTCTCATGGTCTAAGGAGCAATATCACACGTTAATACTCCGTGTTATTACAATTGAATACAGACGATATTAACTCAATTCATAACAAACGAGATTGGGTCGATTCAATATGACTTTTCTTCCAACGTCATAATCACAATGTTGTTTTAGGACTATTGTTACACTTAACGATATACTAAGATCCGAAAAACGTGATCACCAACAACACTTGAGCTGGTCCTAGAGGCAAGACTAGGAACCTTTTATTTAACCTTTTATCATTCACATGCATATGAGTTTTCCATTGAATCGCATATTCCAGGATCATAGTAGTTATAGCATAAAATATAAACTCTATAATTATGAATATGGAAATATAATAATGTAAATATTATTGCCTCCAGTGCATATTTGCAATAGTCTCCCACTTGCACTAGAGTCAATAATCTAGTTGCTTGGTTTTCTTAACACATATGGCTATCCAGTGTTGCTCATGTTTTGCTAGTGGTAGAGCCTTCGTCACTGGATCTAACACTCTTCAAATCCCAATGTTATTTGTGTCAGTAACTTCTAGATTTATTGTGTAATTCATTTGTTACATTAATGGTGACACTATATCCCCATATAGTCCATTCTATAGTAACACTATATGTCCATATAGTCCAACTGCTATATCTCCATATAGTCAATATCCATTTGGAAATACATCACAATTTATCAATAAGCTTCTATTAATCCAGATTATATTCTATTGAAAAATACTCAAGTCTCAAGTTATATCATTTATGGATCCACAATTTATGTTCATTTTAGAAAATTATTTCAAAATTATAGCCCGGTAGTTAATTCATATCAGTCGTGAAGTTGTCTTGCATAACTTCTACAACAAATATTTTGTGTAACTCTTTACAACAATCTCTTCATGTCCTCCAAGGACAAGAAACAAAATCTTCATCCAATTGAGGTAATTAATATTGAAGTAATTACTCTAGTGAGCCTCTCTAGAGTCCCATAAGGTATTTACTCTTAACGATTTGTCATATGAAGCATATGCCTTTGTACATTTGATAGAATCTATGATTAATTCAATCTCTGAAGTAGATTGAACTTTATTCATCTACACATGCTCATCAACTATTGATTTCTCCATAGTGTTATGCTAAGTGACTGATACGTCTCCAACGTATCTATAATTTTTGATTGCTCCATGCTATATTATCTACTGTTTTGGGCAATATTGGGCTTTATTATCCACTTTTATATTATTTTTTGGACTAACCTATTAACCGGAGGCCCAGCCCAGATTTGCTGTTTTATGCCTATTTCAGTGTTTCGAAGAAAAGGAATATCAGACGGGGTCGAAACGGAACGAAATCAACTGGAGAAGTAATTTTTGGAACGAAAGCCACCCGATGGACTTGGACCTCATGTCAAGGAAGGAATGAGGTGCTCACGAGGGTGGGGGGCGCCCCCCTAGGTCGCCCCTGTCTCGTGGGGCCCTCTTGGCTCCCCTGACATATCTCCTGCACCCATATATACCTACGTGACCTAAAACTTCCAAAACGCAAGATAGATCAGGAGTTCCGCCGCCAGAAGCCTCCGTAGCCACCGAAAACCAATCTAGACCCGTTTCGGCACCCTGCTGGAGGGGGCAATCCCTCACCGGTGGCCATCTTCATCATCCCGGTGCTCTCCATGACGAGGAGGGAGTAGTTCTCCCTCGGGGCTGAGGGTATGTACCAGTAGCTATGTCTTTGATCTCTCTCTCTCTCTCTCTCTCTCTCTCTCTCTCTCTCTCTCTCGTGTTCTTGAGATGGCACGATCTTGATGTATCGCGAGATTTGCTATTATAGTTGGATCTTATGTTTCTCCTCCCCCTCTTCTCTCTTGTAATGAATTGAGTTTCCCCTTTGAAGTTATCTTATCGGATTGAGTCTTTAAAGACTTGAGAACACTTGATGTATGTCTTGCCATGGATATCTGTGGTGACAATGGGATACCACGTGCCACTTGATGTATGTTTCGGTGACCAACTTGCGGGTTTCGTGACATTGGGAACCTATGCATAGGGGTTGGCACACATTTTCATCGTGATTCTCCGGTAGAACTTTGGGGCACTCTTTGAGGTCCTTTGTGTTGGTTGAATAGATGAATCTGAGATTGTGTGATGCATATCGTATAATCATACCCATGGATACTTGAGGTGACACTGGAGTATCTAGGTGACATTAGGGTTTTGGTTGATTTGTATCTTAAGGTGTTATTCTAGTACGAACTCTAGGGTTGTTTGTGACACTTACAGGAATAGCCCAACGGATTGATTAGAAAGAATAACTTTGAGATGGTTTCGTACCCTACCATAATCTCTTCGTTTGTTCTCCGCTATTAGTGACTTGGAGTGACTCTTTGTTGCATGTTGAGGGATAGTTATGTGATCCAATTATGTTAGTATTGTTGAGGGAACTTACACTAGCGAAAGTATGAACCCTAGGCCTTGTTTCAACGCATTGCAATACCGTTTACGCTCACTTTTATCACTTGCTACCTTGCTGTTTTTATTATTTCAGATTACAAAAACTATTATCTACTATCCATATTGCACTTGTATCACCATCTCTTCGCCGAACTAGTGCACCTATACAATTTACCATTGTATTGGGTGTGTTGGGGACACAAGAGACTCTTTGTTATTTGGTTGCAGGGTTGCTTGAGAGAGACCATCTTCATCCTATGCCTCCTATGGATTGATAAACCTTAGGTCATGCACTTGAGGGAAATTTGCTACTGTCCTACAAACCTCCGCACTTGGAGGCCCAACAATGTCTACAACAAGAAGGTTGTGTAGTTGACATCAGTGACATTTTGAGAAAACATTTTCTCCTTTTAAACTTCTTTAAAACTTTGTCACACTACATGCCTTAGCAAAATGAGATGTTTCAATCTATCTATATACATTTTCATCGAATAATTCTAAGTCCTTTTAGAACTTGATTTTAATTGTTTGTGCCAATATACTTCATATTATTTTTGATAAAGTGATATGTCAAACATATGTAAGATAAAAAAATGTCATAGAGCTCCCACTAAACTTCTTGTATCACCAAGCTTCTTGATAAATTTCAAATTCTCCAATTACTTTATCAAATTTCCAACTACTTGATACTTTATCTCAAACCATATACATGGCTTTAAAATATTTATATCATTTCATTATTCCCAACAAAAACTTTTGGTTGTATCTTATATACATCCCTTTGGAATCCTTTTCAAAATAGTTTTTTTACTCATCTTATTACATGTCAATATACAACACTCACCATTGTAATCATGTATTACTACTAACAAGAAATTTGACAAGATCAAATCTTGCATTCCTATAAAACCCTTTTGTAAAAATGTTTATTTTAGGGTCACTATCCATGAATATTTGAAGATCCATGTATACACCTTTTGAAGGTTTCTCCAAGTTTACAACTTGTTCCTTGCATATGGACATCAATTTGGATTTCAATAGTTTGAGTAATACCTCTTTAGCTGGATGCCATCACTGCTTCCTCGTAGTGCGCAAGATTCATCTTCTTCTAAGATGAAATATTCAGTAGATTCAATAATATTTCCTGACATTTGCATTTTGTTATAGTCTTAACTAAAACTTCTACATCTTATGTAGTAGATTCTTTTGCTTAGTTCTGCAGACAAACATACTCCAGAACATTTCTGGTTTAGTCTTATCTTAACTTAAGTCGGAGATTCAATAATCTCAATAAGCTGTATCATCCTCTCACTTATTTCTTTTAACGAGTAAACCTTTTCATGAAAATATTCATTCTCTTGAGAAACACTTTTGTCCTTTATAATTTTGTGTGAGAAATACAAAACCTACAATCAAGCAATGGTCTGAAATATTTTTCTATAATTCTTTATAGTTTTATCAAATTCTTTAGATGGTGCATCGGTTTAGTGAATATAATGTTGGTTCATTTATAGATCCCCAAAATTTAATAAAAGCATATCGTAATAATAATTCTATAATTATTCAATTCCTTGCTAAACTTATGACTTAGATATACGGAAGAAGAATCCTTTTATCTTTTGTCATAATGATGTTATATCTTCTTCCTGAATTTCTTTGAACTATTTCAAATAATTCAGTCCTTATATTTTATCAAGTTAATCATATTTACTCATAACTTTGATGAAGTATAATTATTCATCGTGCCCCTGTTATATCCATCAGACTTTATACATCACAATGTATTAAGTTTATTCAAATAAAATATTTTTATACTTCATCTCTATGGAGATCAATTATCTGATATAACTAAGGAGTGTCACACAAACAAGTGGTTACATCAGTCTTCTTAAGATGTTTAGCTTTAATGGTACAGATCATACACTTCAAGATTCATCATGAATAAACCATCACATAATAGAGGTTTAATCAAAAACCATATTCTCATGATCATCCGAACAACTATTGTTTAAAACTTATAAGAATATCCATCACGCAACCTGTAGGATAATGCATTATGTAACTCTGAAGCAAAATAACTATTATTTAAGTTCTAGGATAAATCTTGAAGGTAAACTAAAGACATGACTTTGATGGTCTTTGAGCAGCGATCCCATCACCATTCCCGACTTGTATCATGACTTCATTTCTTGTCTCCTTGTGAGCTCCCTGTAGTACCTGTATCGGTTTGCAAAATGAGAGCAACCGATCAGTATCAAATACTCATGACATACAATTTTTTACAAGCATAATAACATTAACTTTGTATAACGATTATACCTTTACTGGAAGACAATTCTTCTTATCCGCCAAATACTTCTTGCAATTACGCTTCTAGTGTCCCTTCTGCTTGCAGTAGAAACAGTAAGTCTCTTTAAAGGTTCCACCCTTGTTCTTCTTCTGAGACTCGGTCTTACTGGCTTCAGTAGATTTCTTCTTCTTGGACTTGCCATTCTTTTTGATACTGGTTGTCTTGTTGATCATCAACACTATCCTGTTCTTCTGCATTCCTGCTTCCACAATTTTGAGCATAGCAAACAACTCGTTTGCACTTTTATCCATCCCATTCATGTTGTAATTCATGATAAAGCCATCGTATAAGATGGGGGGAGTGAAGAAAGCACACTATATGTACTGAGTATTGGCGGAATTCCAAATTCTAGAGAAGCCAGTCTATCAAAATAGCCAGCAAGCTTCACTATATGCTCACTCATTGAGGAACCCTATTTTATCTTGCATTCAATCAAGGCCTTGGTTAATTCAAAACATCGATCCTTTTGCCTGCTTCTTTTATAGAACTTCCAGTGACCCAATTATGAATTGAGTAGTGGACCGTTCAAAACATTTCTGTAGTTCATGATCCATGCAAGTCAACATGAGGCACTGGACTGAATCGTAGTCATCACTACGAGTAGTGTAAGTTGCAACTTATTCTAGTGTTGCATCCTTTCCAGGAGCATCACCTAGGGGCTGATCCAGCACATACTCCTTAACACTCCTGAGAATAAATCTCAGGTTCCAGATCCAATCCGCATAGTTTCCACCATTAGCAGCCAACTTTTCTTTCTCTAACATAGGGACTAAGTTGAACATATTGTGAGCCATTGATCTATAATGATAACACAAAATACATTTAGAAATTTATTCATAATTAATGTTGCACTAGTGTTTAACAAATCTTTAATATAAAGTGCACTCCCACTCAAATCAATATCTCTCATAATTGAAAGTAAGTGATTCAAGACCCTAATCTCATTCACACCTATGGATGGTAGCATCTCATATGATGTGAATTTCAACCGGTATGCCATCCTTTGCCAATCATATCTCCATACGATTCTTGTTCATCTTTCAATGCTTCATGCTCCAAGCTCAGAACTTTTCTACTAGAACTTAAAGGCAATCGAGTGTTTCTGTTGTGAAGTCCTACCTCACCAGCCTGACACTTCACTTCTCGTTTGTACTCATGGTAGCATGTACTACTTTGAAAGTCCACATGTTATAAACGGTGGCAACACTAGGAAGAGCACCTTTTAACTTGATATTTACTGTGAGAGATCACCCTAATTATTGACTAATGCACAATCAAAGGGTGCAAACAACAAAGGGATAAACATCTGAGGCAGTTCATAAAAGAATGATATGGTAAAGCCCTGGGCACCGGGAATCTCCGTGATCGTCTTCAATCTCCGGTTGAAGTGTCGTGATGGACACTATTTTGTTGTCATGGCATTCATTTCAAAAATGTTATCCTGGCGGCAATTTCAGTAACATTGTCGTGGTGACCGTTTCAGAAAACTTCATGGTGGCACCATATTTAGAAATTCCGTCATGGCACAAAATTATAGCTCCTCGTCCCACGCCAAGTACACCTTCTCCACGTCAGGGTGCTCCATGTACGGTTTGTCACCTGTAACCCGTAGGCTATCTCTATAGTATTTACATTAACGTGGCAATCTCGTGGCTCCATCCATCTTGCTGTGACGCGTAGGCCACTTAACATTACAACATATAACCATATCATACATAAACTCATTATCATGACAAAGGCTATACCACATTATATGCATAACATGCAAAACCAAGTTAGACATCCTCTAATTGGTTTTAGAAAAAAATTAGTTACGCGGCTAACCAGTTTAAAAAGGTAATACTAGCTACCTACATCCATAATTATGGCGATGATTCTTGATGCTAGATTAAGTTTCGGGGTGTGTGAAAGAAGAGACTTATTTAAAAATCTCTAGCCCCACACTAAACTTCGGCAAATACGTCTGGCCCTCGTGAAGATCATCCATCTTCAGCACCCTCTTGTGTACGTGCAGTTCACTATTCTCAACTATGGTGAAGCCCAAGGAACTATCAGGAGATCATCGATGGCCAGAGCCGATCAATTGCCAGAGCCTTTTGAAAAGCGACACCATGCCATCGATGAATTGAACCGAAGCAACACTTGAGGAAGCATATCAAGAACATCAAACCTCAGAATCACATGTGATCTAGATTGCAACCTGCACCTACTCATATAACTGCTCATGATGCCATTATTGGGAAACGTAGTAGAAAACAAAAAAATCTGCGGCTGCGATCACCCAATATCAATATGAAGATGCATAAAGGATTGGAATCACGATCGTTACCGTCACCGAGTTTTAGCGGAATAAGAACATATCGGTGTAGATCATTCGTGGAGTTCCTCGAACCATTGATGAACGATCACTCGTACTGCTCATGAACAGTCCCTCGAACTGAAGACCGAAAGCATGACCTCTCTACTAGGTTGTGAGCATGCGGCCTTCATGATCTGGCAACATTTCGCCGCCCAGAGGAAATCGTCGCCGGAGAATTAGAGAGAGGAGATTAGAACCACGCAGGACTTCTAATTATGAGGACAAGAGGATTAGCCTAGCTCTAATTAGTCAACTAGGACCAACTAGATTTAGAACTAGAAGAACTAGAGGAGGCTCCAAAACTTGTTTATCGGATAGAGCAAAAACCCCGAGGAGGGAAAGACCCTCCTTGGGGAGATGGCAAGGGGGCGCCACTTCCTTATGGGCCCTTGTGGCCCATAATCCCTTCCACCTCTTGGCCTTTTAAGGCCCATTAATATTTAAATTAAATATAAAATTTTCTAAATACTTCTTCAGCGTTATATATATGTATATTAACATCTCTGGGAAAAAAATTCACCTATATATAATATATGATAATACCCGGTATTACCCGATATTCACTGAAACCCTTCCGGTGACCCCGAAAGGCTTCTAGATCCTCTTGGAACTATTACAAATATTCATGACACAATTACACAAATACATTCTCATGAATCTTGTCCTATTAACACTCAGAAGATCATGATTTCCTTAAGCTTGGCACTCTGTAGGTTCGATAACTCATAGACATGGTCGAAATCGTTTGTTCAATGACTGGTAGTGGGACTGTGGATGTCCATATCGATCCCTATGAGCACATGAATGATATTCGAGTGAACTTTTGGTTATCATGTGATGTTCCCTTTGCTTCGTCATACTTCACAAAACCTGGGATGCATCGGTATCCTCCTGAGTCGTCACTATGCTCATTATAC
This sequence comes from Triticum dicoccoides, assembly GCF_002162155.2. Taxonomy (NCBI): domain Eukaryota; kingdom Viridiplantae; phylum Streptophyta; class Magnoliopsida; order Poales; family Poaceae; genus Triticum; species Triticum dicoccoides. The sequence goes on from NC_041382.1 coordinate 160,344,461, forward strand.
CAAAATCCCCTTTACTTTGTTCTTCTTTCTTGTTATTGTGTTCTGGCATCCCTGTGATGAAGTCACCTATGTCTGGCCAGACTATGATTTATGCCGTGACACCGAAAGGGCCCTAAGAATATCTCTTCATCATCGAAGGAGAAAATCTCACTCTTGAACTATCCGACCACTTTGTCGGCGTTCTGGGAACGGGGGTCCCTAGACTTGCCCGCCTGCGGCCTGCGGCGTGGCTCAAAGGGGGCCCCAGCACGGCCCGTCTTCATTAACACAGACCCAAGACCCTCGCGAGGGGCCAAGCCTCGTGGGGCGGACGACGCGGAGCTTCCTGAGGCACGGCCTCATCAGGCTGGCTCGCGAGGAGGCGGAGAGATCAAGGCGGGGTACCTCACGAGGTGCCCGTGACGCAAGCCATGACGACCAAAGGCGCCAGGCGGGCGCCAGCCGTGCAGTGTCCTCCTTTCCTCTTTGGTGCAAAGGGAGCAAGCGCAGGCGAGAGCATCAAGCAAAGGCACCCGTTTCGGTGCAACGAGACCAAGACCAGTCCAACGGCAGGGAAGAAGTCATTGTGGAGCCCAAGCCAGCGTCACCAACAGAGCCTTTGGCAGGCGAGGACCAACTTTAGTCAGGATAAGTGTACCAGATGTTCCCCTTCAAAATGGCCAATTGTTGGCGCCCTTCCCGCTCAATATTTGGGAAGAGGCCCAGGGCCTTTGCCTATAAATAGGACTAGCCACCCCCAGGGTAGAGAGGGTTGGAGATCGATCAGAGAGAGAATCGAGAAGAGAGAGAGAGCGAGAAGGGTGACTGAACTCCTCCTAGCAGTTCGTCCCCCCCAGCCAAGAACAGACCCTCGCGAGGCTGTTCTTCCTTGTATTGCTCATCATCATCAGCCCAAGAGGCAATCCACCACACCACACACTAGAGTAGGGTATTACACCACAACGGTGGCCCGAACCAGTATAAACCCTGTGTCTCTTGTGCTGTTCTTTCCATAGCTTAGATCTTAGCAAGGCGGAGGGGTGCAGGTAGGTAGGAGGCGAAATCTCTGCGCGCACCCCAGTGTTCGAACCTTAAGGGTCCGCCGGAACCCAAAATCCGACATTTGGCGCGCCAGGTAGGGGTGCGCCGGAATCCACCTTCTACCACTTCGTGCCCCGTCGCGTCGTCATCACCATGTCCGGCGACCAGGCGGGCAACCCAGATCCATGGGCGGCGTGGCCCGCCCGCGTAGAGCCGCTCGCCTCGGGCGACCCCGTGCCCCAGGTAGCTCGCAGTCCACAGGGCGCTGCGGGCCGCGGGTGATGCGGACAGGCTTCGACAGCTCTCACACCGCGGCAGGCGCGGTCGGCAGCAAGGGCCTCCAATCACGCCGCGACCACGACACTGTACACCCGCCGGGAGCAGGCGAACTCGAGGGCCACGCTCACGGTGGCCCGAGAGCTGCTGCAGTGCAGGCTGCTGGAGGGCGGCCGCGACGTGCTGCTGGAGCGGGTGGCAGAGCTCCTGGGATTCGCCGCCTCGGGGGCTCACCCCTTCTGCACCCAGCTCTCATCTCAAGCCCAGGGTGGCCCGCGCGGGGGCTCCACACGCGCCCGCGGTCTCCAAGGCTACTCCAACACCAGCGAAGCTGTCAGCACCGGACCGGCGGCGGCACTGCCCCCGCTCCCGGTCCGCGAAGAAGAAGGACTCGATGCGACCCACAGCCCCAGTGGACAGCCGCGCTACCACCCCATGGTGGGCGCGTCAAGCAGAGCTGCGTGGCACGCGGAGCACTATGACATGGCCTTCGGGATGACGGCGCCAGAAGAATACGTGCCCCTCATTATGGACCAAGGACACCCTCACGAGGGCGAACAAGGCTCTCTCCTCAGCCCAAGCTGGGGGGACGAGGCGCCAGAAGCTGAGCCCTTCCAGGAGTCCCGGGATCGTCCACTGGCCACGCTGGATGCAACGATTATCGGGTACCGCTAATTCCTCAGGAGCAGGCATACGCTAATCATGGATTGCAGGAGGTGCAGGTCGCCACAGCGAGCAGCTGCCCCGCTCCCATAGTCTCCTACCCCTCGGGAGGAGGGCGCAGGGGGCTGCAGGAGAGGGGCCGAGATCTGACATCACCACCGCGGCGTTCGGAGCAAGGTGTTGTCAGGAGGTAGGCCCTCTGCTGGGGAGGTGCCTCAGGGCCTGCCCCTGGCGGAGGACCGGTGGTCGTCAGGGGAACCGCTGGCGACTGTCGGATTTCGGGTTCCGGCAGACCCTTGAGGTTCGAACACTGGGGTGCGCGCGGAGATTTCGCCTCCTACCTACCTGCACCCCTCCGGCTTGCTAAGGCGTAAGCTATGGAAAGAACAACACAAGAGACACAGGGTTTATACTGGTTCGGGCCACCGTCGTGGTGTAATACCCTACTCCAGTGTGTGGTGTGGTGGATTGCCTCATGGGCTGATGATGATGAACAATACAAGGAAGAACAGCCTCGCGAGGGTCCGTTCTTGGCCGGGGGATGAACCGTTGGGAGGAGTTCAGTCACCCTTCTCTCTCTCTCTACAACTGATGATGCCTCTCTCAAAACCTCTCACCTCTCACCTCTTAACTCTTCGATTCCCCTTTTCCTTTGGGCGGCTAGTCCTATTTATAGAGGACCTGGTCCTCTTCCCAAATATCGAGCGGGAAGGGAGCCAACAATGGTGGGCTAATTTGAAAGGGGACAGCTAGTACCGGCTATCCTGACAAAAGTAGTCTTCGCCTGCACAAAGCTCTGGTGGTGACGCCGTCTTGGGCTCCATGATGACCTCCGTCTTGCAGTCCTCCCAGTCTTGGTCTTGTTGCACCGAAACGGCAACCTTTGCCTGATGCCTCGGTACTCCGCGGTTGCGCTTGCCCCCTTTGCACCAAAGAGGAAAGGAGGACACTGCGCGGGCTGGCACCCGCCTAGCGCCCTTGGTCATCATGGCTTGCGTCACGGGCACCTTGTGAGGTACCCCGACTTGGTATCTCCGCCTCCTCATGAGCCAGCCTGATGAGGCCGTGCCTGAGGAAGCTCCACGTCGTCCGCCCCGCGAGGCTTGGCTCCTCGCGAGGGTCTTGGGTTTGTGTTGGTGAATATGGGCCACGCTGGGCCCCCCTTTGAGCCACGCCGCAGGCCGCAGGCAGGCAAGTCTGGGGACGCCCGTTCCCAGAACACCGACAACGACCGCTCTACCCCATCGGCGGCGTCCTGGTTTCCGGTCTTCGTTGATGGCACTAGAGTGTGGCGCAAGGCGGGGCCCTCGTCTGGTGATATGAAGCAAGGCCGGTACCTGTGAAGAAGGCCCAGTGCCTGTGAAGCTCGCCACCCCGTGACGATCTCACGTAATAATGAGTGGGGCTGTACACACCCCGGAGTCTCAGGGGTGCCGGCCTCAGGCCCTGGGGCTCCCTCCCACGCCCAGTGGCAGCACTTAGCTCCGCGCTGGTGAGAAGATGTCCAAGACTAGATTAGGTGCCGGATGCGGCCTTTTGTCTGCTTTCGTTGCTTTTCCTTTTGGTTGTCGCTTTCCCCCGCTGGATTCAAGTTGGATTCGAATTTGAGATTTACGTGTGTTCGGGAAGGGGTGCTTAGTCTCGTTCGAGCAAATTCTCGCGTTTTGGTTACCACTTCGCCTCAACTGCCTCCCCTCGTGAGCCCCTCGCGAGTCGGGTCAGGCCTAGCTTGCGCGCAGCCCAGACTGCCGCCGCCGCGTCCTCTCAGGAGGGTGTTTTACTGCAGATCCTACGGATTCAATCAGGGAACACTCGGGACACCACAGCTTCCCACAGGCTGCCTCAGGGCTAGCACGGGACAAAGTTAAACTAGCCGACCAGCGCGTCGCTTAAGCCAACCACTTGGCGCGGGCGCATGGGCAATGTAGCGTCTGCTAATATGATGAACACAAGTTTTACATGAGGGGCTCCCCCTCCAAAATGCTCTCACAGCCATCAGGCGAAAACCTGAGTTCTATTCATGCAGGGTAAGGAAGAAGGAACGATGCACAATCAGTCGGATAAATCCCCCAATGCGTCCTCAGGAGCACCACCCCGAGCCGTTGCTGGCGTCGCTGAACTCGCCATCGCTGTCCGCGTCGCCGCCAGCGGCGTCAGGGCCGTTCACCACACCACCCTTGTCGACAGCCACGATCACGCCGTCGTCGTCTGAAGCGAAGGCCCTGACAAGGGCATCCACATTGTCTTCCACCTAGTGCGCCAGGTCGTCTCGGACGGCCTGGGGGACTGGGGCGATGGCGGCGTCGAAATGGAAGTGGGGATCCATGTTTCGGAGATGGCTGAAGACGCGAGAAATGGCGCGCCCGAGCAGGGCGTGGCTCCTCTCCTCCACCAACCTGTCAGCCCTGACTGACCGCGCCTCCAGCTGCGTCACCACGTCGGTGAAGAATTGAAGGTTGCCGGCGTAGTTGACTGCGTGCGGCTCACCAACAGCCGCCTCGCAGATGTTGCCCAAGGCTGTATTGCCTCTCCCGGAGCATGGTGAGCATGGGGCCGTGCTCATGGTCCAAGGTCCGCCGCTGACGTATCTCCTCCGCATTCTGGCGCACAATGACCTCAGCCTCCTCCACCTGCTGGCGAAGAAGGAGCACCTTGGCCTGGGAGGTGGTTGACTCCCCTTGCGCAACCTCAAGTGCGGCCCGAAAAGCATCGGCCCGCCGCGTTGCTTCCTCCATCTTGTCCCTCAAGGCAGCAGTCCTACCTTCAGCCTCGGCCCGGATCAACTCCAGCCTCTCCTTGAACTCGTGCTCGAGGTTCAAGCGCGCCATCGCCACTCGACGTCCGACCTCCTCCAGGACACAGGCTTCCCGTGCAGCGACATCATCCTCCGCCTGCGTCACCAAGCGCTCCCTCGTCTCCAGACGCTCGTACTCGCGGGTACGTTCAGCGGCTTCCAGTGTCAGCGCCTCCTCATGCTTCTGGAGCTCTGCTGGGTCGCCATAGGCTACCTTCATCGACGCGAGGGCTGCCTCGCGCAGCTCCACTTGCTCCTCCAATGAGTGGCACCAGGCCAGGAGCTCCCGAGCCCGCTCCTTCGTTGCCTCTCGCCGCCGGTCAGCTTCCCGGGCCTCCTCAGCGGCCCAAGATCGGGCCTCCCGAGAGGCCACCAGCGACGCCTTGGCCTCTGCGTCGTCAAGATCGCGCTGACGGCGCGCAAGGGTGATGGCGCCCTCCAGCTCACGCCTCTCTGCAGCCAGGCGCAGGCCCTCGGCCTCAAGGCGCGTGTCTTCATCAGCAAGCTCCTCACCAAGCAGGCTCACCGTGTCAGCCGCCCTTAGAAGGAATCCTTGGAGAAGAGCGCGACGCTCCCGGGCGCGCTCGAGCACGTCTTCCACACCATCATCTGCCCCGAGCAAGCGCCGGGGGCTACGAATCAGCACTCCCCCTTTGGGCAGGGGGCTGGGGGCTAGCACCCTCGTGACGGTCGGGCACGCCACGCCAGAAGCCCGGCCTGGAGCCAGCCCATCCCCAGATGAAGAGCGCAGGGAGTGCCTCAGCCAATCGCAGTCCACGACCAGGCGAGAAGCCCACGGCAGGCTGGCTATGCCACGAGAAGGCCCGCGCAGGAGGATCGCGAGGTGCGCAGGGCCACGATGCGCCTCGGGGCGGTTCGCCTCTCCGATCGCCCTCACCACAAGGGCTCTGCTGCTCGGAGCGTTTGAGGACGGTGGAGGGGGCGAAGCCAAGGGGGACGGCACCTCAGCCGTCTCCGCGAGCTCGGCTGGAAGGGGCCTGTGAAGCAAGGATCAGTAAAAGCAACAGAAGGATCGGGAGCCGGGAAAGGAGAAGGCTTACTCATCAGTGGCGAAGTACTTCCTACGCTTCAGCAGGCAACAAGGGTAATCGTCGCCCAGGGCCTCCCTTCTCTTCCGGAGGGCCTCAAAGTCCACGCGGAAGCGGCCCAAGAGTTGAGCGCAGGGATCAACCTGCGACGAAGATGGAGCGTCAAGGCGGTCCGCGTCAGGGGCGCCTACCTGATGCGCGCGGCCAATTGCCTCGCCAAGAGAAGCGGCTGGAGCCTCAGGGGCCTCAGTCACAGGCTCTGAGGGCAGCTGCTTGCCACCCTCAGCCTCAGTGGCATGGGCCCCAAGAGCTGCTCCCTCATGAGCATCGCCCGGCGCTGTCACCCCGCTGGGAGACCCCTCGGCCTCTGGCGCCTCATGCCTCCCTGCTCCGCCACTTGAGGAAGAGTCGCCTTGGCCGACTGGAAGGGCAGTCACCATCACTGGGTTATCACGAGGCCCGTGGAGGCCGGCGGGGCGCGGCCCCCACTCATCAAAGATAGGGATCTGATTCACAAAATCGCCCCTACTCTGGCAGAGGTACAGCAAGGCCCCGCCCTGCTGGATGCTGCCAGGGTTGGGGTCCCCAGTCAGGGTCAAGAGCGCTGTCCTCAACACTTTAGGCGTCAGGTCCTCTTCCTGGAGCCTCATACGATCATCGCGCCCGCTGAAGGCCCACATCCGGCGGGAGTGGCGTTGGAGAGGAGCAACACGGCGTAGCAGGAACTCCTTCACCACCTTGGGTGCTGTCACGCCAAGCGACCTCAAGAACGCGAAGCGGTGCCAGACGAAGACGAGCCGGGGGCTCTCAAGCGTCTCCTGGCCCCAGCCCGAATTGGGGATAGCAGGCAAAGTTGGCTCTGATAGCAGGGGGCTGGGCACCCCTGCATCCACATACAGCCACCGCTCGCGGAACCCAGCCGCGGGCAGAGGGAGCTTGAAGTCAATCCCAGAGGCCGCTGTCTCAGACGCGGCAACGAAGCTCACGCGCGCCCTGCATTGGGTAGGGTTGACAAGGCGCAGCGAGAAGAAGTGGCGCAACAAGGCAACCGAAGGAAGGATGCCCATCATAGCCTCGCAAACAAAGGCGAAGACCGAAAGGAGGGTGATGGATTCAGGACCCAGATGCATCATGTGGATCTGATAGTGGGAAAGCACGGCATTGAAGAAATCAGAAAAGGGAGGAACCAGACCCGCCCACAGGGCGTCGGCAAAATACGGGACCTCGGTGACTATCCTGTCGATGGAGAAGTGGGACGCGGGCCAGGCCGTCGTCCTCCCGCATTCATTGAAGATAATGGCCAGAGCCGAGCTGACCTTTCCCAAGCCCTCGGTGGGGGCCGCGAACGGCGGCGGGCAAGGCGGAGGCACGGGTTTCTTCCCTCTTCCCTTCTTCGTCGGAGCCATGGCGATCGGAAGGGGGGGGGAAGGTTCGAGATTGGGTTGAAAACAGAAGCTGGAGTTCGAGCGGAGGAAGGATAGAGGGCGCTCGAGCAACAGAAAGGGGAGCGGCTGTGTACGACTACGAGTTCGCCTATCATGGCGCAAAATAAGGGGGGCGTGGGGGAACAGTGCCGCCCACGTCCAATCAACCGCCACGCGGTGCCCAAGGCCGCAGGCTGTTAGGGCCCGTGGCGCTTCGCTCTTGCCCTTCCGCCTCCCTGCACGACCAAGTCCGGGCGCGCCTTGGGCCCGGGGGCTACTGTCGGTGTTCTGGGAACGGGGGTCCCCAGACTTGCCTGCCTGCGGCCTGCGGCATGGCTCAAAGGGGGGCCCAGCATGGCCCATCTTCATCAACACAGACCCAAGACCCTCGCGAGGGGCCAAGCCTCGCGAGGCGGACGACGCGGAGCTTCCTCAAGCACGACCTCATTAGGCTGGCTCGCGAGGAGGCGGAGAGATCAAGGCGGGGTACCTCACGAGGTGCCCGTGATGCAAGCCATGACGACCAAAGGCGCCAGGCGAGCGCCAGCCGCGCAGTGTCCTCCTTTCCTCTTTGGTGCAAAGGGAGCAAGCACAGGCGAGAGCATCAAGCAAAGGCACCCGTTTCGGTGCAACGAGACCAAGACCAGTCCAACGGCAGGGAAGAAGTCATTGTGGAGCCCAAGCCAGCGTCACCAACAGAGCCTTTGGCAGGCGAGGACCAACTTTAGTCAGGATAAGTGTACCAGATGTTCCCCTTCAAAATGGCCAATTGTTGGCGCCCTTCCCGCTCAATATTTGGGAAGAGGCCCAGGGCCTTTGCCTATAAATAGGACTAGCCACCCCCAGGGTAGAGAGGGTTGGAGATCGATCAGAGAGAGAATCGAGAAGAGAGAGAGAGCAAGAAGGGTGACTGAACTCCTCCTAGCAGTTCGTCCCCCCCGGCCAAGAACAAACCCTCACGAGGCTGTTCTTCCTTGTATTGCTCATCATCATCAGCCCAAGAGGCAATCCACCACACCACACACTAGAGTAGGGTATTACACCACAATGGTGGCCCGAACCAGTATAAACCCTGTGTCTCTTGTGATGTTCTTTCCATAGCTTAGATCTTAGCAAGGCGGAGGGGTGCAGGTAGGTAGGAGGCGAAATCTCCGCGCGCACCCCAGTGTTCAAACCTCAAGGGTCCGCCGGAACCCGAAATCCGACACACTTGTCAAACTTTCTGATGAACCCGTAAGTTGTCTTTATGATCATCGTGTTATAGGTGAAGTTTGAGCAACCCCAAAGCCCACCGTACAGTAAGAAGTGACCACAATACTCTCATGTTCTAAGGAGAAATATCACATGTTAACATTCTGTGTTATTACAATTGAATGCAGACGATATTAACTCAATTCATAACAAACAAGATTGGGTCAATTCAATATGATCATTCTTCTAACATCATAATCTCAATGTTGTTTTAGGACTATCATTATACTTAACGATATCTTAAGATTCAGAAAACGTGATCAACAAAAACACTTGTGCTAGTGCCAGAGGAAAGACTAGGAACCTTTTATTTAAACGTTTATCATTCCACACATGCATATGAGTTTTCCACTGAATCGCATATTTCGGGATCATAGCAGTAGTAGCATGAAATATAAAATCTATAATTATGAATATGGAAATATAATAATATGAATATTATTTTCTCTAGGGATATTTCCAACACTTAGTGGGACCCTCTTTGGTAGGTCCTTTCATCTGCCCTGGGCTGCGATGATCATGCTTGGGATTTTGTGTTGCGAACGGACGTGATGGTATTTTCTGCAGTGAAGGATAGCCACGTGTACGGGTGTGTCCCATGTTAATCACGCTCCTGACTGGGTTATATATAGGGATGATTTACCACCATGCACAATAATACGTCTCCAACGTATCTATAATTTCTGATTCCATGTTGATCAGTCATTTTATAGCATTATATTATCATTCTTGGATGTTTTACAATCATTTTATAGCATCTTTATATCATTTTTTGGGACTAACCTATTGACATAGTGCCCAGTTCTAGTTGTTGTTTTTTGCTTGTTTTTACTTCGCAGAAAATCAATACCAAATGGAGTCCAAATGCAGTGAAACTTTTTGGAGATTTTATCTGGACCAGAGGACACAAGTTGGGCCAAGGAAGTACCAGAGGGGGGCTCCGACGGGGGCACAACCCACCTGGGCGCTCCTAGGCGCGCCCTGGTAGGTTGTGCCCACCTCGGCCGCCTCCCGCACCGCCTCTTTGCTCCATAAATACCCCGAAAATCCAAAAACCATAGGATAGTCGAAAAAACACAATTCCAGCCGCCGCAAGTTCCTGAAACCACAGATCCAATCTAGACACCATCACGGAGGGGTTCATCATCCTCATTGGTGCCTCTCCGATGATGCGTGAGTAGTTCATTGTAGACCTACGGGACCGTAGTTAGTAGCTATATGGCTTCGTCGCTCTCTTTTAATTCTCAATATAATGGTCTCTTGGAGATCTATTTGATGTAACTCTTTTTGCGGTGTGTTTGTTGGAATCCGATAAACTTTGAGTTTATGATCAAATCTATTTTATCCATGAAAGTTAGTTGAGTTTTGATCTCTTATATGCATGATTGCTTATAGCCTCATATTTCTTCTTCGAATCTTTGGTTTAGTCAGGCCGACTAGATCGATTTTTCTTGCCATGGGAAGAGGTGCTTTGTAATGGGTTCGATCTTCGGTGCTGAATCCTAGTGACAGAAGAGGACATGACACGTATGTATCGTTACTATTAAGGATAACAAGATGGGGTCTATTCCAACATGAATAGATCTTGTCTACATCATGTCATCATTCTTATTGCATTGCTCCGTTTCTCCATGAACTTAATACATTAGATGCATGCTGGATAGCGGTCGATGTGTGGAGTAATAGTAGTAGATGCAGGCAGGAGTCGGTCTACTAATCTTGGATGTGATGCCTATATAATGATCATTGCCTGGATATCGTCATAATTATTTGAAGTTCTATCAATTGCCCAACAGTAATTTGTTTACACGCCGTATGCTATTTTTCTCGAGAGAAGCCACTAGTGAAATCTACGGCCCCCGGGTCTCTTCTTTATCATATTTGCCTTCGAGATCTATTTTTATTCGATTTTATTTTCAGATCTATTAATCCAAAAACCCAAAAATACCTTGCTGCAATTTTTTCTTATTTATTTTATTTCGCGTTCCCGCGAGATCTATTTATCCAATCTACTACAGTTTTATCTATCTTTTTACCCGCGAGGCATTGACAACCCCTCTTTTACGTCGGGTTACAAGTATTTGTTCTTTGTGTGTAGGTACCGTTTATATAGTGTTGTGTGGTTCTCCTACTGGTTCTATAACCTTGATCTCATCACTGAGGGAAATACCTACCGTAGTTGTGCTGCATCATCCCTTCCTCTTTGGGGAAATACCGACGTAGTTCAAGCCGCATCAAAAGGAATTTCTGGCGCCGTTGCCGGGAGACATCATTAACATCTATCAGGTTCGTAATCACAAATCTCATCTCCTTGCAGTTTACATTATTTTCCATTTGCCTCTTGTTTTCATCTCCCCCACTTCACAAAAATTTGCCCTTTTTTAACCATAGAACAGTAGGGCAAAAACCCTACTGTGTGTCTTTTTCATTAATATAATAGAGTGGCATAATAGGTAAACATTACAATGGTTGTTGGGGAAGCAACCAGAGAAAAGAAGTACAAAATATAAAGGAAAAAAGAGAAAGAAAGAAGAGAAAGAAATAAATCTATAGGTCTAAATGTTATCAATCCAGGATGACATGCCATCCTTCAGAGATGGTTTAGCTCTCATCATGGTAATCCTGAAAGATCTGATAAAATCATACTTGCATTCATTTATTGAGCAAGGTATCCCATCAAATATCATCCCATTTCTTTGATTCCAAATGCTCCAGCATCCTAATATCACAATTTCCATGAAATATCTAATTTTGTATCTATGATTAGCATCCATGACCATGTTGTGGATGTCCAGGTCAGAATTCCATTCAAAACCAATAGTCCACCAAAAACCTTGACTGAAAGAGCAAGTGAAAAAAAGGTGAGTTATGTCTTCCATATCTTTAGCATTACATCAGACACACGTAGTGGAATCAAGATGCATGCTCTTTCGAGTCAAGAGATCACATGTGTTTATTCTGTCATTTAGCATTAGCCACCAGAAAAATTTATGCTTTGGTAGGCAACATGATTTCCATATCCACTTGAAAGTGTCAGCAGCATCTTCACCCTTCATAAGAAAATCATAAATCTTCTTGGTCATGTTGATATTACTGCCCCAGTTGAAAGTCCAAATATCATGATCATTGTTGTGTCTGATGTTATTTAATTCATCAGAAAGCAAATGTAATTGCTGGTGGGCCTGAGTAGATAGAGGTAGCTGAAATAAACTATATAAATTTTCCAAATCTTTGGTGGCCTTGACAGATATATTTTCCTTATAAGTGAAAGAGTGTAGTTGAGGAAACTTTAGCTTCATAATGTCACCTTTCCATTTGTCCTCCCAAAGCATACTGGTTTCACCAGATTTAATATCACAAGTTGCCATATCTCTGAAATAATCATACATTTTCATGCAATCTTTCCACCAAAAAGAACCTTTGCTTTTTTTTGAATGAGGGGCTCCATTATTTTGATAATGGGCCTCCCAAATTAATTTAACCCAAGGAACATCCATCTTGTTGTAAAACTTGAAAAGGTGCTTGATAAGAAGGGCTATGTTTTGCTCTCTCAAGTTTAGAACTCCAAGACCCCCTTGATTCTTTGGCTTGCATACCATCTGCTAGTTAGCCAAACATTTGCCTCCTTTATTTATATCATTTCCATACCATAGGAAATTTCTGCTTGATTTGTCAACATGATCTAGAATGGTGATATGAACTTTGAGGGAGCACATGGCAAAAATTGGCATTGAGGCAACAACAGAGTTTATATAAGTAAGTCTACAAGAGTGGTTCATGAATCTAGCAACCCCAGATAATCTCTTGTCAATTCTAGATATGACAGGAATGAGATCCTGTATTGAGGGTTTGGTGGTGCCCATGGGTAGTCCTAGGGCAAATGGGAGGCTTTCAATCTTGCATCTAGATGATCTAGCAAGTCTGGTGACATCTTGTTGATCAATATTTATGGGAATCATGGAGGATTTGCTGAAGTTAACAAAAAGACCCGTGGATAGACTAAAAATGTTCAGAAGGTATTTAAGGTGGATGAGCTGGTCTTCATTAGCAGGCATAATCAACAATGTGTCATTAGCATATTGTATGATTGGATAATCTTGTCCATAAGTTTGATTGATAGGTAGAGATAGTTCTCCATTTGACCAGGCAGTATTAATAACTGATTGAAGAACATCTGTAGTAATAACATATAATAATGGGGAATGAGGATCCCCTTGTCTGACTCCTCTTTGGCAGATGATTTCTTCCCAGCCACTCCATTGAGTAAGACAGAAGTAGATGCAAGTTGGAGAATGTTGTTAACCCAGTTGATCCATCTAGGTCCAAAACCTTTGGCTCTTAGCATAGCAATAATGGTTTTGTATTCCACCTTATCAAATGCCTTTTCAAAATCTAATTTGAGTATGATCATGGGCTTTTTTGAATGATGGCATAAGTGGAGATATTCAAAAGCATATCCCAAACAATCCTGTATGTTTCTGCCTTTAATAAATCCATATTGATTCTGATGGATAACTGAAGTAATAATTTTTTGAGCTCTATTAGCCATAAGCTTAGTGATAATTTTTAGGGGAAGACCGACCAGGGAAATATCTCTAAAATCATTCATATTGAGAGGGTTTGCAATCTTTAGAATAAGAGTAATAAAAGCAATGTTGATACTCTGAATGTCACTGTTCCCTTCAATTAAATACCAAATCATAGTATAAATGTCCTGTTTGATAACATTCCAGCATTTTTTCAGAAAAGAACCATTAAAGCCATCTGGTCCATGGGCTCTTTCAGATGGAATATCATTAATCACCTGATCAATCTCATCCATAGTGTAAGGGGCCTCAAGTTCAGATAGGTCTTTGGGCTGAATAAGTTCCTCAAGGTTAAATAACATAGGTGGGTCAATTAATTTGCCCAATCTGTCTTTGAAAGATTTCCAAATGATTGCTGCCTTATGATCATGGTTTGTGATAGTATTTCCATCTTCATCATTGATAGAAGTAATGAAGTTTTTCCTGAAATTTTGGGTAGCCATGGCATGAAAGAAGTCAGTATTTTCATCATCCAGCTTCACACACCTAATTTTAAATATGGATTTCCAATAAATTCTTCTTACTTCCAATAATTTGGTGATGTGCCTCTTCAGAATATTTCTGAAATTAGCTTCCATAGTGCTAAGTACTCTTTGATCTTCAATGCCATCCAGCATAGACACAACATAATTACAAGCAGAAATGTTAGTGTTGAGCTTGGACAAGTTTTTACTCCATCTCTTGAGTCCCATTCTAAGGCATTTGAATCTAGCAGCAATATCTTGAGCAGAGTTTGCCAGCTGATGGTTCTTGTTCCAGCATTGGATAAATGTTTCATAAAAACCATCAAATTCAAACTAGTAGTTTTTAAACCTGAAGATGGAGGATTTAGGAATGTCACTGCCAATCTGTATGTGAATTCGGACATGGTAAGAAGTTACTCTGGTAAGTGGATGGGCTAGAGTGTTTGGGAATGTCACGGTCCAGTTTGCAGAAGTGAATATCCAATCCAGTTTTTCCAATAATGGGGAGTCTTGCATATTACTCCATGTGAAATTTCTTCCTTTTTGGGGGATCTCCACAAGTTGCTGGAGAAGCCTGTTAAACATAAGCATAATATTTGTATCCCCTCCAGGTCTATTTCTATCCTGAGGGCTCCTTATTAAATTAAAATCACCAACCAACATCTAGTGGTCCATCTGTGAAGCATCAATATTATTCAACCAACCAAAGAAATCCACTTTATCTTCATTTTGATAGGGCCCATATATGTTGCTGATATAAAAAATGTGTCCGGATATATTACATGACAACCTGAAAGTGATTTGGTAGGACGATTGACTGACTATAGAACCACTGAATAAGCTGCCATTCCATATAGTAATAAGTTCACCTGACAAGCCTACTGAAGGATTATATGCAAACTGGTTGAATATTCTAGGTGAAAAATTTCTGAGGTAAGCCTGGTCAAATGAATCTCTCTTTGTTTCTTGAATGCAAATGACACCACAATTACTTTCCTCAATCTTTGCTCTCAAATCATCCCATCTAGTTTGAGAGTTTATTCCTCTAACATTCCAATTTAAGATATTCCAATTCCTATTCATTGAAATGTATTGGGAAATATAATCCATAGGGTAATGAATTAATCATACCCACATAAATATGACAATGTGCAATTTTAGGCGAGGAAAATTGTATCCAGTAGTTTCGATAAGAGATCCTACCAATGTTTGACTGTTCATAACATAATTGACCATTCGGCCAACTCAAATTGTGATATAAGAAAAACATGATGATCCATCCAATAAACTGATAGAAAATTTGACCATAACAGAACTGACCATTCAGATAACTAATCATGTAACATAAAAAGGACTTGATGTTCCACCAACGTAAGCAAATATTGTAGTTTAACTCCTTACAAACCAGGTTCATAAATAAAGCAAAAGTAGCATTCTAGGACCAAGGAAAATAAATGTATGGCATAAGGCCAGGTAGGGTCTTTATACAGCAAGACCAACTGAGATAAAATCTATAATTATTCATAATCCATTGAGGCCTTCAGTTTCTCTCCAGGGACCTCCTCAGGAGGTATCTGACACTACTTGGTGGCGCTAGCTTGGATGGTGTCGAGTGGTAGTTCAGGCGAAGGATGGGCAGAGGGATCCACAATCTCATATTCAAATTCTGCATTCAGGTTCTTCTGGCACTTGCCTATGTTCTTAGCCTTGATTGCAGAAGCTTCATTCTTAAACCCCACACTCAGTCCAGCAAGACAATGGCTGTGTCGAATATCGTTAACATCCAACGGGGCATTGTTCTTCTTCCTTTTATTGATAGCTGGAGAGGTAACGGCAATAAGCATTGGATCTGCCAGCTCAAGTGGTGGCCCATCAACAGGAGAACTTTGGTTGCTGCCATGAAGTCGAGCATAGTTGGAGATGGAACTTGCTTAGAGTTTTGCATGCTAGAAGATTCAGAAAGTTCAGACATTTCAGGAAGTTTAGTTAACATCACTGATGATTTAATAGGCTCCTGAGGGAGAACAGTAGTGACAGTCATCAGGCACTTCTTGACAGGTCCATGATCATCCTCCACACAAAGTATCTGACATCTGGTACTAACCACATCAGAGCTTGAGAGCTGATCAATAATGACAGGAGCAATAGCCATAATTTTTGACATCATGTCATGCATTGCAATGAAAGCATCAACGCCTTCGACTACAGGCTGGAGAGGTTGGTTCTACTGAGCAACTTCAGGGCTTTGTGGGGGAGTGTGAACCATAGGGATGTCCTCATTGTTATCAGCAGGAGCATGATGGGCAGCTGGTGTAGCCTGATGGTTTGCATGAGCATGGAAATCAGCGTCATGCCAAATTCCTCCAAATGGAGCAAGTGGCATAGGGTGCATCACACTATCAGGAGGGATCGGATCTCCATACCCTCCCATAGCTCCAAGAAGATCAGATTGCAGAATGTAAACAACACTAGTCCAGGACTGCCCATGACCAAAGTCATCTAAACTCTCACAAATAACATGACTAACAGGAATATCCAACAGATCAGGAACTCTAACTTTGACCAGAATACGTGCTCTATTTGACATGTCTCAGTTCCAAACAAAGAACTTAGCAAAACCACTGACACTCTCTAACTTTATCAGGTCTCCAAGCCTCAAATGGGTAGTTCACCATCATAATCCAAGCATCGTGTGAGAAGGTGCAGTCTCTGTGATTAATAGCTCTGTCATGATGAATAACTCTGAGGATCGAGTCCCGAACGAAGGAAGGGCTGTTGGCGATGACGGTGTCGATGTCGCAGGCTTGCTGAAACCTGACGAAGGCAGCCACCATCCTGCACCTAGATATCTCCGCAATACGAAAACCACGCTCGTGGTGAAGGAAGTGACGTATGAGCATGGCATCCATATCGAACTGGTTAGGATCCGGTGGAGGAGCAAGGGAGATGATGGCCCAGTCCCCAGATTGGACCAAAGGCTCGCCAAGGAAGTGGTAGGTACGACGTCGATGATTGCCGTCAGCTTCCATGATGGCAGTGCCAGGAGGGAGCAGAGGAAGCGGGTCACTTGGGTAGGTGGCCATGGAATTGGAGGAAGATGATGAGGTGGTGGAGAACAATGGCGGGGCAAAGGAGGGACGAGCCAGCGAACAGGGGGTTTGGCAGGTTGGGCGGTCGAATAGAGGAGGGGGTGGTGTTTTGGGGAGACGAGTCATCACGCGGGTTAAGGGTTTCAGGTAATGGGTAGGTAGGTAGGTGGGATTTGACCTGATATACGGGAGGATTGCGTTGGGAGTTGTAACATAAACGAGATATATGGCCATATCGATAACAACTACGGCATCGGAATTGATTTTTGCAATCAGCACAGAGGTGGCCAGGTGGTAAACATTTCCCACATAGGGATAAATGCTGAGAAATATGATGATAAGAACTGACATTGGGGGGGGGGGCTTGGGCTACGTGATTGGACCGACTTGGGTTTGATAGTGGTTGTTGGGCCGAGATCTGCATAGGGCGGTCGCTGTTGTGGGTTTGGTTGGTGGGTTGATGGGCCAGGTTAGGAGAGATAGGGATAGAATTTTGAAACGTAACCATCGTGCCCGAATTTGGCTCGTGATCCGAGATGGATGCGGGATTGTGGGTGATAGCTGGGGTATGGCACGTCATTGGCGGAGGAGGTGGACGGCGGCCAACTGGAACGGAGTTTGCACCGGTGAGCATACGTCGAGGAGATCTGGCAACCATGGTCCATTCATGATCAATCTCGTAGAGCCATGAGTTGTATTCTCTGATCCAAGCAGGACCACCAAAACCCCATAGATGGAAATAACAAGAGAAACTGGGGCACTTAAATGATCTAAGTTGGTAGATCATAAATCAAACCGCCTTAGAAATCACAGAAAATTTAAAAACTAGACCACGTAGATGGCAGACATGAAGGCCAGATGGAGATCCACCAACACATGCCTCAAGCGCAAGGCTAACATGCTCAACATTGAGGGGAAAGGTGGAGTGGCTAAAGGAGACAACAAGATGAAAATCATCACTAGGATTGAGACAATGAACATGAGTGGAGAACCTTTCTTTGACCATGTTAGCAAAACCCACACTCGGGGAGAGATCCAGGAGGGGAGGAACCATCTTGACCGAAGAGTATCATGAGGAAGGAGAGCCATTGATCGCCGGTGGAGTCGCCCTTGGAGTCGCCTTGGAGGGGGAGGTGGGAGAGCCATCTGTTCCTGCCACAAAAGTGCCTCCTTTTTCGTTCGCCGTTTTCTCATCAGATCTGTTTTTGTGTGCGATCTTATTTGCGTAGTCTCGATGACTCAACAAAATACCAAGTTGTGTGATTTTTCTAATACCAATAATAATGATTTTATTATCACTCCAATTGCTCCTTAACACATTTTGTTGAATCTTGTGATATTAATGCCGTTTTGTTGAATCTTATTATGAAAGATCAATTTTCCGGTACTCCTAATGAGGATGCCACGTCCCATCTTAACACATTCGTAGAATTATGCAATATGCAAAAAAAGATGTGGACAATGATATTGTGAAGTTGAAATTATACCCGTTTTCTTTGCGAGATCGTGCAAAAATTTGGTTTCTTCTTCGCCTCGCAATAGTATCGATTCTTGGGATAAGAGCAAAGATGCTTTTATTACTAAGTATTTTCCGCCCGCGAAAATTGTTTTCCTTAGAACCAAAATTATGAATTTTAAGCAACTTGAGCATGAACATGTTGGGCAATCTTGGGAAAGAATGAAATTGATGCTAAGAACTTGTCCTACTCATGGTTTAAATCTTTGGATGATCATACGAAAATTTTATGCGGGATTGAATTTTGTTTCTAGAAATCTTTTAGATTCCGCCGTGGGTAGTACTTCTATGGAAATTACTTTGGGTGAAGCTACTAAATTGCTTGATAATATTATGGCACATTATTCATAATGGTATACCGAAAGAGCTCCTACTAGTAAAAAGGTTAATTCGGTTGAGGAAATAAATTCTTTGAGTGAAAAAGTTGATGCTCTTATGAAGTTGGCTGGTAATAAAAATGCTCCTATCGATCTTAATGATGTGCCTTTGTCTACTTTGATTGATTAAAATAGTGATCCCGTAGATGTGAATTTTGTCTCGCAAAACAATTTTAATAACAATGCTTCTAGAGGTAATTTTAATCCTAGACCTTTTCTGGGAAATTCCTCTAATAATTATGGTAATTCCTATGGTAATTCTTATAATATTAATAATAATAATAATAGGAACACCTCTGATCTTGAGAATAATATTAAATAATTTCTCAATGCTCAAAAAGTTTTCAACAATACGGTAGAAGAAAAGTTGAGTAAGATTGATGATATGTCTGGAAGAATTGATAGAATTTCTCATGATGTAGAAAATCTCAAGATGAAAATTTTTGTGTGTAAGGTTGAGGAATCAATTAAAGCTTTATATGTTTCTATGGATGAAAGTAAGAAAAGAACCGCTATGCTTAGAGCTAAAAGAGAATTTTTAGAAAGAGCATTTTCTAGCGATTGCTTTCATAAAAATGATGAAGATCTTAAAATGATTGGTGTTTCTTCTATTGACTCCTTGTTTAGTAAAATTAAAATTGATGATAAAAGGACTGAAGAAGATTCAACTTTAGTTAGAAGGCATCCCGATAATTTGGAGGGTGAAAATCTTGTTGAGAAAAATGATAAAAGTGGGTTGGGAGAGGTCAAAACTTTATCTAGTGATGTGCCCACGCTTTTGGTCTACAAAGACTTTAATTATGATAATTTTTTTGATTGATTGTATTTCTTTGTTGCAATCCATGATAAATTCACCCCATGCTTATGAAAAAAATAAAGCTTTTACTAAACATATTGTTGATGCTATGATGAAAGCTTTGGAAGAAAAGTTGGAATTAGAGATTTCAATCCCTCGAAAATTACATGATGAATGGGAACCCACAATTAAAGTCAAGATCAAAACTTATGAGTGCTTTGCTTTATGTGACTTGGGTGCTAGTGTTTCCCCAATTCCAAAATATTTATGTGATGTGCTTGGTCTCACCAATATTGCAGAGTGTTCTTTAAATTTGCACTTGGCGGATTCTACCATTAAAAAGCTGATGGGAAGAATTAATGATGTTCTTATTCTGGCAAATAGGAATTATGTGCCCATATATTTTATTATTCCTGATATTGATTACAATCCATCTTGTCCAATTATACTTGGTAGACCATTTTTACGTACCATTGGCGCCGCGATTGATATGAAAGAGGGCAATATTAAATTTCAATTTACACTATGGAAGGGTATGGAACACTTCCCTAGAACAAGAATTAATACATCATATGAATCAATCATGATGATATCTTATGGATCTAGAACTAAAGATGACAATACTTAGATCTTTGTGTTATGCCTAGCTAGGGGCATAAAATGATAGCGCTTGTTGGGAGGCAACCCGATGAATAAATTTGTTTTTGTCTTTTTCTTTCCGTCCTTGAGTGTTTGCACAATTATGCTACTGTTATGGTTGTGTTTTCTATGTTTAATTAGTGTTTGTGCCAAAAAAACCTTTGGGATCATGTTGGGTAATAGTTGATTTGATCTTGTTGAAAAATAGAAACTTTTGCACCCAGTAAAACAATTTTAGTTTCTAACAGAAGCGCGATAAAATCCTAATTTTTTACACAAGATTTACATACAAATTTCTCACGTTGTCCTAATTTTTAAGAATATTTGGAGTTACAGAAGTATACAAAGTTTTCAGATAGCTACAGACTATTATGTTTTTGACAGATTCCTGTTTTCTTTGCGTTGTGTGCTTATTTTGATAAATCTATGGTTTGTATTGGAGGGTATAAGTCATGGTAAAGTAGGACTATAGTAGATATAATGCAAAAATAAAATATGAATGGGTTTGCAACAGTACTTAGAATAGTGATTTGCTTTGTTATACTAACGGATCTCCCGATGGTTTGTTGAGTTTTGTGTGATTGAAGTTTTCAAGTTTTGGGTGAGATCATGATGGATGAGGGAATAAGGAGTAAGAAGAGCCTAAGATTGGGGATGCCCCTTGGAATCCCAATATATTATCTAAAATAGGAACAAGCAACTAAGCTTGGGGATGCCCCCGAGTGGCATCCCCTCTTTCTTCTAACGACCATCGATATTTTACTTGGAGCTATATTTTTATTCGTCACATATCATGAGTTTTGCTTGGAGCGTCTTGTATTATATGAGTCTTTGCTTGTTTTGCTTTCTAGTTGTAGTCAATTATCCTTGCTGAACACACCTATTTGGGGGAGCCAAAATTATAATATGACTTATTATAATTGCTCTCTATGCTTCACTTAAATCTTTTTGAGCTATGGAATTGCTCTAATGCTTCACTTATATCTTTTTTTAGCACGGTGTGCTTTAGTATTTTTGAAGAAATGCTCTCATGCTTCACTTAGATTTATTTGAGAGTTGGTAAAATTTTGAAGAAATTCTCTCATGCTTCACTTAAATTATTTTGAAAGAAGAAATTTTTATCTCATGTTCTTCACTCAGATTTGTTTGAGCTATTAAAAGCAAATTATGAAATTAGTGTCAAAGTGATAGATATTCAAGAGGGACATAATCAAAACTTTCATGAAGATCATTGGACAAAATAAACTTGATTCTTTGTAATAGTTTTGTGATATGATGATATAATATGTGAGTCATGTTGATGAGTTACTGTGGTTTAGTATATGTTAAGGTTTGTGATTCCCTATGCAAGCACGAAAGTCAATAGTTATGCAATGAAATTACATCCTACTCGTGGTCCATTATTCGATGTTAGTTATGCTTAATGCTCGCTTATGAGATTTTTCGTTTCTTGGTTGGATGCTTCTCAATCTTTTGCTAGCCTTCACTTGTACTAAGTATGATTACTACTTGTGCATCCAAAATCCTTAAAACCAGTTTTGCCATATGAGTCCACTATACCCACCTATATGCGGTATTTCAGTGCCATTCTAAGCAAATTTGTATGTGCCATCTCTAATTTTCAAAATAAATTTCCTTTTTGTGTGCTTGTACCACTCATGAAACGGTAGGGTGTGGCTGATATTTTTCCATGCTAGATGTGTTATTCTCAAGATGAGTGTTTATTCACTTGTCATTACACGAGAGTATTACAAAGGTATTAGGGATGCCTAGGCTCGAAATGAAAAATGAATTTACTTTATGTTGACAAATAATAAATTCCATGGAAAGTGTTGGTATGGACGGTACCCGTGGACTCGGTTTGCTGTGGAATGTGAAAGTATGGTGAAAAATGGAATAAAATTTGTTTTCTGTTTGGGATCCACCTATGATATATCTAGCATGGAAAGTATGGGGAAGTACTTGATCATTTTCGTTGACAGGAAAGCATGCCACCCAAAATGTTTTATCTCCATCTTTCTCTGCTTTGAGCTCTGGCACCTCTACATATCCCTAATTCCCTCTGCGAAGGGCCTTTCTTTTCACTTTATGCAATTTTTATTTTTATTTGAGTCTCCATCTTCTCTTATAAAGCACCAAATAAGGGGCACTATGATCATACTTGAACATTGGGTGGCTAATATATGCGAGTGTGTTTCATGAATGGATCAATGATTTAGCATAATGGGCTAGGGATAACTTGCTTTAGTGTTGATATTTTGAAAGACATGGTTGCTTGTTGATATGATTGACTATTGAAATCTTCATGTCAAAACTAGACTATTGCTTTGAATCATATAAAAGTCCAAATCTCCATGCTACAAAAGAAAATAATATGTGATGAACATGTTAGGCAACATTCCACATCAAAAATTCTGTTTTTATCATTTACCTACTCGAGAACGAGTAAGAATTAAGCTTGGGGATGCTGATACGTCTCCAACATATCTATAATTTTTTATTGTTCCATGCTGTTATATTATCATTCTTGGATGTTTTACAATCATTTTATAGCAACTTTATATCATTTTTGGGGCTCACCTATTGACATAGTGCGCAGTTCCAGTTGTTGTTTTTTGCTTGTTTTTCACTTCATAGAAAATCAATACCAAACAGAGTCCAAACACAGTGAAACTTTTGGGAGATTTTTTCTGGACCAGAAGACACAAGTTGGGCCACGGAAAAGTACCAGAGGGGGGCTCTGAGGGGAGCACAACCCACCTGGGCAGGCCTGGGGGCCAGGCACGCCCTGGTGGGTTGTGCCCACCTCGTCCGCCTCCCGCACCGCCACTTTGCTCTATAAATACCCTGAAAATCCAAAAACCCTAGGAGAGTCGACAAAACACAATTCCAGCTGCCACAAGTTCCAGAAACCACAAATACAATCTAGACACCATCACGGAGGGGTTCATCATCCTTATTGGTAACTCTCCGATGATGCATGAGTAGTTCATTGTAGACCGATACGTCTCCAACGTATCTATAATTTATGAAGTATTCATGCTATTTTATTATCATTCTTGGATGTTTTACAATCATTTTATAGCAACTTTATATCATTTTTTGGGACTAACCTATTGACCCAGTGCCTAGTGCCAGTTGTTGTTTTTTCTTGTTTTTTACATCATAGGAAATCAATATCAAATGGAGTCCAAACACCGCGAAACTTTTTGGAGAGTTTTTATGGACCAAAACACCCAGGATGGGCCAGAGCAGCACCTGGGGGTGCCCCGAGGGGGCACAACCCATCAGGGCGCGCCTGGGGGCCTAGGCACGCCCAGGTGGGTTGTGCCCACCTCGGTGGCCTCCCGCACCCCCTCTTTACCCTATAATTTCCCAAAAATTCCAGAACTCCTCGGGGTTAACCTAGATCAGAAGTTCCACCGCCGCAAGGCTCTGTAGCCACCAAAAACCAATCTAGACCCTTTGTCGGTGTCAAAACCGGCGGATCTCGGGTAGGGGGTCCCGAACTGTGCGTCTAGGCCAGATGGTAACAGGAGGCAGGGGACACAATGTTTTACCCAGGTTCGGGCCCTCTTGATGGAGGTAAAACCCTACGTCCTGCTTGATTGATATTGATGATATGGGTAGTACAAGAGTAGATCTACCATGAGATCAAAGAGGCTAAACCCTAGAAGCTAGCCTCAGGTATGATTGTTGTTCTTCGTCCTACGGACTAAAACCCTCCGGTTTATATAGACACTAGAGAGGGCTAGGGTTACACAGAGTCAGTTACAATGGTAGGAGATCTACATATCCGTATCGCCAAGCTTGCCTTCCACGCCAAGGAAAGTCCCTTCCGGACACGGGACGAAGTCTTCAATCTTGTATCTTCATAGTCCAGGAGTCCGGCCGAAGGTATAGTCCGGCTATCTGGACACCCCCTAATCCAGGACTCCCTCAGTAGCCCCTGAACCAGGCTTCAATGACGACGAGTCCGGTGCGCAGATTGTCTTCGGCATTGCAAGGGGGGTTCCTCCTCCAAGTACTTCATAGAAGATTTTGAACACAAAGGCAGTGTCCGGCTCTGCAAAATAAGTTTCCACATATCACCATAGAGAGAATAATATTTACACAAATCTAATCTGCTGACGTATTCCATAGCATGACATCACACCACGGCCAAGTCTTTATTCGAATCATTTTATTGTCCCACCTCAGCGCGTTTAGCGAGGCGGTTTCCTTGGCACGTCTTGTCAAAGCAGAGATCATGTCCCCTTATTCCGGGATTCTCATCAATACGGCATGGGTAACCCAACCGCGCCATTGATTACGGCGCTTGGGAGATAAGCGAGTTTTACCAGGCTGGTGGGGACGCATAGTTGCGTCCGCCCATATAAGGGGATAAGGATCCACCTTTTCATCCACGCCTTCTTCCTCCTTTCCTATCCATTTCCGCGCACTCGAGCTCCAGCGCCCAAGTCCGCACACCCCACCTCAACCTTCTCCAGTCATGTCCGAGCAGGAGGCAAGTGGATGGTCTCCTCCATCACGGAAGGACACATCGAAAAACTGAGGAAGGCCGGATACTTGTCTAATGACATTGCGCACCGGCTTCCCGAAGAGGGGCAGCTCATCCCCACCCCTAGGCCCAATGAGAGGGTGGTGTTCCTCCCCCATTTCCTCCGTGGACTGGGCTTCCCTCTCCACCCATTTATCCGGGGGCTCATGTTCTACTATGGCCTGGATTTCCACGATCTGGCCCCGAACTTTGTCCTCAACATCTCAGCATTTATCGTCACGTGCGAGGCCTTCCTCCGCATCCGCCCCCATTTCGGTCTATGGCTCAAGACTTTCAATGTCAAGCCGAAGGTGGTGCGCGGCACCCAGGCAGAGTGCGGGGGCGCCATGGTGGGCAAGATGCCCAACGTCCTATGGCTCGAGGGCTCCTTCGTGGAGACCCTAAAGGGGTGGCAATCGGGGTGGTTTTACATCACCGAGCCGCGCGACCCTGAATGGGTCGCAGCCCCCGAGTTCCGATCCGGACCCCCTACACGGCTCACCTCCTAGAAAGAGACGGGCCTGTCATGGGGCAAAAAAGGAGAGCTGACCGGACTCCAAACATGTGTCCAAACCCTGGTGGACAAGAAGCTCAAACTTGTCAACGTAGTCCAGGTTATGCTCATCCGCCAGATCCTCCCGTGTCAACACCGGGCTTTCAACCTATGGGAGTTCGACCCGGCGCAGCTCCGAACTCTGAGTAGGCTCTTCGACACGACATACGAAGATGCCTGGAAGGTGCTTTTCAAGCATGCCGAGGCCCCCGCATCCGCTACCGAGGATCGCGGATTCAACACGCAGCATCACGCTAGTGAGGTAAGCCGTTTTTACCTTTTACACGGTATTAGTTTTTCATAGTTTGACTCCATGCGCGATCTGAGCTCCCTTACCATTGACAGGTTTGGCAGGAGACGTCCGGACAGATCAACTGTCGAGCTCCTTTGCCCGAAGGCCTAGCGGACGCTCGCTTGGCGAAGCTGCTGGTTCAGGCACCCTATGTGGTGCTGGAGAAGAAGGCCAAGAAGAAGGCCACGGGGACTCGAAAGAGTGCCCGACGCCTGGAGGTGTCGGGTTCATCATCCGATGACTCCAAGACGCACTCCTCCCGTGAAGACGAGGAGGAGGAAGAAGAGACCTCTCCCCCTCCAGCGGGGGGAGGGAAGAAAAGGAAGGCCGCCCCAACTAGGGAGGCCGAAGGGTCCAAGAAGGGGAAGACCCTTCCTCCGGACTACTCCACCAACGCCGCTAACGACGAAGAGGAGTGGCCCCACAGGGCCAAGCCCCTGACGAGATCGTAAGTATTCGGACACCAGAGCAATTCATAGTGTTCCTTTCTTGCATAGCTCCTTCTTACGCCGAATATTACTATGCAGTCCGCCGAAGGCCGGGCTCGATGATTCGTTGAGCGGCTCCCTGGATTCGTCGGATGTGAATTCGCTTCCGACGGCTACCTCCCCCCACCCTACGGATGATGCCGAGGTGGCGTCCCAACAGGTTCCAAGCCAGGAGGAGGTGGTCCTAGAGGCGCCACAAGGCTACCTCCCGGACTCCAGGCGTAAAGGGAATAGAACCCCCAAGGGCTCCAAGTCCGGCCTTGAGCCGGACACCGCGCCGGAACCTTCGACGGTTCTGGACTCCGGTAGGCAGCCTCCTTCCAAGAGGAGCAAGCCTACCGAGCCGGTGACCTCCGTCCAACAGGAGGCACCGGACAATTTGCTGGAGGTGCTTAACGGCGCCTCCATCGACCAGGAGCACCGCACTATTATGAGTGCGGTGATCCAGAAGGTTCAGTCCGCCAAGAGCGGACTGACTGAAGCCTGTGCTAGCCTTCTAACAGGCTTTGAGGTAAGTAAAGAATATGTAAAAATATTACCGCATAGACAGTAGCCCCTGATGCACTATTTGGCGGTCGGAAAGAAAAGCCGAATAGAGGATCTAATAACATTGGCATGAGTCTAACATAATTAAGTCAATATGCGTATGAAGGCTTCGCTGCTGGCCTCCGCCGCACTAACTGCGGAGGTGGATACGCTGAAGCAAAACCTCGCGCAGTCCAAGAACAAGCTCGGCCATGCCAAGAGGCAACTCGAGGAGAAGGAAGGTAAGTAATACCTTGCGCAAGTATATAGAGAAGATGTGGTTGCAAAAAGTGACAGGATCAACGTGCTATTATAGGGGCCACGACCGAGGTGGCAACCCTTAAGAAAGCGCTGTCCAAGGCCGAAAACAGAGCGGCCGCGGAGTGCACAGAGAGAGGGAAGCAGGAGGCGCGGGTGGAGGAGGTGCAGAAAGAGCTCTAGGCTCTCGTGAAAAAACACGAGAGTTTGGAGCTTGACTCAAAGACGCAAGCGTCCGAGCTTGCGGTAGCCCTCGAAAGCGCAAAGTCTGCCAAGGCCGAAGCCCAGAAAGCCCTCCAAGAAATTGAAGCGATGAAGAAGATAGCGGCGGGTAAGGCATTCATTATGCAAAGCAAGCACGTGAAAGTGAATTACTTGTTACTTACCCGAGTCCGGAGCTCTCCAGGAGCATTCGCAGATTTGCCCCGCAGTGCGTCTGATGCCGCCACCTACTACCGAGCCGAGGAGGGGAGCTCGACGGAGAAGGTGTTCTGGTCTCAGTATGCTGAGGCCGGACACCTGCTGCCTTTGAGCGACCAGCTGAAGCAAATGGTCGAGCTCCACAAGGTGGCCGAACAGGCCATAAAGGGTCTCATAGTTCGGCTTTGGCCTAGAGAGGCTCTGCCTGGTAGCTACTTCGGGCTGGTGAGGCGGCTGGTGGATGCCTATCCACGGCTTGAAGTAATCAAGTGCTCCATCTGCATCGAAGGTGCTCGTAGGGCGCTTGCCCATGCTAAAGTGCACTAGGGCAAGATGGATGCGGAGAAGCTGGTGAAGGACGGGCCGCCGCCGGGCAAGGAGCATCGCGTCCCGGAAGCGTATTATGAGGGTGTCCTGAAGGGTGCCCGCCTTATAGCGGATGAATGCTCCAAAGATGTAATTTTTGAGTAAACTCGCATTTGTGATCATGTACGCTGAAAACTTGTTCATATGCGCTAAGCAACACTTTTGAATTTAAAATATTACCTTCTGTGCGGCCGTTTATCAAATTTGAGAGATGGCGAGTCGTTGGCTTCTGCCCCCATGCCACGAGTGTTGGGGTGTTCGGGATAAATATGAGCGCTCTTTTTCCCATTCTTGGGTCCTTCGAGGGAGGCGCTCAACACAACGAACAAGGCAATCGGACTATAATGCTTGAACACTCTCACTTAGCCATAGAATTCTATAATTTTAAATTTCGGCGAAGCCCCTAGTGTTCGGAAGACCGAGTTCGGGGCGCTATCCACGTTTAGGCCGGACAAAGCCGACTCCTCGCTCTAAGCGGCATAAGTCTTTAGGGACTCGAAAACCTCTAGAATAGCGACCAGCTCTCGCCTCATCATGACGGTCAGTTTTAGCTTTCTCTACTGAGGTGCTTAGCCCATCTCAACTGGGGCACAATCGCAGTAGTTCTCCTAGTGCTACCTTAGCCGATATAACGGAACGTAAGGTACCAAAACATAGGAGTCGGGCAAACCCAACTATTGACCCAAGACATGATTCGGAGCCGATGTATATAATGCTATAAGTTCGGGGTGCCGCACTTGTGAAAGTGTTCGGACTTCTCACACCGTATTGTGGGGTACTTAAGCCCCTGGCGTATTGGCCGTACCAAAGTGTACGGGTGCAACATGTCATTAATGAACATATATTCATAAAAAAGAGTAATGCAATAATAGACGGAAGTTATGCATTGTTTATTTAAAAAAGCTGCGATCAAAGCAGAACGATACAGATAGTGCCATAAGCAAAAGATGGGACTATTTAACATGTCCTTTCCAGGGGCGAGCTGCGGAATGGTAAGTGAAACAGGTATACTGCTTGTTATAGAGACCACCTTAGAGTTCCATAGTGCGGTGTAGCTTTCTGCTCCCCTGGTTGTTGTATCGTTTGTGCGGCAATTGCACTGCCGGACAGGCCTTCCGAAGAGTGGAGTCCTGAAAGTAAGAGAAAATGAAGAAGTCGGCAGCCCCTAGTGCGGTTTAAGCCGTGCTTCGGGCGTTCCGTGATGGTGCCCCTCCCCCTTTGCCCATGGTATTTCCAGAGCGTAGTTATGTACGCGCAACACTGGTTTTGCAAGTTCGCGAGGGCTAGGGTTGGGGCCGCGTTGCTACGCTTGCTCAGAACGTGCCATTCGGTCTTGTTGTAGGTTACTCCGGGCGCGCTTGATGGCGTCCAGACGTTTAATGGTCGGACTGGAGAATTGCCTTGAGAGGCTGCTTTGTACTTCCGCTGCGATAGCTGCCGTATGCTCCTCTGTTCGAAGAGAGCGTTCGGTGTTTCCATTGACCGTGATGACTCCTCGAGGGCCTGGCATCTTGAGCTTGAGGTATGCGTAGTGCGGCACCGCATTGAACTTGGCAAATGCGGTTCGCCCGAGCAGTGCATGATAGCCACTGCGGAACGAGACTATGTCGAAGATTAACTCCTCGCTTCGGAAATTATCCGGATATCCGAAGACCACTTCAAGTGTAACTGAGCCTGTACAGTTGGCCTCTACACCTGGTATGACGCCTTTAAAGGTCGTTTTAGTGGGTTTAATCCTCGAGGGTTCGATGCCCATTTTCCGCACTGTATCCTGGTAAAGCAGGTTCAGGCTGCTGACGCCGTCCATAAGGACTCTAGTGAGGTGAAATCCATCAATAATTGGGTCTAGAACCAATGCAGCGAATCCGCCATGATGGATGCTAGTGGGGTGGTACCTTCAATCAAAAGTGATCGGGCAGGAAGACCATGGGTTGAACATTGGGGCGACTGGCTCCATTGCGTATACGTCCCTTAGCGCACGCTTCCGCTCCCTCTTGGGGACGTGGGTCGCATATATCATGTTCACCATCCACACTTGTGGGGGAAAACCTTTCTGTCCACTGTTGTTCAGTGGCCGGGGCTCCTCCTCGTCATCGCTATGCAGCCCCTTGTCTCTGGTTTCGGCATTTAACTTGCCTGCCTGCTTGAACGCCCAACAATCCCTGTTGGTGTGATTGGCTGGTTTTTCGGGGGTGCCATGTATCTGGCATGAGCGGTCGAGTATTCGGTCCAAACTGGACGGGCCTGGAGTATTTCTTTTGAATGGCTTTTTCCGCTGACCGGGTTTAGAGACTCTGAATCCGGCATTAACTGACGTATCCTCAGCATTGTCGTCGTTAATGCGGCGCCTTTGCTTGTTGCGACGCGACCTGCCACTGTTGTCCTTGGTGTCCGAATTACCAGGGCTCTTGGTCATGTTATTGCTGCGAGCTATCCAGCTGTCTTCTCCCGCGCAAAAGTGGGTCATAAGTGTCGTGATGGCTGCCATGGATTTCGGCTTTTCCTGTCCTAGGTGCCGTGCAAGCCACTCATTGCAGATGTTATGCTTGAAGGCTGATAGGGCCTCTGCGTCCGGACAATCGACGCTTGGATTTTTCTTGGTTGGGAATCGTGTCCAGAATTGTCTCGCCGATTCCTCTGGCTGCTGAATTATGTGGCTTAGGTCATCGGCGTCTGGTGGTCGCACATAAGTGCCCTGGAAATTGTCGAGGAATGCGGCTTCCAAGTCCTCCCAACAACCAATTGATTCTGCTGGCAAGATGTTAAGCCAATGTCGAGTTGGTCCTTTAAGCTTGAGTGGGAGGTATTTGATGGCGTGTAGGTCATTACCGCGGGCCATGTGGATATGAAGGAGATAGTCCTCGATCCATACCGCAGGATCTGTCGTGCCATCGTATGATTCGATGTTCACGGGTTTGAAACCCTCGGGGATTTGATGATCCATTACTTCATCTGTGAAGCATAGTGGGTGTGCGGCGCCTCTGTATTGGGCTATATCACGACGCAGCTCAAACGAGCTTTGTCTACTGTGTTCGGCCTGGCCAGATTTACTGTATCCGGCGTGACGAGTACCGTCTCGTGACGTGGGGCACCCACGCCATCTGTAGATCGATCTTGTTTGCCTTGCCTTGTCTTTCAATATATCTCGTAGGTCTGGCGCGTTTTCCCATTCCTTGGTATTTTTTAAGTGGCGCCGGGGTGCGGCTTGAGTGGAGGGCCGAGAGGCCTCTCTGTCGCGGCCTCGGGGTGGCCGGTCGGCCGCATCATGCGCTGGTGATGTAGGTTTAGGTGCTTCCTCCTCTAATTAGGGTAGCAGCCTGCGCTTTGGGTAGCTCTTGGAGGGGCGTTCGAGTTCATACTCTTCGGCCGCAAGGACTTCAGTCCATCTGTCAGCTAGCAAATCTTGATCAGCTCTAAGTTGTTGCTGTTTTTTCTTGAGGCTGCTCGCCGTGGCCATAAGCCTGCATTTGAAACGCTCTTGTTCGACGGGATCCTCTGGCACGACAAATTTGTCATCGTCGAGGCTTGCCTCGTCTTCGGAGGGAGGCATATAATTATCGTCCTCGACCTCTCTGTCTGCCGCTCTCTCATGAGGGCTGGCTTCTCCATCCTCCTGTGCTGAATCTTGCTGGAGGTGGTTGTCTTCGGCACTGTCCGGGGTGTTATTATCTCCCGTGCCAGAATCACCATTTTTGCTTCGGCGGGATTTAGAGCGGCGCCACTGACGCCGGCGCTTAGGCTGCTTCTTGGAGGGGTCATCCTCCACTGTTCCATCGCCATTGCCTTCTTTTGGGGTGTCCAGCATGTATATATCATATGACGAGGTGGCTTTCCAGTGCCCTATCGGCGCTGGTTCTTGATCGTCTCCTGCATCGGCGTCCATATCGTCGATGTCTTCGGAGTCGAAGTCGAGCATGTCGGTTAAATCATCAAAAGTGGCTACAAAGTGGGCGGTGGGTGGGCTTTGAATTTCTTCATCATCCGCATCCCAACCTTGCTGACCATAGTCCGGCCAGGGCTCTCCTGATAAAGAGAGAGACTTTAGTGAATTCAAAATATCGCCGAAGGGCGAGTGCTGAAAGATGTCCGCAGCGGTGAACTCCATGATCGGCGCCCAATCGGGTTTGATCGGTAGGGGCGCGGAGGGCTCGGAGTCAGGAGAGGAGTCCAGCTCCTTGGAGTCACGGGCTTCACAGAGAATAGGGCTAGTGTTTGGCTCGATCGCCGTAGAGATTGCAGGCCCCGAGGCGGTGTCTAACCACCCATCCTCGATTGGTGTGATCGGCTCCGAGCTAGGGGTCGGAGTGGACACAGGTGCGGCCTCCAGGGCACTGTTCGACGACAGAGCTAGATCATGTCCATCGTGACAGTGCGGCGCACTCGGCTGTGGCTCGAATCCGTCGAAGATCAAGTCTCCGCGGATGTCGGCCGTGTAGTTCAAACTTCAAAATCTGACCTGATGGCCAGGGGCATAGCTTTCGATCTGCTCCAGATGACCAAGCGAATTGGCCCGCAGTGCAAAGCCGCCGAATACGAAGATCTATCCGGGGAGAAAGGTCTCACCCTGGATCGCATCGCTGTTGATGATCGGAGAAGCCATCGGGCCTAAAAGTGACGACACAGAGGAACTCTCAATGAAAGCACCAATGTCGGTGTCAAAACCGGCGGATCTCGGGTAGGGGGTCCCGAACTGTGCGTCTAGGCCGGATGGTAATAGGAGGCAGGGGACACAATGTTTTACCCAGGTTCGGGCCCTCTTGATGGAGGTAAAACCCTACGTCCTGCTTGATTGATATTGATGATATGGGTAGTACAAGAGTAGATCTACCACGAGATCAAAGAGGCTAAACCCTAGAAGCTAGCCTATGGTATGATTGTTGTTCTTCGTCCTACGGACAAAAACCCTCTGGTTTATATAGACATCAGAGAGGGCTAGGGTTACACAGAGTCGGTTACAATGGTAGGAGATCTACATATCCATATCGCCAAGCTTGCCTTCCACGCCAAGGAAAGTCCCTTCCGGACACGGGATGAAGTCTTCAATATTGTATCTTCATAGTCCAGGAGTCCGGCCAAAGGTATAGTCCAGGACTCCCTCACCCTTTCCGGCACCCTGCCAGAGGGGGAATCATCTCCGATGGCCATCTTCATCTTCCCGGCGGCCACCATGATGAGGAGGGATTAGTCCACCCTCGGGGCTGAGGGTTTGCACCAGTAGCTATGTGTTTAATCTCTCTCTCTCTCTCTCTCTCTCTCTCTCTCTCTCTCTCTCTTTCGTGTTCTTGATATGTCATGATCTTGATGTATCGCGAGCTTTGTTAATATAGTCGGATCATATGGTGTTTTCCCCTCTCTATCTTGTTGGGATGAATTGAGTTTTTCCCTTTGAGATTTCGCTGTTATCGGATTGAATACTTTTATGGATTTGAGAACACTTGATATATGTCTTGCAATTGAATACTCATGGTGATAGTGGGGTATCGTATTGATTTACTTGATATATGTTTTGGCACTCAACTCGCGGATTCCCGAGGTGACATTGGGGTAATCTATGCATATGGGTTCATGCACGTTCTTGTCTTTGTTTCTCCGGTACAAATCTTGGGGCACTGTTTGAAGTTCTTTGTGTTGGATTGAATATTATGAATCTGAATTTGCTTTGGTGTTATTTTAGTACAAACTCTTGGTTAGATCAGTCGGAAAGAATAGCTTCGTGTCATTTTAGTACGAACTGTAGGATAGATTGATCGAAAAGAATAGCTTTGAGGTAGTTTCGTGCCCTACAAACAATTCTGTCTTATGTTCTCCGTTAGATAGGAACTTTGGAGTGTTTCTTCGTTGCACGTTGAGGGACGGTTATATGATCCAATTATATTAGCATTGTTGAGAGATTGCACTAGTGAAAGTACGGACCCTAGGCCTTGTTTTTAAGCATTGCAATACCGTTTTTATGCCCGTTTACTATTTGATACCTTTCTGTTTTTATTTAGTCAGATTATAAAAATATATTTCTACAATAAACATTACACTTTTATCACCATCTCTTCACCGAACTAGTGCACCTATACAATTTGCCATTGTATTGGGTGTGTTGTGGACACAAGAGATTTCTTATATTTGGTTGCAGGGTCGTTTCAGAGAGACCATCTGCATCCTACACCTCTCACAGATTGATAAACCTTAGGTCATCCACTTGAGGGAAAATTGCAACTATCCTACAAAACTCTGCGCTTGGAGGCCAACACGTGTCTACAAGAATAAAGTTGCATAGTAGACATCAAGCTCTTTTCTGGTGCCGTTGCCGGGGAGGTGAGTGCTTGAAGGTATATCTTTAGATCTTTCAATTGAATCTTTTAGTTTCTTGTTTATCACTATTTTGGTTTATAAAAGAAAACTACATAAAAATGGAATTGAGGTTGCATCATATTATTGATCATCTTTATAATATCTTTCTTGAAAATGATGGTTCAGAAAATTGTGCTCAATTGTTAGAAGAAGAAGTCAATAAAATGTTTGGCACAAAATATTTGAATGGTGATCATGATTGCAATGGTGTTAGTATGAATTTTTTTGAATATCTATGATGCTAATGATATGCAAAGCCATAAGCTTGGGGATGCTATATTTGATGAATATGATATTTTTGTCCCCCAAGTTCTAATGAGAAAATTTATTATGATGATTGCATTCCTCCTATTTATGATGATTATAATGATAAAAGTAGATTTGGAGAGGTCATGACTTTATTTAGTGATGAATCCACTATTTTGGAAGAGCTTTCAATTGATTATGACAACAAAGTTGCTATCTATGATGATTATGGTGATGACATGTATGCTATAAAGAATAATGATAACCATGAAACTTGTCATCATGATTTTAATTTTCAATCACATGACAGCTATTTTGTTGAGTTTGCTCCCACTACTATTGATGAGAAGAAATTTGCTTATGTGGAGAGTCATAAATTTTTTATGCATGTGAATCATGAAAAGAATGCTTTATGTGATAGTTATATTGTTGAGTTCATTCATGATGGTACTGAAAATTATTATGAGGGAGGAACATATGCTTGTTTGTATTGTGATAATATCAAGTTTCCTCTCTATGTGTTGAAAGTTTTGAAGTTATGCTTGTTTTGCCTTCCTATGATAGTTGATTCTTTTTCCCATAAGTTGTTTTCTCACAAAAGCCCTATGCATAGGAAGTGGGTTAGACTTAAATGTGCTAGTCATATGCTTCATGATGCTCCCGTTATGTTTCAATTCTTATCTTTCATGCGAGCATCATTAAAATTATGATGCATAGCTAAAAAGGCATTAAAGAAAAGCGCTTGTTGGGAGACAACGCAATATTTACCCATAATTTTTTGTGTGCTAACATGATTAGGCTACTGCAGTAATCATGTTTTATTGCTTTTGTTTCAATAAAGAGCCAAGTAAGACCTTTGGGATGGCTTATGGTGATAGTTGATTCGATCTTGCTGAAAAACAGAAACTTTTGTGCCCTGGAAAACAATTCTCATTTTTAACAGAAGCATGATAAATTGATGATTCTTTTTGAAGAAGATTAATATACAAATTTCCCAGGTTTTCCTATTTTTTTCAGAAGTTTTGGAGTAGCAGAAGTATGGTTGGAGTACAGATTACTACAGACTGTTCTGTTTTTGACAGATTCTGTTTTCAATGCATAGTTTGCTTGTTTTCTAGTTTCCATGTCTTATATTGCTCAATATAAATTGTGGAAATGATACTCTACAGTAGGCATTGTTTTAGAACAATTATGAATCTTGTCTTTGACATTTCCAAAAGTGAAATGGTTTGCTCTTTATCATACTAACATATCTCACAAAGTTTCGTTAAGTTTTGTGTGATTGGAGTTTTCAAGTTTTGGGTGAGATGTCGATATCAGGAGAATAATGAGTGACAAGAACCTAAGCTTGGGGATGCCCAAGGCACCCCCAAGGTAATATTCAAGGAAGATCCAAGAAACTAAGCTTGGGGATGCCCCAGAAGGCATCCCCTCTTTCGTCTTCAACATTATCGGTAACCTCACTTGGAGCTATGTCTTCATTCGTCACATGATATGAGTTTTACTTGGAGCATCATTTTATTTTGTTAGAATTTGCTTGATTTTATTTATAATAATTTTTTTCATCTTTTATTTCAATAAAAGTGGCAATGATAGCCTTTGCCATGCTTATTGTGCAAGTATAGATGTTGCTGTTTGAAAACAGAAAGTTTACCGTTGTTGCAAAAATTCCCTAGAAAATTCACAATGTGATAAAATGTTGAAACTTTCTGCAAAATAAGCTCTGATAAAATTTCTACAGTGTGGTAAATTTTCATAATCTTTGCAGTCTAAGAAGTATTGGTACTCTTGCATTCTTTACAGACTGTACTGTTTTGGCATACTGCTATTATGTTTGCATATGTTTGCTTGTTTAATGATCCTATTCGAGGATATGAGTATTAAATATGCAGAGGCATTTAGTATGCAATGTTTAATAATAATTTTAGTGAGTTGCTATAGTAGAGAATGATAAGGTTTTTGCATTGGTTTATACTAACTTATCTCACGAGTTCTTGTTGAGTTTTGTGTGGATGAAGCTTTTGAGATTTAAGAAAACCGTGATATGAGAAAAAATAATGAGACAAAAAAGCTCAAGCTTGGGGATGCCCAAGGAATCCCAAGATAATATTTCAATAAGTCTCAATCATCTAAGCTTAGGGATGGCCCGGTAGGCATCCCACCTTTCTACATCAACAACTATCAGTTAGTATCGGTTGAGCCTAAGTTTTCTTCTTCTCCACATGAGTTGTGCTATTGTTGGAATGTCATTTTATTTTTGTTTTGCTTGCTGTTTTAATAAAACACTTAGATATTAAAGTTTCTAAATAAAATAGAGTCCACAAATAGTTGCCAGGGAGGCTAAGTAAGCGACATTCACATCCCGTCAACTAAGCTCTTTTCTATGTAATTGCTCTCTTGCTTCACTTAAATTAATTTCAGAGAAAAAATATTATGCTCACGATCTTCATTTATATATTTTTGGAGTAGGTTGTCACTCTTGTGCTTCACTTATATCCTGTGAGTAAATTATTGAATAAATTAAATGTCATGAAGTTGAAATCATATCATGCCTAGTGGTAGCTTCGCATTGGGTTTAGAAAGTGAAACCTTTTGAGGCTTGACAATCACAATATTGGTCATACAAGCAATTCATGAATAATTAGTATAAGCAAGAGAACTTTCACATGCAAATACACTATCTTGGAAATCTTTTGTGATTGTGAGCCCCCATCAAAATATTATATGCCAAAATTGCTGACGTTGGACAAGGAAGACAACGTAATGGTTCATGTTTGTTCATATTCACATAGAAGTTATATTGTCATAGATCCTTCAACATGTGGTGCTTGCCCCCCATCTTTGCTAGCCAAAAATTCCGCACCAAGTAGAGATACTACTTGTTCATCCAAAACCCCTTAAACCCAAAACTTATTTTAAAGAGTCCACCATACCTACCTAGGGATTGAGCAAGATCCCTCAAGTAAGTTGTCATCGGTGGAATAAGGCAATAAACTTGCTTCTAAAGTGTGAGATCATTTAGTGTAAGAGAAAATTGAGCGTTGTACGAACTTGTGATGGCAAAGAATAAAAGCGACAGACTGCATAATAAAGGTTGCTATCGTAAGGGGAAATATAAAGTGAAGTTCTTTTGCACTAAGGGGGTGAGCATACAAACAAATAAGTGCATGGCAACCTCTGCTTCCCTTTGCGAAGGGCCTATCTTTTACTTTTACGTATTTACTTTTATGTAAGAGTCAAAGTTTTTCTCTCTATTCCTTTTTATTTTTCTCTTTTGGCAAGCATCATGTGGTGAGGAAAGATCTAGGCACATATATCCAGTTGGATATGGGTAGCATGAGTTATTATTGTTGACATCACCCTTGAGGTGAATACGTTGGGAGGCGAAATTATAAGCCCCTATCATTCTATGTGTCTGGTTGAAACGTTTTGCTCATGTGTATGCGGTGAGTGTTAGCAATCATAGAAGACTATATGATGGTTGAGTATGTGGAGCTCTTACTTAAACTCTATTGAATAAGTTGAATTACAATTGCTTGGTGACTGAGAACATAGGTTGTTGAGTTTCAAGAGAATTCATCGTTTGAACCTGAATATGTGAATTGGTTGCTATTTTAACATGAGAAGTTTTAGAAGAAAAAAAATTTGATGTTATGATGCTAGGAAAAGTGATTGAAATTATCATTGATCAAACTTATGCACTTTGCTAGCATTCACACGTCATAAATTATTTCTTTTATTATTTACCTACTCGAGGACGAGTAGGAACTAAGCTTGGGGATAGCTGATACGTCTCCAACATATCTACAATTTATGAAGTATTCATGCTGTTTTATTATCATTCTTGGATGTTTTACAATCATTTCATAGCAACTTTATATCAGTTTTTGGGATTAACCTATTAACCCAGTGCCTAGTGCCAGTTGCTATTTTTTTGCTGGTTTTTTACATCGTAGGAAACCAGTATCAAACAGAGTCCAAACACCATGAAACTTTTTGGAGATTATTTATGGACCAGAACACCCAGGATGGGCCAAAGAAGCACCTGGGGGTGACTTGAGGGGGCAAAACCCACGAGGGCGCGCCTGGGGGCCCAAGCGCGCCCAGGTGGGTTGTGCCCACCTCGGTGGCCTCCTGCACCCCCTCTTTACCCTATGATTCCCAGAAATTCCAGAAACCCTAGGGGCTAACCTAGATAGAAGTTCTGCCGCCGCAAGGCTCTGTAGCCACCGAAAACCAATCTAGACCCTTTCCGTCACCCCGCTGGAGGGGGGATCATCTCCGGTGGTCATCTTCATCATCCCGACAGCCACCACGATGAGGAGGGAGTAGTCCACCCTCGGGGCTAAGGGTTTGTGCCAGTAGCTATGTGTCTAATCTATGTCTCTCTCTCTCGTGCTCTTGACATGTCACAATCTTGATGTATCGCGGGCTTTGTTAATATAGTTGGATCATATGGTGTTTTCCCCTCTATATCTTGTTGTGATGAATTGAGTTATTCCCTTTGAGATTTTGTTTTTATCGGATTGAATACTTTTATGGATTTGAGAACATTTGATATATGACTTGAAATTGAATACTCATGGTGACAATAGGGTATCATATTGATTCCCTTGATATATGTTTTGGCACTCAACTCGTGGATTCCGGAGGTGACATTGGGGTAATCTATGCATAGGGGTTGATGCATGTTCTTGTCTTTGTTTCTCCGATAGAAATCTTGGGGCACTCTTTGAAGTTCTTTGTGTTGGATTGAATATTATGAATCTGAATTTGCTTTGGTGTTATTTTAGTACAAACTCTAGGTTAGATCGATCGGAAAGAATAGCTTCGTGTTATTTTAGTACGAACCCTAGGATAGATTGATCGGAAAGAATAGCTTTGAGGTGGTTTCGTACCCTACAAACAATTCCGTCTTATGTTCTCTGTTAGATAGGAACTTTGGAGTGATTACTTGTTGCACGTTGAGGGACGGTTATATGATGCAATTATATTAGCACTGTTGAGAGATTGCACTAGTGAAAGTATGGACCCTGATGACCCACAAGTATAGGGGATCGCAACAGTTTTCGATAAGTAAGAGTGTCGAACCCAAAAAGGAGCTAAAGGTAGAACAAATATTCCCTCATGTTCTATCGACCACCAATACAACTCTACGCACGCTTGATGTTCGCTTTACCTAGAACAAGTATGAAACTAGAAGTACATTGTAGGTGTTGTAGGATAGGTTTGCAAGATAATAAAGATTACGTAAATGAAAAGTAGGGGCTGTTTAGATAAAAGAAACAATAAAGTAAATATAGCAAGTGTGGGAAAGTGGTGGTAGGAGTTGCGAAATTGCCCCTAAGCAATTGAGTAATTTACTAGACCGATAGCAAGTATTATGTGGGAGAGGCCACTGCTAGCATGTCATCCCTGACTTGGAATTCTATGCACTTATGAGTGGAACTATTAGCAAGCATCCGCAACTACTAATGTTCATTAAGGTAAAACCCAACCATAACATTAAGATATATTGGTCCCCCTTCAATTTCTATTCTAGGTTGAAGCTTCTGTCACTCTTGCCCTCCAATACATAGTCCTATCAACATACAACTAACCCTATGGTGTGATCCACGCGCGCAATCATATGATGGGCACCAAAGGATAGCAACATAACCACAAGCAAATTAAATCAATCATAGCATCAACCACCGATAGGACAACGAAAATCTACTCAGACATCATAGGATGGCAACACATCATTGGATAATAATATGAAGCATAAAGCACCATGTTCAAGTAGAGGGTACAACGGGTTGTGGGAGAGTGGACCACTGTAGATAGAGGGGGGAAGGTGATGGAGATGTTGGTGAAGATGGCGGAGGTGTTGGTGTAGATCGCGGTGATGATGATGGCCCGCGGTGGTACTCCGGTGCCACCGGAAGCGAGGGGGAGAAAGACCCTCTCCTTCTTCTTCTTCCTTGACCTCCTCCCTAGATGGGAGAAGGGTTTCCCCTCTGGTCCATGGCCTCCATGGCATGGGAGGGGCGAGAGCCCCTCCGAGATTGGATCTGTCTCTCTGTCTCTCTCTGTTTCTGCGTTCCCAGATTCTTCCCTTTCACCATTTCTTATATTCCTGGAGATCCATACCTCCGATCGGGCTGAAATTTTAACACGACCTCTATCCGGAAATTAGATTTCTTGCGGCGAAAGAAGGGATCCAACCGCCTTACGGGGTGGCCACGAGGGTCAGGGGCGTGCCTGACACCCTGTTCAACTTTGACGTTTCTCAAACCTTTTCAACTTGCACGCAATACATGAGCGTGAGTCATGGACATAGCACTATAGGTGGAATAGAATATGATGATGGGGGTTATGTGGGGAAGACAAAAAGAGGAGAAAGTCTCACATCAACGAGGCTAATCAATGGGCTATGGAGATGCCCACCGATTGATGTTAATGCAAGGAGTAGGGATTGCCATGCAACAGATGCACTAGAGCTATAAATGTATGAAAGCTCAACAAAAGAAACTAGTGGGTGTGCATCCAACTTGCTTGCTCACGAAGACCTAGGGCACTTGAGGAGGCCCATTGTTGGAATATACAAGCCAAGTTCTATAATGAAAAATTCCCACTAGTGTATGAAAGTGACAAAACAAGAGACTCTGTATCATAAAGATCATGCTGCTACTTTGAAGCACAAGTGTGGAAAAAGGATAGTAGCATTGTCCCCCTTTTTTATTTTTTTATTTGGCCTTTCTTTTTTTATTCGGCCTTTTTTTGGCCTTCCTTTTTTTATTTGGCCTTTCTCTTTTTTTGGGACAATGCTCTATTAATGATGATCATCACACTTCTATTTATTTACAACTCAATGATTACAACTCGATACTAGAACAAAGATATGACTCTATATGAATGCCTCCGGCGGTGTACAGGGATGTGCAATGATCTAGCATGGCAACGACATCAAAAAATGGATAAGCCATGAAAACATCATGCTAGCTATCTTATGATCATGCAAAGCAATATGACAATAAATGCTCAAGTCATGTATATGATGATGATGAAAGTTGCATGGCAATATACTCGGAATGGCTATGGAAATGACATGATAGGTAGGTATAGTGGCTGTTTTGAGCAACATATAAGGAGGTTTATGTGTGATAGAGCGTATCGTATCACAGGGTTTGGATGCACCGGCAAAGTTTGCACCAACTCTCGAGGTGAGAAAGGGCAATGCACGGTACCGAAGAGGCTAGCAATGATGGAAGGGTGAGAGTGCGTATAATCCATGGACTCAACATTAGTCATAAAGATCTCACATACTTATTGCAAAAATCTATTAGTCATCAAAACAAAGTACTACACGCATGCTCCTAGGGGGATAGATTGGTAGGAAAATACCATCGCTCGTCCCCGACCGCCACTCATAAGGAAGACAATCAATAAACACCTCATGCTCCGACTTCGTTACATAACGGTTCACCATACGTGCATGCTACGGGACATGCAAACCTCAACACAAGTATTTCTCAATTTCACAATTACTCGACTAGCATGACTCTAATATCACCATCTTTATATCGCAAAACTATTGCAAGGAATCGAACATATCATATTCAGTGATCTACAAGTTTTATGTAGGAT
Organism: Triticum dicoccoides; assembly: GCF_002162155.2. Lineage (NCBI taxonomy): Eukaryota > Viridiplantae > Streptophyta > Magnoliopsida > Poales > Poaceae > Triticum > Triticum dicoccoides. The sequence goes on from NC_041382.1 coordinate 160,386,067, forward strand.
TTTATGACTAACCATGTGAATGACCAGTTCCTGTCATCTCTCTAAATAGATATAAGTGAAGCAAGAGAGTTTAATTATTTCTACAAAAGATATGCCCGTGCTCTAACAAGTATAAGTGAAGCAAAAGAGCATTCTACAAATGGCGGTTGTCTAAGTGAAGAGAAACAGGCAATCCAAACTTCAAATGATATAAGTAAAGCACATGAAGCATTCTATAAAGCCATACTCAAAAGATATAAGTGAAGTGCAATGAGCATTCTATAAATCAACCAAGGACCATCTCATACCAGCATGATGCATAAAAAAATAAAAACCTAAATGCAAAAGACGCTCCAAGACTTGCACATATCGCAGGAACGAAACGAATCCGAAAACATACCGATATTTGTTGAAGAAAGAGGGGATGCCTCCCCAGCATCCCCAAGCTTAGACACTTGAGTCTCCTTGAATATTTACTTGGGGTGCCTCGGGCATCCCCAAGCTTGAGCTCTTGCCTCTCTTCCTTCTTCTCACATCGAGACCTTCTCAATCATCGAACACTTCATCCACACAAAACTTCAACAGAAAACTCGGTAAGATCCGTTAGTATAATAAAGCAAATCACTACTCTAAGTACTGTTGCAAACCAATTCATATTTTTTTGCATTGTGTCTACTGTAATATAACTTTTCCATGGCTTAATCCACTGATATAAGTTGATAGTTTCATCAAAACAAGCAACCTATGCATCAAAAACAGAATCTGTCTAAAACAGAACAGTCTGTAGCAATCTGAACATTCACCATACATTTGATACTTGAAAAATTATACCAAAATTAGGAAACATAAATAATTTGTATAGGAAGACAGTGAAAAAAGAATCAGAACCATTTGACGTTCCAGCTAAAAATGTAAAATCGCGCACTACAGCCAAAGTTTCTGTCCTGCACCGTACAAACCATCAAGCAAATGTAAACATCCTAAAGGCAAACCTTGGCACATTATTTTTATAATACAATGGAATTGTACAAGGGGATAATTTTTTTTAAAGTTTCTGTAATCAAGATTCACGAAGTTGCCGTGAGCATGAACAAAGTTCAAGGAGCTCTCCCACTTCAATAGTGCTTGTCTTTCTCACTTTCACTTTCCTTTTTGAAAAGTTTTGGGTTCCCCTCTTTATTATTGTTGTTTTTAAACTATATGAAAGCACTCAAAAGAAATAAATGACTCGCTAAACTTCCAGGTTGTCTCCCTGGCAGCGCTTTCTTTAAATCCATTAAGCTAGGCATATGGTTCTCAAGTAGTGAATCCACCCGGATCCCAAGGTATATCAAAGCCAATTTTAATTAACAATGATTTGTAATTTAGTAGTGAGCACAAAGTAACATATATCATGTAATGACGAAGTCTAACTCTCTTCCTATGCATTGGCATGTCATAAAAGAACAATTCATGCACACCTAGTAAAGGCCAATGCATAGTATAAACAGTTTCTTGCAATTTTATCATGTTGGAAACATAGAGAGGTGGAGATATAGTTCCTCTCTCATAATAATTGAAAGTAGGATCAGCAAGCACATGCATATTATATTTATCGAAATCATCATGTGCAACGGTAAGGGGCAACCCATCAATATAATCCTTAATAAGTGCAAACTTCTCCGATATAGTGTAGTCGGGAGAATTCAAAAAGATAATAGGACTATCATGCGTGGGTGCAATAGCAACAATTTCATGTTTAACATAAGGAACTATAGCAAGTTCATCTCCATAAGCATAATTCATATTGGCATCTTGGCCATAAGCATAGCAAGCATCATCAAAAAGGGATATTTCAAAAGAATCATAGGGATCATAACAGTCATCATAGCAATCATCCTTCGGTAAGCACGAAGGGGAATTAAACAATGTATGAGTTGAAGAGTTACTCTCATTAGAAGGTGGGCATGGGTGATCAATCCGCTCTTCCTCATTTTGTTCTTCGCTCTCCTCCTCATCTTTTTCATCCAATGAGCTCACAGTGTCATCAACTTCTTCTTCCATAGATTCCTGCAAAATATTAGTCTCTTCTTGGACAGCGGAGACTTTCTTAATAAGTGCATTAATTTCATAATTGTATTCATAATTCTCATAGCAATATTTGAGGATAGCTAAATTTTCAGATCTATAACAAGCATCATCAATATCATCAAACTCTTTAAACATAGATTCAATTTCATAAGCACCCATAAAAGCAACAAATTCTTCTATTTGTTCCACATCATAGTAATCATATATATCTCTAGCATAAGAAGCCAAGGTTTCATTATCATTAAATTTACATGAAAAGGGGAGGTGTGGAGAATTCATCCTAGAGCAACAAGTATAATCATATTCCGAGCATAGTTGTCTAGCATACGACTTCAATATATAATTTTGATCCCAAAATAGTTTCCCTTTTTGTGTCAAGCGGTAATCCCTAAAGTATTCACGTTGATCCAACGTTACTCCCATTACATAATTCAATGGGGTTTTATCAGGATTATTAAAGTAGTACATAATATCTTTCACATAACCAGCATCGAGGGTTTTAGGAGGTTCCCCATCTCCATGAGCAGAAAGTACACCTCATTGTTTTGGTATTTTGTGTTCCATATCCATAACTAAAGATAGAGAACAACTAAGAACAGCAAATAAAAATTACTTAGTGATAAAGCAAACAAGCACACACGATAATATTCACCCCACGCTATTGCTCCTCGGCAACGGCGCCAGAAAAAGGTCTTGATGACCCACAAGTATAGGGGATCACAACAGTTTTCGATAAGTAAGAGTGTTGAACCCAACAAGGAGCTAAAGGTAGAACAAATATTCCCTCAAGTTCTATCGACCACCGATACAACTCTACGCACGCTTGACGTTCGCTTTACCTAGAACAAGTATGAAACTAGAAGTACTTTGTAGGTGTTGTTGGATAGGTTTGCAAGATAATAAAGATTACGTAAATGAAAAGTAGGGGCTGTTTAGATAAAATAAACAACAAAGTAAATATAGCGAGTGTGGAAAAGTGGTGGTAGGAGTTGCGAAATTGCCCCTAAGCAATTGACTACTTTACTAGACCGATAGCAAGTATTATGTGGGAGAGGCCACTGCTAGCATGTCATCCCTGACTTGGAATTCTATGCACTTATGAGTGGAACTGTTAGCAAGCATCTGCAACTACTAATGTTCATTAAGGTAAAACCCAACCATAACATTAAGATATATTGGTCCCCCTTCAATCCCGTATGCATCAATTTCTATGCTAGGTTGAAGCTTCTGTCACTCTTGCCCTCCAATACATAGTCCTATCAACATACAACTAACCCTATGGTGTGATCCACGCGCGCAATCATATGATGGGCACCAAAGGACAACAACATAACCACAAGCAAATTAAATCAATCATAGCAATTCATCAACCACCGATAGGACAACGAAAATCTACTCAGACATCATAGGATGGCAACACATCATTGGATAATAATATGAAGCATAAAGCACCATGTTCAAGTAGAGGGTACAACGGGTTGCGGGAGAGTGGACCACTGTAGATAGAGGGGGGAAGGTGATGGAGATGTTGGTGAAGATGGCGGAGGTGTTGGTGTAGATCACGGTGATGATGCTGGCCCCCGGTGGTACTCCGGTGCTACCGGAAGCGAGGAGGAGAGAGTCCCCCTCCTTCTTCTTCTTCCTTGACCTCCTCCCTAGATGGGAGAAGGGTTTCCCCTCTGGTCCATGGCCTCCATGGCATGGGAGGGGCGAGAGCCCCTCCGGGATTGGATCTGTCTCTCTGTCAGTTTTTATTCCGTTTGGACTCCGTTTGATATGGATATTCTGCAAAACAAAAAACATGCAACAAACGGGAACTGGCACTGGGCACTGGATCAATATGTTGGTCCCAAAAATAGTATAAAAATTTGCCAAAAGTATATGAAAGTTGAATAATATTGGCATGGAACAATAAAAAATTATAGATACGACGGAGACGTATCAGACCCTAGGCCTTGTTTTTAAGCATTGCAATGCCATTTTTGTGCCCGTTTACTATTTTCTACCTTGCTGTTTTTATTTATTCAGATTACAAAAATATATTTTTACAATCAATATTACACTTTTATCACCATCTCTTCGCCGAACTAGTGCACCTATACAATTTGCCATTGTATTGGGTGTGTTGGGGACACAAGAGATTTCTTGTATTTGGTTGCAGGGTCGTTTTAGAGAGACCATCTTCATAATACACCTCTCACGGATTGATTAATCTTAGGTCATCCACTTGAGGTAAAATTGCTACTGTCCTACAAAACTCTGTGCTTGGTGGCCCAACACGTGTCTACAAGAATAAAGTTGCATTGTAGAGATCATAGACCTACGGGTTCGTAGTTAGTAGCTAGATGGCTTCCTCTGAGTCTGTCTCTCTCTTTTGATTTTGAATACAATGGTCTCCTGGAGATCTATTTGATGTAGTTCTTTTTGCAGTATGTTTGTTGGGATCAGATGAACTTTGAGTTTATGATAAAATCTATTTTATCCATGAAAGTTATTTGAGTTTGGATCTCTTATATGCATGATTGCTTATAGACTCGTATTTCTTCTTCGAATCTTTGGTTTAGTTAGGCTGACTAGATCGATTTTTCTTGCCATGGGAAGAGGTTCTTTGTGATGGGTTCGATCTTACGGTGCCGAATCCCAGTGATAGAAGGGGACATGACACGTATGTATCGTTGCTATTCAGGATAACATGATGGTGTCTATTAGTACATGAATAGATCTTGTCTACATCCTGTCATCGTTCTTATTGCATTACTCCGTTTCTCCATGAACTTAATACACTAAATGCATGCTGGATAGCGGTTGATGTGTGGAGTAATAGTAGTAGATGCAGGCAGGAGTCGGTCTATTAATCTTGGATGTGATGCCTATATAATGATCATTTCCTGGATATGGTCATAATTATTTGAAGTTCTATCAATTGCCCAACAGTAATTTGTTTACCCGTCGTATGCTATTTTTCTCGAGAGAAGCCACTAGTGAAATCTACGGACCTCGGGTCTCTTCTTTATCATATTTGCCTTCGAGATCTATTTTTATTCAAATTTATTTTCAGATCTATTAATCCAAAAAACCCCAAAATACCTTGCTGCATTGTTTTGTTATTTATTTTATCTCACGTTCCCGCGAGATCTATTTATCCAATCTACTACAATTTTATCTATCTTTTTACCCGGGAGGGATTGTGTGCAGGTACCGTTTACATAGTGTTGCGTGGTTCTCCTACTGGTTCAATAACCTTGGTCTCATCATTGAGGGAAATACCTACCGTAGCTGTGTTGCATCATCCCTTCCTCTTTGGGAAAATACCGACGTAGTTCAAGCCGCATCACGCAACCCCTCTCCTTTTATGTTTTCCCATTTTGTTTTCCTATGCTTTTGCTTCATCTTTGCTAGCTAGGCCTCTTGCGATTCATCTCCCGCCTACTCGGCCTCCAAGTCATTAGACCCCAGTTGCCTCTGATGATGCATGCACGAAAGAAAGGTAGGATCGGGGATGGCTCACGTATTGGTTCTGCAGGCAATGAAGTTGATGATGCTGACCAGCTAGTTTCGTTTGTAGTCGACCAACTCAATTGCAATGAGGTCGATGTTGGGGAACACAGTATTTCAAAAAAAAAATCCTACGATCATGCAAGATCTATCTAGGACATGCATAAAAATGAGAGGGGAGCGTGTCCACGTATCCTTGTAGACCGAAGCCGAAGCGTTTAGTAACGTGGTTGATGTAGTCGAACATCTTCATGATCCAACCGATCCTAGCACCGAACGTACGGCACCTCCGTGTTCAGCACACGTTCAGCATGATGACATCCCTTGATCTCTTGATCCAGTTGATGATGACAGAGAGTTTCGTCGGCATGATGTCATGGTGACGAAGATGATGAAGTTACCAGTGCAGGGCTTCGCCTAAGCACTACGGCGATATGACAGAGGTGGTAAACTGTGGAGGGGGGCACCGCACATGGCTACAATACAAAAAAAATACACTTCCGTGATGATACGTGTTTGTCACAGTAGGTCACGTTTTCTGTCATGCATGTACATCCATGACAAATTTATGACAGAATCAAGGTAGTCATACCTGTGCTGTCGTAGAAGTGTTCCATGACATTACCAAAATTATCATCACGGAAGTGTCCACTTCCATGACGATAAATCACGCGTCACAGAAGTGCTTTCATCAAGGGTGACCGACACGTGGCATCCATCGTAACAAAACGCCGTTAAGCTATCGGGTTCGATTTTGGATCCAATAACCCGTTAACAGCCCCGACCAATGCGGATTTTCCATGTGTAAAATCACCATTGGCTAGAGGAAACACGTGTCGGCTCACCGTTAGGACAGATGTCATCCACTCATTGGACCCAAAGCGCCTATGATACGTCGACACGTGGCACGGTCCAACAGAGGCCCATATAGGTTAAAAAGGCCAGCCCAGTCAAAAGCCCGTAGTACTTACTCAGGTACTAGTGGGCCAGACCAATAACGGCCTGCTTAATAAAGGCTCATTTATGACCCGAAGCCTCATCTAGCCCATTAATTTTTTGCCGAATATTTGGGCCCATTTATGGCCCGAACCCAGATCTGACCTGTTAATTTTTTGCCGAATATTTGGGCCCAATTACAACCCAGTGACTTTCGGCCTGTTAGAGGCCCGATGTAGACATGGGCCCATTTTAGCCTGGTGTGACTTTCGGCCTAGGAATGGCCCGTGCTGCCCATGAGCCATATACGGTCTGACAGGACATCGGGCCCACTAACGACCCATGATAAAGGTGGGAACAGTTAAGCCCAACATGACTTTGGGCCTGTTAAAGGCCTGTCGCATAATTCGGCCCGTTGATGTCTGTACTAAGCTTTTGGCCTCTTAAAGTCCCATGATATCAGTGGGCCAACTAAGGCTCGAGATATGTTTCGGCCTAGTAATTGCCCGTGATATAACTGGGCCCAAAAAGGCCCGGTCTACATTTCAGCCTGCTGAAGGCCCGTCGACGACTAGTGAAAATTGAGGCCCAATATGCATTTCGGCCTGCTAAAGGCCCATGGTTTCATCTGGGACGTAACAGGCCAGTACAATATTCAGCCTGTTAATGGCCCAACGCTACCTAGGCCAAACTAAGCGCTGGGTCCACAAAAGGCCCAACTAGAATATAGGCCAGTGTAAATTGTGGGCCTCGCGCAAAGTGTGAAGGCCCCAATGATTCGGGCCCATGAAAGATGCAGGCCGACCCAATTGTGGCCTGCTAAACACCAGGCCCGTTAGAGGCGAATGTTTCGGCCCGGTCGACTACATCTGATTTTTTAGATAGCGAATGATGGTAGTAACTAGTAGGAATTAAGAACAAACATACTCTATACAATAAATAAATTACGACATAGTAACTAAGAATAAACCTACACTATACAATAAAGGATTTATGGTATATTACATCCACTGGGCATCGAAGTTTGCCACCAGTGATCATAACGTGCAACGAAGAAGCAGATTACAAAAACTGGGCACCATTGCAGCGTAACAAAATAATACTGAACCGAGACCACTTCCAAGACAATTCAAGAAAGGTTAGCCTTGCACGGGAACTACTGCGCAAGCTGCTGAGCAAGGCTGTGAGACCGGCCTAGCATGTCTGTCATAGCTTCTAGGTGTAGCTATTTAGCGATGAGGTTCTCATTGGTGTTCTCCGCAATCTTTCTTAGAGATAGGACTTCAAGTCGAAGTTGAGTTTCAGAATGCCTTTCTACTAGAACTTGGGACTGAAGAAGTCGAACTGATTTAGACAACGAATTCTGTGAGCTTGTCTGACTGCTAGTCTCAAGTAACTTGAACACTGCATCAAGACAAGTCTTTGGGGTTGTCTCGCTATCTTCAAGATGTTTTGCCTTCTTTGCTGCAATATATGTTGGGTTTGTCTCACAACCTTCAGCAGACTTGTGCATGCCATCAGGCATATCACCCTGAAACAAAGCAGAGAGATGACAGGTTTTGCACGTGTATAAACAAAGATGATAACTGTGCTGTCAATTCCATCCAATTTCATATTAGAAAATAAAGAGTAAGTTCAAAATATCAATAGCATAATTTGGCATTGTTCATAATGCGGGGAGCTTCACCACACTACTGGATTACCATGTCAACATAACAAGCATAGATGAAGGGCAAAGAAAATCATTGTATCTATTTTGGTTAATGTGCATGGCATGTTGTTCATATCACCAGCCACATCAGGAAGATAAAACATGAGATGACAAGGTGCAAACGTGGGTTGCTTCACCACACACTAGATTATAGATCCACAAAACAAGCATACCTATAGGGAGTATTGAGTAATGTGCATGGTATGAATAAGGAATTTGGTTTTACAAGTAAAACTTAGAACTTACGGTTCTTGCGAACATGCATTTTGGTAGAAACAGCAAACTAAACAGCAGTAAATGATAGGGAGTATGAACAAATTAAACATCAGTTGAGGATAAAGGCTTTAGAAGGACTGAGTTACATTAATAGTTAACACCGGCTTTATAATGCCCTTCTCCATGTCAAGGGAAGGATAACTCAAGAATTTCAGCACAGAATCTTCTTCATAAGCATTGCCTGTACTCTACATTTTCTAGAGAGTAATTATAGATATGATAATACCGGAAGGGGTAGAGGATAATGAAGATAAGATGCAAATTGATGCTACATAATCAACTACCAATCCCTGGAAGTACAAACATTACAAGACAAAATGTACTGACAAGAGCAATGGGCTACACTTCTGCACTGGCATTGTCTGTGTATTCTACTTTTTGGTAAGATTAAATATAGATCTGATCTTTTTTAGTAAATGGTGGGCGAGGGAGATAAGATGCAGAATGCTACACAATGAACCAATCACTCTTCCCATAATACAAGAGTGTTTTGAACACTGGTGTACTATACAAAACGTTCTTATATTATGGGACGGAGGGAGTAGCTGTTAATGTAAGTACAGTGATAGACGACATTCAGTCCTTACAAGAGGACTGTAGAGCTAAACCTCTTCAAAAGCATTGGGTTGATTCTAAATTTATGTAAGAGTCCATACGGATCTTATAATGTCCACCAAATGGACCATAACAAGGCTAACATGTGTAGTGATGCTACATAATCAAACAACTATGAAAGTAAGTATGGTCATACAGGGCAAGAGGTACTCACAAGAGCAATACAATGTGCAGTATAGTTGCGAGATTCTGTGGTCCCTTGAGAATGAATGTTCTTCTGCTAACAATTTTCTTACAAGTGAGACGTTAAGGCAAATGTAGAAATGTAGTTCAAATTGTGATGTGATATCATAGATAGTACCTTATGATGCAGCTGAGACCAATGTGTAACAAGATTATTCCAGTCACTGTCGGATAAATGTAGCACCGGAGACTTTACAGAAATTTTGTTTAGAGGCTTGCCATCGAAGTGCGCTTGCCTCAGGTAGGAACGATACTTCATCAACGAGTGCTTGAAAAGCGCAACCAACCCTTGCTCGTCTTCACAATCCAGATTGGTCCTCGCCTATTTAAAAGAATGAAATCTTCTGTCTTTTGTCAGCAGAAACATATGCTGCAATGACCATGAATAACATTAGTACATTACTTGCGTGTAAGCTGCGGGGGAAGACTGGAAATTGTTCTGTGTCTGCGGTATAATCTTTCCATGAAGGAAAGATACGCACAAAGTTCTTGACAACAATATAAGCTTTGTCTTCTAAACTGGGAAGAAATGTAACAGGGGTCCTATTTGCTGCAATTGGGGCTCTCTCTGGTTCGAAAAGGGATTTGGCAACTGGATTTGGTGTACTCTTTGCTGGAATGGGGGTTTGCGTCGTAGAGCTGCTGCTATGTCAACTGGCATAATCATAATGTTTGCTGCAGTTGGGGTATGATGAGTTGGGGCATCATAAATGACCAGTGTAGTAGGGCTAGAGTCTGCTAGAGTTGGGGTGTTTCGTGGGTCAGGTGATATTGCAACTACACCTAATGGGCTATTTGATTTATCAGGTGCCACTACAATTTCCAAATACTTTGCCTGTGCTCCTCCACGATCAGCAATCGCCCTCTTCCTTTTGAACGTCTGATACACAAGAATAACATTTGAATGGATAAATATGGTATGATGACAGATGGAATATGTACTGAAAATGGATAGGCAGGGCGTATTCACATACACGATGTGTAAACTAAGCTAATGGCAGTTCAACAAAGTAGAAGCAATGCAAAGCATCAGTTGCAAGATATGTGCGACAAATATAACCTTGGAAAGTTAGAGCAAGCACCTTGATGGGTGAATAAGATAGGGAATCTTCCTCTGACTCCTCCACTAGGGAGCTACATTGACTTAGGTCTCCCTCTAGCTCAGAATTACCGTTAGGATCATATTCTGAGCATGAATCTGTAGGTGGAGAGCGTTTGCATTGCATTGCATCCAGACTTGATTTCAGTCCCTTAATGCCAAGTTTGACAGCCATGGCATTATTCTGCTTTATTATTTTCATGCATGCAAGCTCATAATCATTATGATGCTATTCAGAATGTGAGATTCATGAAAACATAAAAAGTAGTCAAATTATCTATGGAATGCATTGCGGATTCAACTCGAAGAGTGTCTCCCTATAAACCCCTGCATATGCAAAGTTCACCCCAACCGTGCTGACCAGACCACACACATAAATACAAACCCCTTATGTCTCTATAACAGGCAGACACACATTTCAAAACTGAAGTAGGAACATTATAATCATATGAAATTCGTATTTGAACAAATAAACTAAGGAATTATGATTGACATAATATTTAGCTTCAAGGGTGGAGTGTTGGTAGTGTGACACAAAGCAAGTAGGCATATTGTATTCCATGTAAAAGATCGAAGCCTATGTAAAAGCTGGAAATGACACTTTCTTTCTATACAATGCAGTGTTCGTTGCCCACACATGATGGAAGAGATCACATAGAGAAATACTATTCACTCATGTGTATGGTTGCAGTATTTAGAAACAGGGTGGTCCACCCTAAAAGAATATTGACAACAAATATGACAAGGCAAGCATAGATGTAGTGAATCAATCATTTACTTGTGAGCTTACTAGGACAAGTATGTAGAATTGTAACTGCAGTAAGAGACCGTCCAAAATCTGAATCAAGAAGTTTTTCTATCACTTATTGTTTGTAACTAATCGACGTGAATAGTTGGATATTATATCGAATGAGTAAGAAAGGCAAGTAAAATTGTCAACAGACCTGGCTTGCAGTAGTAATCTGGGTCAATGTCACTACGACCAACAATCCAAAATGACTACTATGTGTTCCTAGAGCTGGAATTTTGAAAACCCTGTGAACTTTACAGGTACTAAAGATTACCGAAATACATCTGAAGTTCTGAATCACTAAGTGTAGGTAGCATTGAGCACACAACAAACCCTCATGACAGTCCTACCTAATGAGTAATGAATCAACTAGAAAATGGGTGATGAGGAGTGGCTGCTGAGTGTTGAGGACCTATCTCAGGATAAATCAGGTTGGCTTAGTGGGTGCTGCACGCCTGAGCCCTGAACAGACTTGGAAGGTAGGCACGGCGGCGCGCCCGGGCAGCGGTGACGCTGTTGGGCGAGCAGCTCCTGACCTCCTATTAGTCCGGCATCTCCTCCTAGAGTCATGTCGTCTGGGGACGGCAAGTCAGCAGCGAGGCAGGCGGCTGGGGGCGAGTAGAGAACGGAAGCGCGCAACAAAACAAAGGGGAATCGGGGCCTGGGACGACCCAAAATTCCAGGGTGGGCTGGCCCACCGTGGGCCGGCCCACCGTGGGCACCCTGTAGAGATACAAACCTAAGCGGCGAACATGCATTTTTGAAACTAATTTAGGAACATTTAGCTGACCAATTAAATGAATATGTTTTAATAATATCAGATTCTTATTTGAACAACTAAGCTTGTTTTGCTTGATGGGTCGAGCAGTGCTATTATGACACGGAGCACGTATTCTGGTCGTATAGTGATCATAAAAGGGGGAAACCGGAGAAATGAAATTTAGCAGCCATTGTTTGGTTCGAACGAAGAACTAAATTCTAAGAGCTGAAAAGAAAGTAGAGTAACCAAGTTAAGATCTATTTTCTGGTTGAGATCAAAAAGTTGAGGAGATATGAAGTACCACCTCTCTTGCGGCGCCATGTAGGCATCAGGGGTGTGATGGCTGTCGGTGGCGTTGAAGCAGATCTGTGACGGTAGACGGGTGCATTGGGGGATAAGTCCCGTTGCGGTGGAAGAGAAGGTCGTGTGAGCGGCCCCGGCAAAGAGGACGACGACGCCGATGAAGCGAGAGGATGTAATGCAAGGCTCTTGGTCCGTTGTCGTGGATGAGAAACGTCCATCTCTAGCAGTGGACGACGCGCTCTTGGTAGGCGCTCTGGAGTGGTGGAGGACGGTGGCGATGGATGTGGTGGAGGACGGCGGCGATGGATGGGGTGGAGGACGGCGGCAATGGATGGGGTTGCGGACGGAGGCTGGTGTGGGGATGGTGTTCTAGCGTGGATGGTGTATGAATGGGAAAATGGAGGGAGAGGTACAGGGAACCATGTTTTTGGGACACGCCTGTCTGAAATATGGGAAAGTTACGAACTTAGCTCCCGTTTAAAATTTGGACGTCTTGTCGGTTGGGGATACGACGGTAATCTCGCATCTTGCCAATATTTGCCTAGAGTGATTTTGGGCGGGTGGTTGGCGCCCATGGTTGGCGCCCACGGTGTATGAATGGGGCTAACAGGTAGGGCGGTTGTGTCATGTCTGAGTGAAGTTACAAAGCTGCCCCTATAGAAAATATTTTCCTACATCGATTTCGGCCGAGTCAAGTTTGTTTTGCCGCCCACCGTGTATGAATGGGGAAATGGAGGGAGAAACAGAGGTCTTTCGAACGAGCTTGAATCAAATGTGTTTTGCCACCCATGTTTGGCGCCCACCGTGTCGGAATGGGCTCAGAGGCGGTCATGTCACGTCTAATTGAAGTTACTATCCTACCCCTATTTAGAGCAGTGGAAATTGAGCCGATGGATTGTCCGTGTAATGGGTAGACAGTAATTTCCATCTCCCAAACACTTGGCTTCGGGCAGCCGACGTGGGAGTGGACATTTTGCCGCTTCTTTTTAATTTTGGGACAATAAGCATCCAAATTTACCCTGGCAACTAAATTCGAATCCATTTTGTATCCCTATATGAATCTTTATAAATCATTCTATGTGTTTTTATATATATCTTCAAAAGGTCGACAAAGATGTATTCCACTGTCATATATGAATATGGTTTACAAATGCTGATACTCAAATTTAGAAGCTAGAATCCACTTTAAGGTGAATTCGAATATTTGGAACACTTCATGTCCAACTCAAATGTCACACGCAACATAATGTGTACTCCCATTTAGATATGTACACAAGCGATATATCAAGATTCAAATACCCAGTCAATCAACCAAGAATGTACAGAACTAATAGACATATAAACACTTATAGAGTATATGGATCAATAATATCAACTAACATACATAAGCCAGGCCGCTGTACTTTTCTTTGCTACAACAACATCCTTTTTTTAGCCAAGCTACTACAACGTCTTGGCACTTTCCGATGCATGCCACTTATGGTCCATCTATACTACTACTATTGTTGAATGCACATTCAGCCCGATTTGCATATTTGTAGGTCTGGCACAACAATCAAAATGAAATGTCTTCGAGTCTTATCAATTAATACAGACTTGTGCTCAAATAAAATTACAAACCAAAAAACAAAAAAGAAAAAACAATTATTACATGATCTCTATAACAAATGGTTTGATTGATTACATGAACAAACAACATAAAGGCTATTCAACGATGGAAAGAACATTTCAGCTATGATTTACCAAGTGGGAATTTAATTTCCTTTTTTCCTTAAGGACCTTAACAATGTGGTCAGTCTCAGCTTGCTTCGTTTTGAAATCCACAAAATATTTAATGGTTGTCTTGAGTACTGCTACTGATTGTGCTGTTTGCTTCCTCAACATGTCAACTTCATATCTAAGTGCAAAAGCAGAATCTCTTTCTACCACTAGTTTAGCCTCTAGAGCATCACCAGTTGGCAATTCATAATGCACGATTGGGCCGGTGCCACTGTTGTGGGATGATACAACGTCCATGGGGACCTCGCTCTTTGATCTTGGGCTAACCTATTTTGCCATTAAAGTTCCGATTGGATTTAGAAAAGTTGAAGTTAGCAAAACATCTAAACTAGGAGTTATTACATCAAACCACTTAAACAAACAAGGAATTAAAGAGTTTCAATTCGATGCTGAAAAGTAGTTATTAACATCATTGTAACCCATTGTTGCAGCAGCAAAGCAGTTAAACAAACAAGTAGCTATTTAAGTTCAGGCAAATAGGTAATTCTTAACAGTAAGTATCAAACACATAGATAGGCGCAATCTATAATAGAATTAACAGGCTATGGCATTATGTAATCGCTAGCAAACTAAATTAAGCCAAGCAACATAATTGAACAATTTTGGAATAAGTGGCTAACTGAAATTCCGAGAAGCAGGTAATTGAACTTACGCTAGTTCTTTGTACAGTCACACTGCAACTTCTTTTTCGCTTACAAGGTTGTACGAGGGAGTCCATGGCATGAGTTTCTTGGATATGCAGTCCCAATACTTCTTTCTTCCCACACTGCATTGGTAAGTCGAATGGTTAATCTAGTAAGATGGTGCGTCCTTGATATGTTATATGATGACGTGTTGTCAGACTAGTTGTAGCCACACACATCACACTGGCTTTTACTGTATATTTAATGAGATTACTTTTGGCATATCGAGATCTAAGCAATCTACAATAGGATGAAAAGACTGGCATCCTTCACATTATTGACGAACTGAGTTCATAGAAACATGCAATTCAAGCATTCTGTGGGTAAATCAAAAGCGCCACTGGAATACTTTTCACTACCCCTATCATACACGCAAAAAGGGGCGACGCCACCATAGGGGTTGGTATAGGAGGCCGCCTCCGGTGGCTTGAAAGTGTGCACCTAGTTTGAGTTGTCCAGGTTGGCCCAGGCTAGTTTTGTTCGTCCCAACGCACGAGCAGGCAATGTAGAAAATGAAGAAAAATGTTTCAATTTGGATAGGCCAATAACATAAGTGCAAGGCAGGCCCTATAGCATGCTCGCGGCCCAAACGAGCGCCTCCCATATCGACCGACAGCAGGAAAAATCCCAATTCATCCGCTCCAGCCTCTAGTCTGGTTCGCTCCTAACCTAGCTGCCACTAGAGAGACCTACACAACACTTCCTCGCGCCCTCGTTGGAGGGCGGTTGCTGGGCTTCAAGCGAACGGAAGGGCAAGAAGATGAAGATCCAACCCTGGGCGTAGCTTGCATGGGAGGCAGCGGCGGCAGCACGGGCATGGCATCGAGCTTGCGCAAACGGACAATCATAGCTTGCAAGAGTAGCATGCACAACGAGCAGGTACATCACATCCCTGATTATATCTAATTCAACTCTTCAATTTCTGGCCAATAGTTAAACCTGACGGTGTTGTAATACCGCTTGTATGTAGGGAATCTATCAGAAAATGAAACCAATTTCTACTTATTTTATAACTCCCCCTATCAATACTGAACTGACTGAATCTGATGAATCTAGTCAAGTCTCCGGTGCAAACATCCAAGCTCATGTTGTTCTTGAGCCTGAAGTGTCTAATGAACAGACTGCTAATGAAGGATTTGATGCAAACATTTTACATGCTCCTGGTGATGAACATATAGTGTCTAATGAGGCATCTAATGCAAGCATTTTGCAAGCTCCCATTGAAGGATTTAGTGTCTAATGATGATCTGCTATGTTGAGAGAGACATAGAGATTTGGGGGCATTCATGATAAGTAAATCATAGTGCATTTTCATGGCTTGAGGAAATGTCAAGGCCATCTACCAGAAAGTCCCCGTATCATGACAACGTAGCATAAATAATTTTCTAATATGTTGTTTGAAACTATTGGCATACTTGTGCAGGATAGATATATTGATATGTAGTTTGCGCACTGGTTATAGGTGCAATTACACTTCGATATTTTCACCCAGAGAACGAATAATTCAAGCAGGTACAGACCATGTATGTAGTCCTTGTACACCATGTTGCATTTTGTGTTTTTTGGTGCTTGCATCATTTAGTGTTTATAATCTGAACTAGTTTGGATCATTAGCTGGTTTTCAAAGTGCATGTAGCTTCACATTTCTCAAGTTATGTTGATTTCCGGAGTGCAAGTGCCTTCGTATTTTTTAAGTTAAATGTTCGCCCCTAGTAACTTGAATTCATGGATCTGCCACTGCACACAAATCATACATGAATGCCAGTACGAATTAAATGAAATGCAGGGACTTACGCTATCTCGTTGTACAGGCTCACTGCAGCTCTTCTTGCGCTTGGGATGGTCCATGTACAAGTCCATGTTACCACTTTCTTGGATGTGCATGCCTTGTGCTCCTTGCATCCCCCTCTGCATTTTTGACACGGGGAATGGCTGATCAAATAAGAGGAATCGACCTTGCTGTTGTACCGGAGGACAGATACTTACAAGGTTATACGGGTGTGCAGGATGTGTACCAGATCCCGTAGCACCATCATGCTTCGCTAAAAAATGGATTTGCTTGTTTCAGATGATATCTCCAGAAGAAATAAGAGTTAAAGTCAAAGTTGGATAGGCGTGTAAGCTAAGAGAGTAGTGAAAGGATATCCAAACATCGTCGAAACAGTGCACAAGGGAGTGATGTGTGGATACCTAGTTCAGGCCGGCGTTTGGGCATGCTCGCCTAGCTAGAGTGCGGGTCACTTCAGAGCCATTGAGGGTGATGCGTTGGCATTGGCTGGCTGCGCACGGATGCAGATCTTGAGTGGCAGCGAAGCGCTACGATGCGGTGGACGAGATCGTTGGTGAAGCCCCAGCGGCCTCGGGGGGCAGAGGCGTGACGATGTGCTCAGTGAAGTAGCCCCGGTGAGCTGGGAGACGACGTCAGTGAAGCGCACCTGGTGCGGTGGAAGTCGGTGTCTAAGAGGCACGTCGGTTGTGGCGGCCGACGTTGTCGGTGGACCACCCGGTGCGGTGGACGAGGGCGTAGATGAGGTAGCTCTGGTGCGGTGGTGAAGCGCGACCGTCGTCTTCGTCGTTGTCGTCCAACACAGAGGTGGGGAAAGAGAAGAGACGAGGGGTGATTCGAACTTTGCTTGGGTTGGCAGACAATTAGGGATTTGAGCAATCTGG